>NC_090930.1:369299177-369605589 GCF_040938575.1 Ambystoma mexicanum
GGTTGATTGAGAGAATGAATGGATTATTGAAAGAACAGTTGCGCAAAACTTGTGAAGGCATCCTGAAAGGGTGGCGTGAGAGCGTGTGTTGGATGTGGTTCAAATCTTGAACAATTGCCCCATTGATAATGTTGAGACTCCTTTAAATCGCATGTCAAAACTAGCCTTACAAATCAAACCGAACAGAGCTCTGGAAACTTTGTTGTACTGCTAAATTTCTCCTGGGGCTTTAGCTTCTTATCGAGCCACCCTTGAGTCTGCTCGGGTGGACTTGCATGTGAGGGAAGAAATTTGTCTTGAGCTCAGAGGCATAATTGTGCTCGATACAGGGATTGGAGTACAAATTCTGTCTGACCATATTGGATTAATTGCCATAGATCGGGATTAGCACTAAAAGGTATTCAAATATGAGTAGGGTTTGTGGATGCAGACTATCAAGCAGAGATACAAGTGATTCTCACGAACAGTGGAGAGAATGTGTTGCCCATCAATAAGGGGAACAGGATGGCAGAATTATATCTTGTACCTCTGAAATTGTCCATTGTGACAAAAGGAGAGCCACCCACTGTAGTAACAACTTGTGGGGATAAGGGTTTTAGCTAGTCAGATACAATGGTTCTGGGAGCTAAGGTGTGGGTGGAGAAGCCTAATGGTCTGCCCGTCCTGGCGGATGTATTTGCAGCAGGAGAGGATTAAGTGGTTCTTGTAATGGAACCCGGGAAGAGGAAATTAACTCATGTTCCCACTGACAAATGTTTTTTGCGTGAGTGAAATGTTATTTGCGTGAGTGATGTACTACACTGTACCTTGTTTTTGAATTCTGATTTTCTAGATACTCGGTGTGCTGGTTGCCTGTGAAGAGAAGTGTGGAGCCTCTTCGAGAGGTTTCGGTAACAAGAAGAGGTGGCAAATATCTCCATCCTGCAGATAGAATCGGGGATCAGGATGATGACTAATGAATTTGCTACAACCTTTGCATCGGATGATTCCTCAACTGCGGCATATCGTAGTGCCTTGAGAAAATGACGTGGGCGTAAGGGTAAAGCCTTACCTCCTTCTGCAGTTCCTATGTTCTTTGTGCAGCATGGCTATTCGGCCATTATCGAGCAACCCGAGAATATGTGGGTTTTTCTGGCTGAGCGGGTGTTAAACATTTCACATTTCTGCTTAGAGGATGGACACGACTCTGCAAATCTAATTTCCACATGCCTCGTGGCTATACCAATGCCCCCCCGCCCCCATGTGCAACGACATTGTTTGTAGTGTTGAATGAGGATTCCTAAGTGAAGGAATCCGATGTAAGGAGTTATTTTTCCATTTATTAGTATTTGAAGTTCGGCCCGGACACGGCCCGTAAGTGGAGAACATGCCACGAATCAGCACTTACAATATTGCTCCTGCTGAAGTTTGTATCGAATTACTTGTAATCTGAACTATATTGGTAAATGTCAATAACCGGATTTGAGAGAGGATCAAGGAGGAACTGATTTTGAAAAATGCTTATGTCCTCACCCAGAAAGTGCACACATTGATGTATCCAATAACATGTTTTGCAATTTCACAGTTTTAACTGTTAGTCACCTGAAACATGTGAAACTTCCTACGGATTGGTTATTCTCCTGTGGGAATTATACATATTCATATATTCCTGCTAACATTTTGGGTGATCCCAGTGCTTTAACACGTCTTAGCGTAATGATGTTTCCTTTGCACCCTGCTGTTCGGTGGTCTACGGGGTCTAGTCATTACACCCCCATGTCACCTGATTATGATTCTAATGTGCATCTGTTATCTGAAGGGGAAGTGTTGGTCTAGGCTGTTTTGTTGATAGGGGTTTGGTGTTTAGCGGCTGAAGGATATAACACTATGATTAAGCAAGCCTGTTTAGTAGTAAAAAGGCTTAATGAGACTTCTCAAGCATTAACAGAGCTATTTTTAGATAGTAAGTATTTTGATTTTGAAGCATAATCTAGGTTTCAATGCCGTGGAAAGGTTGTGTTGCTTTAGTTTGGATGATCGTTCCTGTTATATTGAAAAACATATTGGTGGTTTGAAAGACCTCATTGTTTGTGAGGATTCCAGGGGCATTGCATTCTATTTTTATTTGGGTTTTTGTTGTTTTTTTCTTTTGATTTGTTGTTGTATTTCGTGTGCTCCAAATGTATGGGGGATGTTTCGTAAATTCAGGGAACCTCCTTTTTGCCCATTGGGTTATGATAATTGATTGTCCAAGGTGTGTATGTTTGCATGATAGATTTGAGAAGCGCTCAAACCTCCCCTTAAAGGCATTAATGACTTTGACTAAACAAACACAAGCACATCAATATTGTGCCTGGCAAGCCAAGATTCAAGGAGTGACCATATCAGGGGTAGACCATGAGAGTGTGACTGGCAACATGAGGAACGATGGAAACCGAAGGACATTCTTCGTTGTGGATGCGGTTCAAGTCTCTGGTACCCTTATTGTATGAAATGGTTTCCAGCATCCTTTTGTGGCTCTTTTTGTGAATAAACATGTGATATAGTGCATTGAACAAAGAGTTCCTAAACAGGAAGGATGGTTGTTCTCAGTGTGCACATGAAGTTGCCTGATGCTGAAAAGGTGGGTAAATGTATTTGATGGAGTTATTGCTTGGAGAGACATTCCCCTCCCTCCATTAATATCAGGATAAAGATAAGGAATAGGATAGGAACACTTTAGGGCTTGCCAGTCATATGATAATGATGTGATTGTTCCAGCTAACTCAAATGGAAAGTCGGGTCCATAGGTAGATTACTAGTTCCAATGTTCCTAATTAGAAGAGTTTCAAATGTTTTCAAACATGACTTAGCTCTTCTGACTTTCCTAGCAATACATGTTTTGACGAAGAATCATGTATGTCCTTCATTGGCATGATTGGAAGGAACTCTTATATTTTTCCTAAAGGATATAACCCATTGCAATGCATTTTCTCCCAAGGACTAGTAACATGCAACCTCCTGGACTTGAGCAAGCTTAAAATTAAAGTGCCTATGTACTGTGTTGGTGATCCAAAATGTGATGCTACATCAAAGGTGTAGTGGTGAATGTGCGCGCGCACACACACATACACACACACACACGCGCACACGCACACACACACGCATCTGTATCCATCCACAGAGCAATTGTTAGCTGCTCGAGATACTGCAATACTTTTGGAAAAGCTTTGCATGGCAACCTGCACATTACTCTGCACACATATTAGGTGCATACATTGTAAAAACCACATGATAAAGAATAGATCGGATGAATAGGGTGTCTATGTAAATGCATAAAGTGTGTGCATTAAGTACATACAAAAAGAATCAATTTAGTATCTCGGATTACATGGTACAATACACTGAAATTAAAATACCCCACTTTGAGCCTACCTGCATCATGACGGGTATGAGACCAGGTCTTTAGTTTCCACGTGCACACCACGAATCCAATGATACACACACTACAACCCACAAACACGCATACTCTACCCCTCCAGCCCAACCTTACAGAGTAAAAGTAATATTTTACTCAAAATATGGTTGACAAGCTTTTGGCAATGGCCTTGAGTTTCTAAATATGATCACATGCTTTCATTATTCAGTTGACATGGAGTGATGCTTTATTCTAATAAATACCCATAGCTTTGAATGTCCTCAGATTAGACTGTATCTGCTTGGATATTAGGTGGCTGTTCCTCCTTGCTTCACCGATTTAGCTTTGAACAAGGGTCAGGGCTGAAATGTTAAGCAAGCATGTTAGCTGTCAAATATTTTAACTGTTGCGTTCTTAAAAGTCTGCCCTTTACCCACACATCTGTTAGTCATCTGATGCAAGAGGATCTGGGTCAAATGATCTCTGCATCAAGCACCTGTCAATCACTGACAATCTATCTGTGTAGCCCACTCTTTTGCCCTTGTTTAAGCAGTCTTTTAGTCTTTTTGTTATTGCACTCGGTTAGCTGGTGTAAACGGATCTAGATTATGTGACCTTTGTCCCAACCACTTCTCAATCACTGTTAAATCGTTGGTGGCTTCTTTTTTTGCCACTTCTTTTTCCTTACTTAAGTAGACTTTCAGACTCTTTTCTTTTAAAGTTGGTCAGCTGATGCAAGTGTATGTAGGTCACGTGACCTCTGCCCCACCCATTTGCCAATACCTGTTTATCTGTTGGCGCTGTCTTGTTTTGCAACTCTTTCTTTACCTACTTGCATTTGGTCTTTTGGAGAAATGGATTTAGGTCACTTGACCTCTGGCCCACTCACAACAGAATCGCTGGCAATATACCCTTACCTTTTGGTTTCACTTATCTTTCCCCTGCAAAAGTAGCCTTAACACCTCATGTTCTATTGCAGTTGGTGCAAAGTAATCTAGGTCATGTGACATGTGTCCCACCCACCTGTAAATCATCACTAATAACGTAGTGCATTCTTGTTTTGATGCTCTTTTTCTTATATAACAAGCTTTCAAACCTCTTTCCTTTTGCAGTTTATCATCTGGTGGCAGCACATCTAGGTCACAAAACTCTGGCCACTCACATGTCTATACATGCTAATCTGTTAGTGTCTTGTTGCTGCTAATTCTTCCCTACTTAAGCTGGTATAAATGGATCTATGTCGCATAACCTGTGTCCAACCCACGTGTCAAGTATTGATAATATTTTGGTGCCTTCTTGTTTTGCACGTCTATTGTTATCCACTTAACTATCTTTCAATTATTTTGCAATTGGTCAGATGGTGAAATGGATTTTGGTCACATGACCTCTGCCCCACAAACATGTCAATCATTGGTAATCTAGTGGTGCCTTCTTGTTTTGATGCTCTTGTGTCTCTATTTAAGCACTCTTCCTATCGTTTTTCTTTTGCAGTTGGTCAGTTGGTGCAAGTAGATCTAGATCACATGACTTCTGTCCCACACACCTTTAAATCAGGTGTTAATCCGTTGGTGTCTTCCAATGTTGCCAGTCTTTCTTTTCCTAGTAAAGCAGCTTCCAAACCTATTTTCCTTTGCAGTTAGTGAGCTGGCACAAGTAGATCTAGGTCTTGTTACCACAGTCCCACCTAACTGGCAATCATTGCTAATCTTGTGGTGCAAACTTTTTTTGCCACTATGTTTCCTCTACTCTCCCCTTGATGTGTTGCTAATTGTCAGCTGGTGCAAGTGGATCTAGGTCACACTCACTTTGCCTCTCAATCAAAGCTTATATGTTGATACTTTCTTGTTTTGACACTCATTTATTCCATACGCAATCTGATGGACAACTTCCTTTCTTTTGCAGTTGGTCAGCTATGGCAAGTGGATTTTGGGCACATGACCTCATCCCAAACCACCTGTCAATCAGTGCTAATCTGTTCGATCCATGTTGATTTGCTGCTCTTTTACCCATTCTAAAGTATCCATCTACCCTCTATCATTTACAATAGGTCGGTTGGTGCAAGTTGATCTAAGTCACAAGACCTGTGTCACAACCCTCTCTCAATCACTGCTTTTCTCTTGGTGCCTGCTTGTTTTACCACTCAGTTTTCCTTACTCAAGCAGCCTTCCAGACTATTGTCTTGTGCAGATGTTCAGCTGTTGGAAGTCAATCTAGGTCACCTGATATCTGCCCCACCAAACTGTCAGTCACTGTTGATCTTTCAGGCCCTTTTCTTTTACAGTTAATCAGCGGGTGCAAATGGATCATGACCATATGCCCTCTGCCTCTCCTACCTGTTAGCCACTGCCAAGCTCTTTTCCCTACTCAAGTAGCCTTCTGGCCCCTTTGTGTTTGTTTTTTTTCAGTTTTTGCAAGTGGATCTAGGATTAGAACTCTGCCCCACCCATCTGTCAATCACAGGAAATGTGTTGGTGCCTACTTGTTAATGTTGCTCGTTTTTCCATGCTTACGCAGCCTCTTTTTGTTTGCAGTTGGTCAAGTGGATCTACATCACCTAGCGTCCGCCCCACTCACCTATCAATTACAGCTGATGTTTTGGTGCATTCTCTTTTGCTGCTCTTTCTTTCCTAATACACAACATTTTAGCCTCTTGTTTTGCAGTTGCTCAGATGGTGCAAGTGGATATATGTAACCTCTGACTCACCTGCCTGTCAATCACTGCTAATCTGTTGGTGCTTTCTCGGTTCAGCACTCTTTTTTATTCCATTCTTAAGCAGTCCTGCAGCTTCTTTTATTTTGCAGATGGTCATCTTTTGCAATTTAATTTTAGGTTACATGATTTAAGGCCTACTAACCACTTTATAACTGCCCCTTCTATACTGTCATATCACAGGGTGCATCCACTCAAGCATCTGAAGAAAAAGGCAATTCCTGTTTGGTCAGTTTAATGCCTGGAAAGGGCCACATACTAGTTACTATACCGGCTGTACACCTGGTAGCCATCACCATGTGCGCCTCTCACTATAACCCATTCATAGCCTCTCCAGCAATCACACAGGCAAACTCTCAAAGCAGCCCTGGACAATTAACCTGGCCAACCTTGTCAACATAACCTGTAAACCCCTGCAACAAGGGCTCGCTGTTCTCATCCACCCTCTTACGTTGGTTAACAGCCAATTTGCCAGTCGAACATGATACCAAAATTGACCTCATGACAAACACTGATCTTGATGTCCTTTTCAATGCTGAAAGATGGCTTACACCTTCCTTTCCCTATATCATCTACATCCATCGACCCAATACTATAGTATCCAGCATATGGGTACATCAATAAGCCCTGCATGGCAATCCTGTCCCCTGCACACAGCTCCATTAAATCCCGCACATGCAAGTTCCCATCTCAAACAATGACTCATTAGGATTCCACCATTTTTACAGGCTACACCAGGGGAGTCGGAACCTCACCAATTATCTCTCCAATATGTTCTCTTCCAAAGCAGTCTCTGGCCCTACTAACATCCTCCTAAGAGACCTCAACATCCCTGAGTCCCAAACAGCAAAACAACTACATGATGATCTATTCTCCCTGTCTGACTCTATGGTTCTTAAAAACATTGTAAAGTCATCATGTGCCACTTGTGTATAGGTGCGTTACAAATGCCATATCATATCATATCCACACATGTCAAAGGCCACATGCCCAACCTAGAATTAATTTCCTAGCCACTTCTCTCATGCTCAAATCCCTTTTTATTACAAAGACAGACTTCCCCCAAAGAAGAGGACGTACTTGGGCAGGTACTTATCCGTGGAAATGGAGCCTCCATTATGTATTCATGTGTTCTTAGGCATATGCACCTTTAACAAGGTAGTCACTGCCACTCAGCCCCACTTGTCTCTGTTGCCCAGCCTCTTCCTCCAACCGCCTCCTCATGTGCTACCTCCTCACTGAACTTGACTCACAACAGAAATCTCTTTGTGCCTGCCACCATAAGCCAAGCACCCATGTGATCGGTTTAGCCTTCACCTATGTCAGGGTTCTGGACACCACAGGGTCACCTCTCCCTCACCCAACCATTACACACTCTCACTCACACATGCACTCACGTTGTGTTAAACTCTCCTGATTAGTTTGAATGCATTCCTTACACCGTATGCATGCATTTCTCACTCATGTGCACACAACATTCCTCCGTCCCTTCTCACCAGCAAATACCCATGAACACAATCACACACATCTGAGTCGAAACACACAACACCCTCCCTCTAATGGCACTGACCGCACCATAATTGCACTTCTCATATTACGCACAAAGCTTCCCCGCATAGCCCAGGCTAAATGCCCTGTGATTAAGTGAGGCTCCTTCAAGGAATTCACTAGATTCAAAGTGTCCAACAGACCTAGCCACAGGGAATTCCTGAGTTATTCTGGAGTCATTTGGTCATTTCTCCCAAAGAACTAGTTGAAACCCACTTTCCCCTAAAGTCTAGTCATGCCATGTTAAAATGTCCACAACCTGGAAAACACCTGAGCTCACCACCAATAAATGCGATATTAGGTCCCATGTAAAGCAGTGACACAAGGATCGCAGCCCTGAGGATCTCTCATCAATTAAATTCTTGTACATACTCTCAGAGGGTTACTACACCTCTGTGATTGAAGTAGCCACTAATTGGAGCAAAGCCTTAATTGAATTAGTCAAGAACTGAATCAAGATCACAACTGTCCTAGAGGTACCAGCTCCACAACAGAAATGTGACAGTATCAACACCATCTTATTTATCAACATTGATATGATCAGATATCTTCTTGACACCTCAGAACACCAGAGTCCCGCTATCCATCTCCTTTTTCCAGGCACTGTTCTGCTGGCGCAACTTCACCCTACTCTCTCCTAAGAATCTCTCAGAAAAACGTGTTTGCCATTAAACCTACTGCTTACATGAATGATTGTTTGCCAACATCCCTCATTAAACTACTCACCAGCCAAGCGTTCAATGAGCTCCTTTGTATTATTGTGAGTGCTTCCTTAACTGAAGGTGCAAACTCAGACATATTGAAGACGGGTTTCATATGACCACTTTTCAAAAATTACTTACTAGACTGAGATGACCAAGCCAACTACAAACCCATCACAAGACTCATCTTCTTGCCACCATGGACCAGCTTTGCCACCCTTGTGATTATCGGTCTAGTTCAGGCCCATAATACAGCACAGACACTGCACCCACCCAGATTCTAATCACCAACACAGGAGACCTGTGCCGTCTAATCATCTTAGAACTCTCAGCTGCCTTTGAAACACAATGGATTCTCCTTAAACATCCTAAAATGATTAGCACCCTACCTATCTGGCAGACAACAGTTCATATGTTTGGGCTCATTCAGATCTAATTCCCAGTCATGTTTGGCTTCCGCCAAGGGTCCATCCTTTCCCCAATCTTCTTCAATCTATAGATGGAACACTTTGGAGGCTTCTTGTGTGACCCCAACATATCATCGATCAATGCGCTCATGAAACACAGCTGTACCTTAAAGTCAGTGGCTCTCATGAGATCACACGCCTTCACCAATGCCTGGTAAGTATACAAACATGACTTAAAAATGCCTACATAAAACAGAATCCCACCAAGAAAATAATTCATTTTTATCGGTCCCCTCATCGGTCTCAAAGGACAACTCATAAAACAATGTCTGGGCGACATGCACCTGGGAGGTCTCACCCAGCCACAGCCAAATCTCTGGCTTCATATTGAAGAGGAGCCTTTACTTCCAAAACCCCATTTTCCTACAAATGATGGAACATCAACATACTTGCAAGCTAAACCTAAACTCCACACATGTGTAAACTCTCATTCCTCACTTAGCAACATTATGAAAAGGATATAATCTAAGCTAGTCCATAAAGTGAAGACTAGCACGCAGTACTTTTCCTGTCATGACCCAACCATCTGGAAATACATTCCAGCAGAGACTCGAAGTGCCCCAGGTATCCTTCATTTCTGCAAAACACTAAAACTGTGGCTCTTTCAACAATACCTGCCAAACTAATGAAAACCCCTCCCTCCACCACTGCATAAAATGCCAAGCCCATTGCTGGTACCCTCCTGTTGTAAAAATTCTACTGATCTCTCACTGAGTTTGCGAGTAATAAAACGCAATAAAAGACAATGTGGGTGGAAAAGCCAATTACTATCTATAATTGCTAGTCATGCACTCAACTCTAAGGTATTTAAGTGGCAAGGATGATTGTCCGGCTTACTCTTAACAGGATTTGTTTCTCATGAATCCACATCTGTATTTCTCTTAACAACAGAGACGCGAACAGTTTGGCCTCCTGGTCTGCAATGGCAATAGGCCTATAACTGGAGGGGCATTGTCGTGAACTCTTCTTAAAAATTGGGATAATAATCGAAACACTCCAAGGCTGACGAATAACTTTAGTCATTAAAATGTTGTCTAACAGAACAAACAGTATTTTTGCCCAAATCACAGGGTCCAAGTTAAGAATTTTGTTTGATAGGTTATTAGGTCCAGGTGCCCCTGAGTTTTTAGATTTGGAAATAAAATCTGCAATGTCCCTCGTGTTATAGTACAAAGCCATTGGTGTTTACTTTTCAAAGTTACCAGTATCTCACCCTTATTATTACAATAAAGGTTGGCAAAGTGCCCCAACCAAATGGATTTGTTAATGGAGTTGAGGAATAACTCTTTCTGTGGTTTGCCCAAGCCATTTATTACATTCCAGAAGTTGGCTGAGTTAACTTCACAGTCTCGCTGTGTTCTAATTATGCAGTGTTGAATAGACCAATTTGTATAACTTTGTTTTATTTTCTTTTGCATGACCGCAGCACATAAAGCGGAATACCCTACTTTAGTTATCTATCTAATATTTTTCCTCTTCAGAGGCTTACGGTCCCTCACTTCCAGATCAAACGTGTGTGTCTTAGGATTGTTGGGAGTCTTCCTGTGACTGAAAGACACCTCCATTTTGGTAAGGGAACTACTTATCTATTCAGTGAACTTAGAGGCCGAGTATTGGTCCTCCTGCTGGGAGTAGGAAAAACTCTCATGGTCTTCTATCATAGTGGCAGTAAAACTGGTATTCTTTTTCTCGTTCCATTTTATTCTATTGCCTGCACAGTTAGTTACCAGGCCATGATTGTAACTCATTTTTGCAATTTGTTGTGCCAAGGTGTGGATTTCTAAGGTAAGCATACAATGATCACTGAGGTTATTTTCGATGATATCAAACTTTCCTGTGCGGTTAAACAAGCCCACAGAACAGATGATATAATCGATAGTGGATTTCAGGCCTCTGGCTTTCCAAGTGGGCAAGTAGTTGGTAAGTATTTCTAGCCCCCATACCTCAGTGAAGTGTGACCAAATTCTACCCCGAAGCTTGGAGTTACCTCCAGAAGAAGGTAACACATCAAGGTTAGAGATGTATAGGTCACCAATTAAGGGATCCTCCAGACAATCGGCATTAAGATCCCCAGCAATCACATCATGCCCCCCTGAATTTACTGCCAACCATGTTTCCATTGATGAGCCCAAGTTGCACAATTCTAACCGGAGTTGGTGATCCGGATGTTCAGCGGGATTCCAGCATTGAACTTCAGAATATAACCCACCACTAAAAAGTGATGAGAGAATACCCATTCAACAGTAATTCTCGGGTTAGTATCATTCTTCACAGCAGTGATAAGACCACCTTTCGGGCGCCCTAACCTGCCCCCTTGTGCACATAAGGAAGAGACCGTAAAACCGTCCCAACATAGGTAAACCCTCGACCAGGATTCTTGAATACAAACAAAGTCCAATTGTGAAAGTTCAGTCATGAGGATCGCATTATGCAGCAGATTTGCCGATCCTCTCGAGTTCCAACTCAGTAGTTTCAACATTTTTGGGGAGCTAGAGAGGCTTTCCCAATTGTTTGAGGGTATCAATGGATTCACGAAGCGACAGGGCAAGCCACCTCCAGTTCTGTTTTTCCAAATTGTCATCTGAAGCCTGAGTTACTCTAGCAGTGTTTAATGAGGGGATTTCCTTCACATATCTATTATTACCTGACAAAGTATGTTTGACCTGAGGTTGAGGGTTCACAAATTCGAAAATATCAAACCCTCTACATTGTAACTGCTCGGCCTCTTTCAAAAGCAGATTTCTGACCAATGGCGATGGAATCACTAATCGTACATAGTCAAATCGGTGCCTATGTATGTAATCAACTAGCTCGATGTCTGCTGAAGTGATCAGACTTAGGTCTTTGATTTGACCCAATAAGGATAATATGAATGGTCTATTTAAAGATATATTAGCAGAATCCTTGAATAAGGTAGTCAGGATGAGCCCAGAAAATCAAGGTGAACATGATCCCTCAGGTCAAGCACCCTGTGGTCTTGGAATTGTTTGTTTACCCCACCCTGAAAGCTCTCTCTCTGGGGCTTATTTACCTGCTTAACGATGCCAGAATCGGCACAGCACTCCTTGTATGTCCCCGTTTCTTATCCATAGGGTGCCCAGCCAAAAAGTGTAAAGCTTCTTATGAGTGCTTATCTTTAAGAACCCTTATCGTGTTTTTCTAGATTTTTGGTAATAGCCTTTAGATTAATGACTAGATGGGTGTCATTTGACGCCTTTCCAGATGCGATCTTCCAATCAGTGCTGCCTAGGCCAGTATTAACAATGATGCCTACATGGCTCTTCAATGGGTCGGAACCGACCCACATTTCACCCGCGAAGCTGTGCTTACTTTCTAACATGACTACCCCTTGTCTAGTTAGGTGAGTAGGGTCGTCCCCATCTAGGGGCTTGTAAGAATCAGCAGTGATGACCTGTGCGGGTTTAACATTAAAGATCTCAAACATCTCATCCCGTTGGTTCTTTCTTTTCATAATTTCACAGAGCGCATATATGTGCTTTGTGTGGATTGATCTTTACCTCTATTTACCTTTGAGGGGGGTTCCTTATAAGTTATGGGCTCCTTACATTGTGATTGATTGTTTTCAGAGACAACTATCACTTCATCAAAATCCTCCTCAAAATTACATTCCCTCAAGAACTTTCTCGAGGATTTCTTCAGTGCCCCATTTTTATTATCGTTGTTTTTTTTCCTCAATTTAGCTAATTTTTATCCTTGTCTTTTTGACATTTTTGTTCAGACGTTCCCTTCAGATTCGACGGTTCACTTACCCCCTGACCAGATTGTAACTTTTCAGCCAGGTCGTTATTTGTTTTATCCAGTCCTATCTCGGCTGCGGGTTCCTAGGTTGCAGAAAGAACAATAATCTCATCAGGTAACATAGCCGAGATAGGTTTTGAGAACTTGGAACTGACAGCCTCTGCCTTGTGGCTGACCCCAAGAAGTTCCATCAGTATTTTACTCAGTGAATCAGAGAGTTTGCATGGTAATAGCGAAATTTCTGTAACCAATTCCTCAATGGCATCGGTTTGCTTCCGTAACTCTGCAAGCAATAACCGGTTGAAAAGACTCATCATTACAGAAAGTTCAGAAGCAGTTGGATCAGGTTGACATAATAAGGAGTTCACAACCAGATTCATACCGTTAGTGGGAAGAGTGTTAGAAAAATCCAGCAAATTATCATAGTTGAAATCACTAGGTATAGAATGTACACTTTCAGATGGTTGTGACTCAACATCTTTGCTGGAACCTAAAACCTTCGATTTCACCATCATGTCATTAGCCAATTCATCTTCCCCAAACAATAGTTGTGAGGGCTCGATGAATTCTTCCCTCCGTTTATACAAAAGTGAGCAGTCTTGCGCACACCGCAGGAGCGCTGCAGGAGTGCCGCCTTCTCCTTGTTTACCTCAGGCAGCGGCAATGCTGCGGCGTGCATAAGACTAGCTCGTCTTGTACTCACCGCCGCAAAGAAATCTTCACCCGCCTCCTTACGGATAAGCAGAAGTTTATTTTTCCTCAAACATAGTAAGTAACAGATTAGCACGTACCAAGACAAGCTCTTAGAGAAAATAAGACACAATCAACAAATCATAGACCACCCCTGCTGCTGGCAGCTGCACAGCCCAACAGCATGCACTTACGTGCACTTCCGGATGCGTGCGCGAGGTGCACGTGCACCAGTTTGTTATAAGGCACTACACCCAATCGGCGAAGGCAGGGGGCAGGACTCAGGGCGGTTTGAAAACAGAAAAACAAAAGGGGAACATATGTTGAATGAGATTCTTGCGCGGGCCAATGTGCGGGCCAATGCTACAACCGTGTGCACAATCACACGCCTCAAAGTCCAAAGTTAATTACTTGTTGCACGACTCCTGAATGTCTCCACGTTATGTCAATCGAGGTCCTTCCTCTTGACGACTAATGCAGTCAGGAAAACACACCCACACCAAAATAAAACAGCAGCTCAGCTCACAATACGTTCGACAAGGCGACCAGCAGAGTAGACAGCCCAACAGCGTGCACTTATGTGCACTTCCAGATGCGCGCATGCACCAGTTTGTTATAAGGCACTACACCCAATCGGCGAAGGCAGGGGGTGGGACTCAGGGCAGTTTTGTTGCACGACTCCTGAACATCTCCACGTTATGGCAATCAAGGTCCTTCCTCTTGCCGACTAATACAGTCAGGAAAACACATCTACAGGCAAAAAAAAACAGCAGCTCAGCTCACAATACATTTGGCAAGGCGACCAGCAGAGTAGACAGCCCAACAGCATGCTCTTACGTGCACTTCCGGATTCAGAAATTGTTCAAAGCTACATCAGCTTAACTCTGAACCTCCTGATTTCTCAGCCTAGGAGCACTTTAATAGCATCACAGATGACATCACATATGACAAAAACAAATTATACCACATATGACCACATATTACATTGTCAATGACATCACTGAAAATTCAAACACATAACATACATAGCATGTTGCCAAATAGTGCCAGGCTTGGCCTTTGGCCTTGGTTCGGTTTCTGCAAAGCCACCCAGAGAGGGTCAGTGGACAACTTTACCCCATAGCAGGTCCACTGATATATTACATCTCGATTAGAATGCACTTTCCTTACGCCTATACAATATGTTTGACATATGTCTTGAACCAGACCAAGAAAATCTTTGACTTTGATGGGTAGTTTTTATGGGTGTAACCAATAGCATATTTATTATTCAGCCAAAAACTGGACATTGTGTCAATAATTCATCCTAATCAAAATATGAGGGTGAATAGTTGATTTTTTGTTTTGTTTTGATAAATCAAGTTCCAAGCCTAAAAAAACACACATTTTAAGAAAGCACTATTTTGAACTTCTGTTAGCATGTCTAATGCATTTTTCTTCATTCTAATCCACATGTTATGCTTATTTATAGCATACAATACAACAAATAACAGTTAAATCAAAAAGCAGGGAACACATATATTGCCGGATGTTGCATATGTAAAACCAGTGCTACTGAAAGTGACAGGCTTCACGAATGCAAAGTGCTATTTTACAACTGACAAAATGAATATTGCAATATGCAAATGCAAATCACACACATTGCAATTTTGATTTGCAAAGTAGCAAAGGTTGAAGGTGTGCCTCAAACGTTCTTTTCTTTGCAACTCATACATAAATGCATGCTTGTTCTGTCTACTCGGATAGGACACGCATCAAAGGTGTATAAGTGGTGAGTGGATTGCATATCCTTAATAATCTACTCCTCTCCCCTGCAAAGGTCAAACAAAGGAGATGCTTCTCCCAGACATTACAACAGGGTTGCAGAAGAGGTAGAAAGACTAAGAAAAAACGTCCATGTGTCAGTCTGTGCTGTTAGCAAAACAAAAGTGGTGATGATGGACGTTTTAGATTTAATCATAACCTCTGACATCGCTTTGGGCGTTGTACAATCAGTCTTAGCCCCAACCCAATAGGGGTAGACTACCCCAAACTAAATAGTCACATCCCTTCTGCAAAAGACCACAAGCAACTCCAGAAATGTTTTGGTCTCGTGTGCCATCATGAGTGAGGTGTATCTTGGGACCATAGGCCCAACGGGCAGGGGACCCACCGCTGGGCATACCCGTCACACTTGTCACACTTGGACAGGCCTGCCCACATCAATTGACAGAGGTTTATATTAATTATAAATCTTACCTTAATCACCTATTGTGTGTTATCTAAGGCACAGTGAATGGGTTGGGTATGCCCATATAAAGGTGACAAGACTTCTTTGCCAAGAAACACAAGCTACCAACCCCTTACTGATGGTGCCCAATGAGGCTGAAAAAGGTCTGGGTTTGATAGTGGTTTGTGTACAGAAGGGATGTGAACAACAATTTTTGCTTAACTGCCCATTTTGGGGTGGGATGAAGACTCATTTGGGAATGGCTTTCTGTAATGTATTGGCAGGCTAAAGAACAATGGTCTGCAGGGTTGCCCAGAGCAATTGCCAGAGCTTTAGATTGATTCTAAATCTTACACCTATCATTTCTTTTGTGTTTGTCTAAGTCACCCCAAGTGGGAATAATATTCTCACGCGTGGGTCCCAATCCTGATTTGAATAGACATCCATGCTCATTTCACTGGGGATGCCCAAAAAGGCTGAAACATGATTTAGAATGCTAAGATGTTTTCTTTGTCTCTCACTCTTCAAACCTCCAACCACACCAGGAAGTACCGTGCTCTCTATCTCTGTCCACACAGGAACGTGCTCTCAACTCACTCACCTTTTCTGTTGCGGTCGACTGTCATATACTGTTATTTTGGTGATTTGCCAGTAATCAAATTCTCCAAAGAGGCCAACATGGTTTGGGAAATGCCAAAACATGTTGCACCGCCTGATGTGGTGATGTTGGGCACTTACTCTACATTCAACACCAACGTGTTTTAAGAACATTTTATTGCGGCTGCCAATATACATTCATGCATTGGATAATCACCTAGAGGTGTATGAAAATATGTTAGCCCTTACAAATAGCTAAAAACTAGTGTTTGAATGTGATAACTTAAAGTCTGGGTTTCTAGATGCTTCCTGCATCTCGGGCTGATGAACTCCTTTAAAACTAATATTTTAAACCTATGCTTATTATTCTCTGTTCTTCCA
The DNA here is from genome assembly GCF_040938575.1 of Ambystoma mexicanum. Classification (NCBI taxonomy): domain Eukaryota; kingdom Metazoa; phylum Chordata; class Amphibia; order Caudata; family Ambystomatidae; genus Ambystoma; species Ambystoma mexicanum. Next base: position 369,315,616 of record NC_090930.1, read on the forward strand.
ACTGGCAGAAACGTAAAAGAATTTGGCTTGAATCATAGCAGAATGGGGAGAGGGAGGAACAACTCTGGGTCTCAACACTGACCTTTTTTAGGTTGAGGCAATCAGAGAAGAGAATGGCAACAGAACCAAGTACATACAAGGAGTCAGTGGTAGTTAACTTATTCAAATATTCTCTGTATTCTGACAAAGAGAGGACACTTAATAAAGGATGATGATTTGTGCTGACTAATACTCACAAAGCATTAATTTTGCACACATAATTTCACCAGTTCGTATGCAAGATACAACTCCTGGAGTCTAATAACTTTTCAGGTCGTCTACGTTTTGCCCTCTATTCCATACTGGTCTCCGGAATTGGTTATGTTTGAAAAGAAAGTATTGTCTGACATTGACAAACTAGAGTCAATGTGAGGTCAGCATGTTAAATGAACTTGGTCAGAATATCAACATCATTATCCACCAAGCCGACAAGGAGGGGGAATCATAATGATCATATCAAAGAATGTGATTGTTTACTGTCAGATACTGTTAGCTATTGCAGATCTAACTCCGGAATTGTTGGGCATATTGAATCCAAGGTAGAGAGTGTATATGCCAACAAGTGGCTAAGCAAGCAAGAGGCAGAATACTTGGTGAGAGAAGGAGCATGTATACAAATGTTTGATATATTGCTAAAGCTCCACAAAAAACTCACAAATCCGCCAAGTCGTCTTATTGTTTCTGAGGTTTCTTCTATCTTGGAACCTTTGTTCAAATTAGCGGATGTGTATTTGAGACCATTTATTTAAAAATGGATTGCTTTGTTCAGGACATCAGGAGTGTCCATAACAAGACTGAAGGAAGGTAGTTTGACCCCACTTGCCAGCTACTTCTCTTAATATGGAATCCCTTTACACCTGCATCCTGTTAGGGAGAATTCTCTGTTAAGGCTAATTTCCCAAACCTAGTGCGTCCCCAGCAGCTTTGCTGGATTTTTGGGGTTTATTTTTTTCTCCTGCTAAGAGTGAGACTCTTTTTCTTCCACTCTTAGGCATGATTTGAGAATGTCCTTTGACTGTAAATGTGTTTTATGAGCTATGGGGTCTTTTACTTCACAGGGCTTCATGTGTTTTTGGTATGTGTGTTACACAGCACCCTCAGTGCAGTAATACAGGGGTGTCATAGTGACCCCCAAACATAGACTCCATACCCTGGGACTGACTACTGTCTCCCAGGGCATGCAAAGCCACCATTGGCTTTACTAGTCTCAAATTGTGAACAGAACCAGTACAAACCATCATATTGTGGAAGTACTGGTAGGGGTAATTCGATTGCCCCTGGGTCTGTTTTCCAAGGGGGCAGTGTCCAGTCGACTCTTGCCGAGTTACTGGCTGGTGGCAGTGGATACCACGCGAAATATTCCACCGGAATATTTCTTATGGGATTTTCACTTTTGGTGCAATGTTAAAGATACCGCTGGGTTATTTATTTAATATTTATTCCCCGGTTGGGTCTAATTGGCAGGACTCAATTTTAAAATGGCGTTTGTATTCGCCTCTGAAACTCTAACCCTAGTTGAGCCCTTTGTTCCACTTTTTTGCCAGGCTTCTCCACAGAAGCCCTCCAAATGGTGCCACTCTGTCTGGGGTCTACAGGATGTGTGTGAGGGGGATTAGGCACCCTGGACTGAGTTGCCTTGGCAACTCAAGTCGCACTCTTGTGTGATTGGCCCACTGGAGAGCCGTCCGGCTCACCACTTAGCATGTTTGAGTGACAGCTCAGCTGTTGAATGGGGGTTTTTCTGCATAAAAGCAGGGCTTTGGGGACTGGAACTTCAGAAGTTGCCACAGAACCTAAAGAATCCGAAGAGGGGAGAAGCTGAGCCATCTACAACGATGACACCACCGGTGGAGCCCTGCTGTACGAACTCACCACTTTCCCGACGACAGAGGGGATCTTCCCTTTGAGCTAGTGGGACCAACCAGTTTGCCTTTTTCGCCTTCCTGGACATCTCTTGGTCGAATCACCCGTGCCAAGCACCTGGGCAGCCGGATAGCCACGCTTCACCACTACCGGGAATAAAAGGGTCGTACCTTTTAATTGGGAACTCCGCGACTGGTTTCTTCCCTGGCAGTGCAACGACCTCCAGCTTTCTTCCTCGTCGAGATCATCTCTTCCTCTGGTCGAAGCCATGACTTGCACCCACTGCCAGGAACAACTGCCACCGCTGGAGGTTCTCACCATTTCAGGTACTGTGTCCCGCCTGGTCTCCCTTGCAACAGATTGTCCAAGGTGTCCCGTAAATCCTTGACTTTCTAACTGGGTTGACCTCAGACCTGCTAACTTTGCCTTTCTGAACTGATCCAACCTCTTCTTGACTTTTCTGCAAAGACTTTAAGTACATTTCCACTGTGTGATCTTGGGCAAATTCCGCCTGGCTCTCTCCAAGAGTGGGCCTGGCCTATGAACTTTTGGCTCTACAGTAGACCCTGCCTTCCTGACTTGCTGTGGTTTCTTAAAAGTGTGTGTACTGTGTTATTTCCATACTCTGCCTTTTCTCTCCCTTTTAAATTAATTATTGGAGTGCCATCTACGGTTACGCGCTCACCTCTGTTTTGCTAAATAAATGGTATCTTAACCTAGACTTGTCGAATAATTAACTAGGGAGGTGTATATACTTATAGTGACTGTGTTTGAACTTACTTGATATATTAGTGTCAGTGTATTTTCATAACAAGTCATGTTAGATGTAATTAATGATGTGTTGTTGGGGAGAACCTATGAACATCCAGTTGCGAACAACCTCATCATGTGGTGTGTAGAGATGGCTCTTACAAAGAACTTTTTTTGAATTCCAAGACCAATTTTTCCAGCAAGTCGAAGCTACGGCCATGGGGGCTGCCATGGTCCCAAACATTGACATGTTAAAAAGGATGATTATATACAGCAATACCAATCCTTATAACAATAATATAAGTGTTTGATTATGTTATATTGATGATATTTTGATCATATGGACAGATTCTGGTATACTGGCTTTGGAATGTGTTGTATGGTTTAAGGCACAGCATAGGTCCTTGACATGTAGTCGTTCCATGAGTGCTATTGAGGTGAATGTTCTGGACATTAACATTCATCATGCAAATAATTCTCTGTTGATTTGTCCATACCATAGATTATTGGACAACAATGCCTTACTGCAATACCGGAGCCATCATGCTAAGTATTTTAAGAATAACCTTCACTTTGGGCAATGTTTATGCCTAAAAATGAACAGCAGCAACAGGCAATCCTTCAAAAGTGAAGTCACACATTTGAGCAAAAAACTAAAATCCAGAGGTTATCCACAAAATTTAGTGAAGCCGTCCATGAAGCATGCATTCAACAATATCCGATAACCATTACTTGATGAAAGCAGAAAGAGAGAACATAAATCTGCTAGACTTGTGTTTGCTAACACATTTACCAACATGTCATACAAAATCAAGTCAGCCATTAACAGAAATTGGGGCAATTGTTTTGACAAGTCTGCTCCCTTACCATTGGTTGCTCTCTCGAGGGATCTCTTGACGAACCATTGAAGAAACACTTCTAACTCAGGTACATTGGGGTAGTTGAACATTTTAACCAGGAAACAAGACTATTTAAACATTAATGGACTGGCTTGTTATTACACTTTATTACAGATTGCCCAGGTGGGTGGATCCTCACACAGAACTGCATCTAGGTAGCTGGGGTTAGCATTCTGCCATTGTTTAGCCCAACCTGTCTTCCTTCCTGTGCTCTATGCTGATACACATTGCTGCATGATTTGTATGCCATTATAACTGTCAGCAGTTGAGGCATTTTAAAGGAGTCAATAGCTAAGTGTGGTATCACATAGACATTGTATACATGCACCATATTAGAATTTCCAGAGTACAATGTGTGTTATTAATTGATGTATATATCTTGAACCTTATTTATATATAAAGAACGTTGTTAGCACATAACATAGTGTGTGGACATTCCTTTGTGGGGGGCTTGTGCACTGCACTGTACTTGAAAACCAGCCCGCATCACCCCCTGAGATCTTAAGCCACGGTTGCTTGTCCATTCGAAAATATAGAGAATCTTGGCTGGGGTGCTCAGTGCTTTTACTCTGCCATGTAGAGGGCAGGAGTACAGATATCCTCCTCCAGTCTTTACAGTATCACAGTGAATATTGTATACATGATCAAATGTCCATGCAATATGATGTACATTGGCAGAACCAATCGTAAATGCAAAACAGATGTCATTGAACATAGGAGTTGCCTTAGCAATTAGAATGAAACTGCACTATTAGTAAAACAGTTTATGACTAAGGAACACTCCTACACACCCCTTAGATGGGTCGCACTGATGAAGATAAAGGGCCGTAGTCAGATTATAATCAAACACAAATTACTGCAATTAGAATAGAAATGTATTTTTCTGAATATAAGCCACATCAGGGGGTTCTGTGAAAATATTGAATGGCATCATGCAAAGCAAGTTTATAAGCTCCAGTAGATGAGCTGCCTTTGTTCTGGTCTACTAGCCGGATTGGTCATTTCTCTGGCAAAAAACGATATGGTACATTAATTTGTGATGTATGTTAATTGCATGTTCATGAAAATGTTAAATATTTTCACAACAAATGTACTATGTACTCTCGTGAATGTGGATACTTCTATTTATTTTATCATTCTATGCACTATACTTAGGCATAACTTGTTATGTAATTGCATGTTTCCATATCCGCATCACTATTTAAGTCCACAAATTAACAATACTGTCATGATTATTTCTTTGCAAATATTCATTGTTACTTTCTACAACCCACACTTCTTTACATGAATCATAGACTATAAGGTGATGGTGAGGGTTTGGATGGAGTTAGATGCCCCGTTTGCAGGTTTTTGAGTGGCTGTGCTGATAGGTCCGGCTTGCGCACCAATAAGGTTTACTCTAGGTGAGGTCTAGATGTTCTATACAATGTACACAAGTAAAACACTTCACACATAGAGTCACATGATCTAGCAGGTTCACCTTAATTGTTCCCATGTGGGGCGCGTTGCGCAGAAACAGTATGTAGCTGAATGCAGTGTGTTTACACGGTTCAGTGGAAAAAGTCAGGGTGAATTATTCAACAGGCGACTGTGATTCCTGTGATGTAAACTTTAACAAGTTCTTGATTTTGGTGAAAATACAGCAGTTAATAAGAAACACCATTGTATTGTTTCTCAGGAAAGCCTATGAGGGATAATGATGTATAGAAGAGAAAGTATAGGAAAAAAATAACGGTTTGGCAGTCAGGTGTGAATTAGCACCACTGGTGTATGACATGTGAACTTTTTCTGATACTAACACTTTCTTACACTGTAACAGACAATGGACTAGAACCTGAGCCATTTACCTGACATGTCCCAACACACGGGTCAGGCAGAGTCAGGCAATTGACAATAATCGCGCACACCTGATGGCCCTTTACCTTCACCATAAGGGATAAAAGGTGGCCCATTAGAGCACAGTATGATCAAGGCTGAACGCAAGAGGAAAAAGCTACACCGTGCCGGAAGTTCAAACAGAGGAGAAAGGCAGTGAGACCAGGAGTGACGACAGAGGGAGAATTGCCATTACCCTTTTCAACTCAGACCTGCAATGCCTCCGAAAAGGGTATTACGAGACCAGGAAACATAGATGATGTGTGGAGCAACAGATGACAACTGTGCACTGGGGCCTACCAGTAGATAACCCAGTGGGGAGGCATGTTGGCTACCGTGGTACTGTCCTTAACTCCAGCAGCAAGCCAAGCCAAGCTGAGTCAAGACTGTCAGTGATTCGGAGGAAGCTGATAGGAAACTGAACTGTGTTTTGAGCACAAGGTTACAGATGGTGACATTAGATTAATGCAAGAACTTGAGAACAAAGAACTTGTGTGTTTGAACTTTTTTAGAAAGCCCAGAGAAAGCCAACTGCAGAGTGGTCAGGCACTGTAGGAGTGCTCAGTCGAAGGACTCTCGCTGGCCTTCATGTATTGAAACTGCAAGTACGAGAATGCCCTAGGAAAGGGCAGCGTTAGGTGTCCAAGTGGTCCTACAAGGGACTCATCAAATCCCTTGTACATTCAAAAGTCTCTAAACCATTGCCAAGGGAAAAACAAAGACAATTATATCATGCATCATGATAAAGCAAAGAGAACTGTGAGAGCGGCAGATGGGAACTCAACAGAGGGTGGGCACATTAAGTAGTTATTTAAGAAGACATTAAGGCTCTTGAATATTGTAAGCTGCATTTAAAAAGCCACAGTGAACCCGCCAGAGGGAGGACCAAGTTGTAAGGAGGATCTGAGCCCAATGGAGGGCGATGCAAAGGGCGAAGAGCAATCACCCAAGGTGCATGATTACTGAAGAAACTTTTGTTTGTTTGTTGTTTTGATCTATCAGGCCTTCTAAGGCAAGAGACTTTGAGAGTACCGAGCACAGAGACTTGGCCCCTGAAGGTTATGGTATAGTTGAACTGGAATTGGGAATTTCGTGCTGGAGAGGCCCAGGAGCGTGCTGTGCTCAGAAGTCCCACCTTGTCCCATTCTAAAAACTTGGGGAAGGGAGACCCTTTTCTGGTGAACATTATGCTACACTCTTTTTGTAACTTAGTGATAGGGATTGGCAATAGGCTTTTTTAGTATAGGCCCTTTTAATTTGAAAAGACACCACTAGGACTGCCTAATTATTATTTGATGGTCGTAGCTCGCTCCCATCTTAGATTTAGGTTTTGATTAGGCGTTTATCTCAACCATTATAAAGTTCAATAAACACCCTTGAACTGTGATCACTTGTGTCTACCTTTACTGTTGCCACCATGAGTTCCTTACACTAATCTATGGTTGTTCACATTCAGGGTTTATTTCATTTTCTCTATGTCAGAGAAATTTACTGGGTTGAGACTGACCATGATCCCTTAAAATTGACACATTCAATGTGTTTTCGCAATTTTGGCATGCAGACTGTCCTGATATTTGAATAAGTACAGGTATGGTCTTGCAATAAGATGTTTTGTAATGTATACATTTATTCAAGTTTATCAATAGATTGATTTTGTCCCAGATTGTTATTTATTTATTTATTTATTTGTTTACATTTAGTTTTGCCCCATAGTTTTCTGATTATCCATCATTGCTGCCCTAATTGGCGATATCATATACATTTCAAATAGAACAGAGGGTCAAGAGCTTCATTGAAGAGTCTTGTTGCCCTGAAAGAGTACCTTGTAGAACTGGCTTGATCATGAGATGCAACATATTGTTTATTCATCACCCCTGAAGAAAGTCGCTCATTTAAGCATGTATGACAGAAACATGTTGGGTGTATGCCATAATATGCTTATGCACTGAAGTCTTACTACTAACAACATATACTATAACTCTAACATTTACATTAGGTCAGATAGAGGGTAGCAAAATTAATACAAGGTTCTAGGTTAGAGCATAGGATCGCCTCTACATATACATTTTTAAAAGTGTATACGTTTGGACACTTCTGTTTTGTAGAGCTGTAATTCGAGGGAATTTTGTCATGTTTTATGAATTCATAATGTTTTGTAAACTACATAAGTATGTGTGATTTTATTTCCTCTTTCTTGATAACTTGAATAAATTAGCTTTGAATTATTTTTCATTATTTTTTTTGGCCCTCTCATTTTAGACACCATGCCTTTTTATTTACATTACATTATGAGTAGGTGGTGTCCTTATGCCTTTAGTATTTTGGGTTACCCAGTTAATTGAAATGACAACAGAAAGTTCAGAACCTATCTTTCATACATCCTTTAGTTCCAGATTAACCTGAGGCTTCAACATAACAGTTCCCTAAGGTTGGCCCATGAAGGTATTCATGAACCTATCCTTTTAAAACCAATCTCTATTCTAGAATTCAAGCAAACATAGGTTGTCTTCCTGGGCAATACCCTCAGTGGACTACTCATTGTTGTGACTTTGAAGGGTCTTTGGTCAAAACAGTTGTTTTGTCCACTACATGTCCACTTGTTTCTCTGAGCACATCAATCCTCTTGGGTCTCTTCACAACCTATGGTTCTGCCTGACTTCACGTCACTGTCTCCACAACTTGTGTTCACTCAGGGTTCTCCTAGGTCCACCTTTGATTCTCTTAACACAACTCCCTTAACAATGCTGTATATTTCCCCCCTCTCATATTCTTTTTGTTTATTCACGTTATTTATCAATTTTCCATAAAACACATCTCAGACATTGTAACTAAATGCAATAAGCAATGTAAGAGACACTGTGGTAACATTCACAATGGATATGCCATGAGCAGATTTTTTTGCAATCAAATGACAAGCAACCACCCATAATCATCCCTCGCGAAAATGCTAAATTTGAAAATGAAAAATGAAAAGGTGTCATAAACCAATACAAAGAGACATCAGAACACACTCCAAACACACACATCCACCACCCAGACCACACTCCCATACGCACACCCAATCATGCCTCCATCAAGTACCTGCACACCACCCAATACAGAAACCCGCTTCTAACCATATAAATCTTTGAAAGCCCCCCTATTTCTAAATAAACGTCCTCCTGATTATGTTTCTGATGCATACATTTCTCATAAGTGGATGAAATCTGCAAGTGGCCAACCAACCTTCAATTACTAAGCTTTTTTTTGGGCTTCCACACTTGCAAGACCTGCTTGAGCACCGTCATCAAGGCTTTGTTGATCCAACACTCAAAACTACAGGCAACTCCACATCTTCCACTAGCTGACAAATGTCCTGTTTGACCTAACACCCACCCTCAGCAGCCAGTCCCACCCCTTGACAGAAATATCCCTATCCAACTCAATAGCTCAAGTCTGTCTCATCTCTCCTGGGACTCCACATGAGAGAGGTTAATAGGAATAATTTTAAGGCAGGTAGAGACCATACATGTCGGTGAGTCGAACAAATCACAAGCCACCCACCTAGCCATCATTGGAGCAAGCAGTATGCCCTGCAACTGCAACAAAAGAGACTACAGATTTGAATACCTCCTAATCTCCCTCCTCCTATGGTGATATTTACTACAAAGAGAGGAAAAAGTCATCATTCGTCCGTCACACAAGACATCACTGATCTTCAATATCCCACTTGAGAGCCAACTACGCCAACAAAAGGTTTTGTTCCCAATCTGCAGCCCAGGGTTGTGCCACAGTGAGGCATCATAATTAAGCCATACATTCTGACCATTACTAATCATCCACAATGCAAGATCCACCTTGGTGGCATCAATGGAAGGCAACTTAGTGACCAAACTGGGCATTTTCCCCATGGAATAAGGATTACCCAGAACAAACGGCGAGTACTTATCCCTCTATATAGTCATTCAAAAATCCATAGAAGCTCCCCATTCTGCTGAAAAGTAAGCAGACTTCTTTAACAAGAAGCCCCTATGATAACTATCAAGATCAAGGTAGCCAAAACCACCCTTCCCCATATACTGCCCACCAGAATGTATCGTGGAATCCTAGGTTTCTTCCCTCATCCCACAAAAATGTATGGAAGACTCTATCAATCTGCCGAAGTAACTTCTGAGGAAATTTCAACAGGAAAGACTGAATGACATAGAGCACCTTCGGCAAGAGTATCATCTTAATGGCATTAACTTTAGGCCAAATATTCAAGGTCAACAGTCCCCACTACCACACATCACAAAAGAGTACCTGAATAAGTTTGTGTATGTTATATTCATACATTTTTATCAAATACCGATTCACATAAACCCCCAAGTACTTGACATAAGAGTCGGCCCATTTACAGTTCCATGATGCAAAGCCCCCACACAGACAAGATGCACCAAGGGGAACAACCTCTGATATATCCCAATTCATTTTATGACCCAAAAGACGACTCACCTCTTAAAACATATTTATCAATAATATACTACCCTCATCCCGATTAGTCAGGATCACAGTCATATCTTCTGCGTAAGATAAAACCTTAATTTCCTTATCCCTTATGCCCAAGCCACAGACAGAGCGTTCCTGTCAAATTTAAGTACCCAATGGATCCTCTAAAGCCATGTTAAAAAGAATGGGTGACAGTGGACACCCCTTCTTAGTGTCACTAGGCAAAGGAAAGCAAGCAGCCAACTCAGCATTTACCCAGATCCTCACACTAATCGATGAATGCAACAAACTGACAACCCTAATAAAAAAACTACCAAACCCCATCCTACACAACATATACCCTAGAATCTCCCAATTAACTATTAATCAAAAGTGTTCTCAGAGGCCGTAAAAAACAACACTGCACCCGCATTCTCACTCTCCAGAAAACCCAAAATATCCGCAAGTGTTCTCATATTGTCAAAACCAAATCTCTGACTCATACACCCAACCTGAGATTGATCAATTAATTCCCCCATATACCTATCCAGTCTATTAGTCAAAATCCTTGTAAACAGCTTAACATCCACATTAAGCAGGGAAATCAATCGTTAATTACAGCATTGTTTACATGGCTTGGGAATCAGAGTCATTTCTGTCTCCCTCATGGCAGGACATAACACTACATTCAGCAAAACATAGTTATACAGCTCATACAAGGATGCAGCCAACTGGGCACCAAAGGACCTGTAAAATTCCATTGGCAAGCTGTCCAGCCCCGTATATTTACCAACATTAAGCTGATCCAAAGCCATCATGAGCTCTGCAACACTAACCTGGGCATCTAAGGCCTCTGTACCCTCTGCAGCCAAAACCGGAATCTCAATTTGGTCAAAAAAGCCATCCAATTTTGACCTTGATGGGAACATATCCTCAGTGCACAATAACTCATAAATGGACCAAATCTATTCAAAAATGTTCACCCTTTTCACTACAGTTACACCATGTCCATTCTCCCCGCCCTGAACATAAGACCTCTCAGTCATACCTTACAGCTTATTAGCAAGATGCTTACCCCCCTGTCACCCTGATCCCAGTACTGTTCCTTTACAAAAAAAGACCCTTCTCCACCTCTGTATCGACTTTGCATTTCAAAGCATCTTTCCCTCTGTCCAATGCAAATGCCCAAGCTCACTCTCTCACAATTTAAATTCAGCCAAACTCGATTTCCTAGAATGTGAAGTCCAGTTTATCAGTTTCCCTCGAATTGTCACCTTAAAGCTATGACAGGCTATCAAAATGTCTGATTTAAAATAGCTGATCCGCTATTCTCCTAAAAAGAAAAAAACACATTGAAGTTCTTTAGACTATCAAGAATCTTTCAGTCCCTCAAAGAAAAGGTCTTGAGCCGCCACCTGATGAAAGCTGGTCCGTTATCCATCGAATCCAAACTGAAATCCAACAAAGAATGACCACACAACCCATGCTGCCTTATATTAACATCAGTAGTCTGACAATATTCTGACCCTCCTGCCAGGGGTTTATCTTCCTCTTGGATTCTTCAAGGAAATGCTCCAACCTCAGGTTTTCCTTTTGGTTTCAGCTTTGGTGTAAAGGATTTTCCTCACTCTTTTCGTCAATGTATAACCAGCTTTTGAGGTAGGACCTCTAATATAAATTTACAATAGTTACTGGTGCACAATAAGCAAGCTACTTCCTTTCAGTTTTCAGTCTCCCTGTACATCCAGACAGGTGATGAAACTATGTCCGGTTCTTAGTAGTCTTCGCCACCACTGACAATGTTCCTCCATTTCATAAGGATGGGCTACACAGGAACTAATCTGAACTCAGAGCTCTTAACTCTTAGTGCCTAATTCCCAGAAGCATTTTATAATGGTGCAATGCTATTGGAAAACGATAAGGCCTTAATATTCTTCCAGTATTATACTTTAGAAAGAATTTACTGTTGTCCTTTTCCAAATTATTTAAACCTATCCAATCTAGGCAATGCTGGGACTTGTAGTCCTGAAGCAACTTTTCAGTACAGGACAGACCTTTGAGTTTTAAGGAAGCACGTGTCTCAGAGGGGAGGGAATTCCAAGTGAATCCCAATCCATCCACCATCTGGGAGGCTCATTGAGTGGTGACTGGAGCAACCTAACCCATTATGGATTGGCACCCTCATATCAAAGGATGTTTTGTTTCAAACTCACTTTAAAATTACTATTGCCTAAACCTTTTGACCTGTAAGAGGCAGCCCACCTGTTAGGAAGTCTTCTAATTTCAAAACACCATTCCCCCCTAGCAGTTGCACCAAAAGAACATGTATATCTGACTATATCCCATACAGAGTCCTTAAACCATTCTCGCTATACTCCCTCTGGCACACAGACCCACAGGGGAACGTTCTGCAGAAATAATTGATCTTCTTGTCACACCAATATACATCTTATATTCAATATTATGTTTCTATCCTATGCACCATGAGAATTTTCACAATGACTGGTCCATGCCCCACCGGCCATGGCCAGTGGCCACTTTCCAATAATGAAGGACCAGGGCGAGAATGCACTTGATATTTGTTATATTTTAGCAAACATTTTGAAAAGGGTTTTAGAACCCCCATGCCCCGCCCCTTGTCCTGGCGAGGTTTTCTCAAAGGTCATTGATCGTTACCCCTTGCAAGAAATCACTTTTGCAAACAAGGCACCCCACTCCAAAGGAAGTTCCTCATAAGCACATAATGTGCTCATTAGAGAAAACAAAAATACATAAAATATAGTACTGCAGCGCTGCAACAAACCTTAACAGTGCACAAATGCGACTCCGTTATTCTGCAGACTGAGGGCAAACAGTTCCAATTCCCTGCTCTAATATCATTTTGATCCTGTTCTTAGTCCCGTTACACACTCTAAAAGTGACCATCACTTTACCTGTGAAAAGCTCAACGTGAATAGAAATAAATAGTATGCTTTACTCCACAAAAACCTCTCAGACTTCCCAATTGCGGCTGTTTCACACACTCACCCTCCACATCCACCCTGAATGGAAGAAAAAAAAAACACTTCATACACTCCTAATATCCTTTAAGCATGTTTTGATTTCCGGGGCTCAGTTTCTCCAAGACAATATGCACGTTTTATAAACTATGTTGGTACCGGTGCTCCTCACGCTATGCCAAATTGTATAAAAAAGAAAGATACAAACTATAACAAAATATTACATCAGAACTGCTTTGTGCCACAAGTAAACCAAATAAGAAACACATTAGTCTAGCAGTTGGATGTGTGAGATTTTTCTTATTGTACTGTAATCCTAAACGTATAAAACGCCACTTTTCTCATGGTTTATATGTTGTACATTTTAAGATGTATTTGCAGCAGATTTTCCAGTTTTGAGTGACCTGTTCCAAAAAACATCTTTGAAAAATATAGAATAGATGCATCAAACCAATAAACAGTTATTAGCACTAAAATGTGTACAAATTCAATAAATTGGGTTCATTTGAAAACTAGAAGTTGATGTGTATAACCAAAGATTGGCTGTTCCTCATTGTCACGTCTAGGAAAAAGAGAACTGACAATTAAAGCAATAAGGGAGAAGCGAGGTCAATCTCTCTTCTTCAAGAACAGGGTTGTATATACCTACAGGATTTCCTAATACCATATTGCTTACATTGGGCCTCATTACAACTCAGGCGGTAAGGGTTTTACGGCGGCGTAAACAGCGCCGACCCTTACCGCCTGAGTACGAGGTCCCTTAGCGCCATGGCGGACTTAACACCTGCTTTTAGCAGGTGTTAAAATCCATAGCGCTAAGGGACCATGGAGTTAATTACGCCACCGTAATTTACGGTGGCGTAATTAACGCCTTCCCCACTCCCATTATGCCCTATGGGGCAAAATGGGAATGGGGAAGGGAAAATGGGAAAATGGGGATTTACCGCCCCGCCAAGGTTGGAATGGGGCGGTAAGTCCGCCTACCACCATGGCGTAAACGTAGTTTACGCCATGGTGGTAAAGTCACGGCTCAGGCGGTAACTTACCGCCTGGGTCGTAATGAGGCCCATTGCATATTATTTCAACTCATGTTTTAGTGAGAAAGAGCTTCAGTTTCACATTTAAGTAAACAGCTGAACGCCATGGAATTAGGAAATTGACACACCCATTATTAAGAACAATACCCAGTGCACATGATAATAATGTGTTTAGAGTTACAGCTTTTGTCCTCCTTTTGCCGAATACACCTTTCAAAATGGTCACCGCATCTCTATGTGTAACGATTACCATGTTTGACCATCAGTGCTTTCACTCTTTTTGATCAGAGCTAATCCCGCAATGACATGGTAATCTCACTGAATTTCTGAGATAACCGAACGATAAAACCAGCCAGATAAACTGAAGTGTTGGAAAGATAATACAGATTTCAAACCCCACAGTAATTAGAAGTTTCTATTTAAAGCACCAGTGCAATTGTAATTTAATCTTCGAATTACAGGTCTGGAGCTGTGATGACTGTGATCAGTTTCACAGGCATCTCTTCTGGCAACACATTGTGTGAGTAGGTCCCGTTTCCATTTTCTCCGTCCAAATGCAAGGCCCATTGTCTCAAACAATGGGCACCATGTTTAGTGGCGATGCAGCTCATGCAAATGAATAGGTGATGTGTTGAAAATAGAACCGCAAAAAATCACTTTCAGTGTTGCATCCAAGAAATCTTGCATATGTTTATCCAGAGGCTTTGTGCCTTTTTCATGATTATAGTAATTAGTTTGGAGATAGCATAAAAGGATCTTTTTCAGGAAGTTTTAACAAATTCCAGTAGCGTGCTACAGAGCCACGCATTTCCAATGGATTTCTGATATGTATGCTGTCTCAACTCATAGAGGAAGCCCTACATCAAAAGTGGTGACAAGTGTTTTATAACACGATGTTTAAATCATCAATAAGTCAATTTAAGTAAAGACTCAAAGAAATGTAAAGGACAAATTGGGGCAATGGTTTTCAATCTCAAATAACATGTGACAAGAAAATAATTTGTCACAACATTGAGCAGTGCACTTCAATCTGTGGGACACCCGTCCCTCGGGGAGCGCCCACATACCTCGGGGTTGGGGGGGTCGCCTGATGAAGGACAGTGAGAGAACAAATAAAGATAATTTTTATTTGCCACTGGTCCACAATGCACATGCTCAGTCAGTGCGACGTGATAGGGGTTGCCACGAAACAGGAAATAAATATACCCTAGATGCGCACTGTCCTGCATTTGGATTGCGCGTCCAGGCTGTGTTGTTTCCTGCTTTCCTGTTGCTGATGCAATCATCTACCAGCCATGTAAGTGATGCACCTTCTCGGCTGCAAATGTGGTCTTACTCAAAGGCGAGTGAACATTTTAAGTTTTGCTAGAGGTATGATCATCCTTTTTCCCCTAATATTTTAGGAGGGATCATTTGCTATGTATTTATTTATTTATTTATTTTTTACATTTATAAAGTACTCTAGCAGCCCAGTTGCTATTCCCCCGTAGTCCTAGAAAATGTGGGTAGAGTTTTTATTTTTAGATACTTGTAAATGAAGCTGCATGAAGCCCCTCTGTCTTTGAGAGAGCATGTGGGTATAGAGCTTCACAACCCCTGGGATGTGCCATTATACAGCATTGAGAAAATGGTTATTGATAGTGCCAAGATGCTGTAGGCAAGTGACATTGGCTGAAACACCAAGCTACCAGAAACTAGTCTAAGCCGAAGGCATATATGATTGCCCCTGTCTACCTGGCCACCATCTGAACTTTAATCAGCACCAGGCTCCCTCAAGAATAGTAGCCCCATGTACTGCCTCCACGCTTACCACGCACTTAGGGACTGTATCTGAAACCCTACAGTCCGCTGACTCATTGCACTTACTCAGAGCCGGCCACCCCGTTGGGCCCTAGTTGAGCTTTGCCCTATTGCACTTTCCTCTCTCCCCCTGGCAATTCTCCTCTCCCCTTCCCTTGCACTTGCACAATCTGAATGACACAAGGCCTAGTAAGATTGTTTGTTTTGTCCTCCCTTTGCCTCTCATTCCTTGTTTTGTCATGCCTAGAAACACTTGGGTACAGGCGTGTTATAAAATACTTATCGTATCATATCATACCCCCCACTCCTCGGTTGGAGGGGTTGCTGACAAGCGAGCATATAAGGCCTTTCCCGGTCCCTCTGCTCCCCTCTCCCGCTGTGGACCCTACGAAGGCGGCGGTATGATGAGAGAAGGTGAGCAGGCGGGCCGGATCACAGCAATGATGGTCCCCCTGCACCCTTCTCCCTCTATGCCCCCACCTTGGGGACTACAGGGGAGAGGTGAGCGTGTGGTATGATATCCGGCTCCCCCAAGGCGAGATTGCTGGGCTGCAGAAATCTGCCATGGGTGAGCGGGATATCATACAGAACTGGTCCCGCTACTTTGGCTTCCCCTCTGCCTCGTCACCCCACTTTCCCATCACCTGTCTACGCTGCCTCCCACAGACCCACCCTATAGGCCATGGGAAACATGGCCTGCAAGGTGGGTCTGTGGAGGAAGAGGTGGCCTTCTCCTGCATGGGGCACCATATGCTGCAGAGAAGCCAGGGGCCCTCGTGTCTGACAACACAGCAGCTGGACTATGTCTAATGGTACATTTTTTTTCCATTTGGTTTCTTTAGTCACTTCATGATTTCCTTTGTGGAACATTTGGAACAAAATAAAAGAAAGTTCATAAATAAACCTGCACGCTTAAAGGGGCCTTGTGAGCAGAACACAACCATCACAAAACCATGCTAATTTCTAGTACTGACCAAATGAGACTTCAATATGCCGTCACAGGAAAATGCTCTTTATCTAGGTTAGATTAAACTTCTTTCTGATCAGCTTTCCGACGTGATCCACATTTCTCGATTACACAAACCTCCCTCTCAATCCCATCTTTACAATTGTTTTTTCTATGTTTCGATCCCATTCCCATTTTACTTTTCCCGTCTCTTAAAATGCTCGCACAGAACAGTCTGGTTGCCAAACAGGGATGTCATTGCACCATCATGCCACTGGGAAGCGGAAGTGACATCACACGATCCTTGAACCCTAATGACATCACATGAAGTGATGTAATCTGACCCCCCCCCCCCCCAAGTGACATCACGGAGGAGTGATGGCAAATGACCTTCAGGCTTTTCAGATGCGTCTAGCAGCTGTGTTTCCAGGCACTCTCATTTCAGCGAGATATAAGAACCCGAGGCACAGAGGGAGGCATGATTTGTCATTGATCACACATTGGGAGAATGCCATTTTCCAGATTCGATGTGGGGTCTGTATGTAAAACATACATAATATATTATTTGTAACGTGGTAACTGAACTCTCTAACACAGGCTACAGCTAGTGTATGAAAAATCTATAGATCAATGGACAAAGAAGTACGCATTATCTGTGGCATTGCTGTGTGATACTTGCCAAAAAAGCACTGACCTGGGGAGTTGTGCCCTGTTGTTTAGCCAGGAGAAAAATGCTGCACGTGCAAGGCCTGAAATTTGAATCATTGACCAGGATTTAGTATCAACAACATTTCCTGGTTATAAATGTATCTATGAGTCAGCTACCACTACCATAGAAGAAACATATTAGACTGTCCTGCATGAATACAGGGGAGTGCACCTGATAATGTTATCTTTGCTTGAGTATTGCTGCAATTGGAATATCGTTTTTGTGGCATTTTGAACGTTTGTCTGCTGCTGCCACTTATCTCAGCATTGCGAGCTAGAAGAATATCTTGCTGAGCACTGTACGCTTCGTGGAGGAGGCGGAGCCAACCGGCGGTCACATGACCAATCACGTGACTTTCTGCACTACAAAGCGCAGACCCAACCACCCTTGTGGCGTTAAGCCTGACGGGGTAAAGGGCGCTGGCTGTTCTGCGGCTGTTCGGCACAGGAGGTGCTCACCCTGAAGTTAGCCAGGAAGCGATTAAGGTGAGCTAAGCAGAACACTGCTTAAACGCAGTTGGTATCCTTGCCTATTGATAATATTGATCTGTAAACAGTGACTCTTCTTGATCATATCACATTAATGTAAAAGCTGGGCACGGGCCAGGGAGACTGCAGGGGGTTGACCCCTTTGATCCCTTGAACCATGTGAGCCCAGCGAGCCCGGATAGCCCACTGAGCTTAGCCGAGCCAACCCGGTTGAAGAAACTGATTGAGAAAAAGAAAAAAAATGTTGATTAATTGAGCATATCTGAGCTTTTACACTCGGAAAGGATAGGCGTAGGATGTCTGCAACTTATGGCAAACCCAATACCGAACAGCTGGCACACGGGAAACAGGTGCCAAATGCTCCAACACACATGGAGAATCAGATTCATCACCAAACTAGATTACAGCTGCGGCGATGGAATTCGCTAGCTTCCTCTAGCAAAACCACACGCGCCCTCACAAGCAAGTCAGACTGTGACTACAAGAGTATGGAAAACAGCCTAACACCTGACTTTGCTTTCGATCATGGTCTAACTTCTGCTACAAATCAGATACAATCTGGGAGCCTACACTCCAAAACATACTGTAATACCCTAACGAGCGAAAAGGAGGTTGCGGACCTTACTATCATTAATTACCAAGATATCACTCAACCACATGCTGTGAGTGCAAACAGGATGGTGAGCTGCCCGGCCGACTTGTGTCCCGTCAGTTTAAATCCTGATGGAGCCCGCGAAGGAGAATCACTCTGCGAAGCCGAGACCCAATGCGTGTGTGATCATGCGCCAGGACTGACTGGTGCTATCTTCCGGACGTCTTCAAAAGATGGAGAGGGGGTGACTCTCGTCCCCATTGTAAGTGGGACTGTGCTTTCAATCTGTCAGACCGAGGATTCCACTCGAAGCTCGCTCACAACGGCTGAAGAACTCACACAAACAACCTTAAAGAGCCCTCAAACAAACGGAGGGGAGGCCCCTTTTAGAAATTCAAATTGTTGGAAAGACTCTGCACCCCTCGATGCTTTGCCTGAAAAAAAGAGCCCAGCGCGCAAAGTTACCTCAAATGATGATGAAGTATTCTTGCAAGCCCATCACTCCACAATAGAGACTCTATGCTGCGAGGAGATCAACAGTACAGGAATAAATAGACGGAACTCTTCAACAAAATTCTAAACAACATTTCCTCTATAAATAAATTACGCAGCTCTTTCAGTAAAGAAAATGTGGATGCTACGAGACAAAAGCCCAGCACCAAAGAAGCTATCATAAACATCACGGAGGTAATGCACGAGTCGCTGAGCACATCGTCTATGCGGAATTGGAACAACACCTATGGGAAACGCAGGTGCATTGAAAATAGCGTATCCCCTACTCTGCCGTGCTCACAGAGGAAAGGCACAAATCCACCTTTCCTGCCAATAAAGAATATCATAACACATACTCATACGCATAGAGGTGCTCACAAAGCAAGAAAATCATCTACCTCCTCGTCCTCATCCCCTGACTCGCTTACCTCAGACCAAAACTACACCAAACTAAGATACTCTAAACCTCGACAGCAGGTACCTTTTCAACAAAGGAACAAGGAGGCACGTTCAGAGCTAGTGGGTTCTATAATGAAAGAAATCCAACCCATAGTGATGTTGTCGCTTGCTTTTTCAATAGCTCCATTTATAAAACTCTATGAGCAAGTGGACGGGAATCTGAAGGACCTGACCACCCTGGTCGCAATGATGAATTCAAAATTGGTAGGCATGGACATGGAAATCACATTAACCAACCAGGTACAGCGTGATTCTAATAAAAGAATAGTGGCTTCCTTAAACACCATGCTGGATCAAAGAAAAACTAATAGTATGGAAAAAAAGCTGCTGGTTGAAATTACGAAAGAAGCACTTAATCTATTAAAAACAAAGACAATTTCATCTGAGATCGCCAGAGAGGAGAGAGAGACCGAGTGGTCAGCTGACTCCAAATCTGGCACCTTCATCGAACACTCCAGTATATCCGTCTGACCAGACCGCATGCATGATAGGTCGAAGACATGAAGAGATTGACCTAATGCTGCCTCCTATCGATCGAACTAAAGATGAACACATACAAGACAAAATACAAAAGAAAAAAAGCTTGGATGCTCAAATACGAACTGAAGTACTGCATAACTCAATGGAAACTAACACACCATGCTCCACTGTACTGGAGGCTGGTAGAAGAGAGGTTCCCGAACCAAAAAACATGTCCTGCTTCGAAAGTATTTTGGAGAAAACGAGATCATCAGATAATCCAGCTGTGCTGGATCCACAAACACCAACTACCTCATCAGACGTGAGCAAATGCGGAACCCTTCAAACCAGCGAATTAACGATCTCTGACACAGAGGAGACAATAAATAATGACATCTTTCCGATCTTCAAGGGAAACACCAATCAATTGCAAGAAACACTTAAAATCCAAGTAAAAAAAAAACATCACAATGTAAAAAGTCTAAAAACCAATGCAGCAAGAACTTTCGACGTGGTAACGACTCCAGAAAGTTTGTACGTAACATAAAGACTGTTAATGTTACTGTAAATCAAAATCTAAGAACGGAAGATCAAAATCTAAGGGCAAAAACACTAACTCAGCACAAGGAAAGCTCTGAAACGGCAAATGTAGGGGAATTAGATGTAAAATCACCTGTGGATGCTAACAAGGACGATGAGCAAATTAACGAATTACTGAACTTGTCCACCCATGAGGATGCAGATGAATTGGAAGCACCCGAATCTGCGTTACTAAACGGGCCACCGACAGCCCATAAGGTTCCCTTTCAAGAGAATGAATCGAATAACATCAAGCCAAAAAATATGAACCCAACGTTGGCTCCCACTGATCTAATCCCTCAAAGAATATGTTCGCTGATACCGAAGTTGGCAAAAACAGTAGACGAGCAGGCCCCTGAGACAAGCCCGATTTTCCTAACAATGAAAGAAAGAAGAGACAACCTCATCAAGAAAATTGCTGAAAGAGAAAAATTGGAGATGGACACTCTGAACGCTCAGAGGAAACTTGAGGGGTGCAAGCGGAAGTTAGAAAGTTTGTACCCATTAACCACAACGGGAGGGGATCCCTTGCAAGAAACAAATTTGTGCCGAAACAAATGCTCGAGGAGTCCATAACACGATCAACATTTCAAACACAAAAAAAAGTCTGCAAAATTCCTGCTGTAGTGTACAAACTGAAACTAGAAAGAATTGAAAGTCGAGATGATCTGATCATGAACCGTAACAATGTTCTACGCCTCTTGCACTGTGTACCGCGTCTGCGAACCATACAATCGCTTGACATTCAAACGGTGGAATTCCCGCAAGAAGGCCAAAATGATCATGTGATCCTCCATCTGAAGTCAAAAATTATATTTAACATTATCTTAGAGGCAACTTCGGAGATGATGTCATTAGGGTTTGACATCTTGGAATTAACCGACAGAGAAAACTATAACGAATGCAAACAAGAGCACACAGAAGCTTGGTCAACTTCTCCTGACAAGAAGAAATCCATTGAGGCTCAGATTTCGGCGTCAACGCGACAGGACCAGACGCACCACTTAAAATGGGATCACGAAAGTAGTCACGACTCTAAAAATGTGACATACAATGAAAGAGACTTGGGGGAGCAAATCCAAATAACAGTTGCTAGTAATGAAGCCTCCAATATGAAAAACAGCAAAAATGAAGCGAGAAACTCTGAGATGGAACAACCTGAAAATTGGGGGTGGCTCGCTAAGGCCCTGAATAAGACAAATCAAAGTTAAAGCCAATCGGAGCCCAAGTTACAAATGATTAAGATTGGATCCTAGAATCCCAGAGGATTCTCACACTTGTTCCAAGAGAGCTGTCTTTCTGATTTGGATATCGTCTGTCTACAAGAGACGTGGATGGGCAACTGCCCTAGTTCCGGAGACTATGAGATTGCTTTCAATCCCGCCATCAAACAAACACTTGGTAGACCTATGGCAGGTCTTTTAACCTTGGTGAAAAAAAGCTCTGGGCACTATATCATTAAATCGGAGAATGTGTCACATCACATTCAGGCAACCACAATTGCACAGAAGAACACAGGTAACAGGAAAACGCATATTCTAAATTTATACTGGAATCACAAAACAACTTGCAGTACTGGTTACATAGATGATGTTACATCGGTCATAGACGAATGGCTAGAGGCCGATGCTGACGCCAATATTGTGTTCTATGGAGACCTGAATTTGAATTGTCTAGCACCAATTAAAGATCTTAAAGTGACCAAAACTAACAAATCTCAACTCGCTAGTCAATGGATGCTAGAGATGGAACTAAGATACTTGACAATGATGAAAGGAAATATCGAAGGCGACATCCCGGCCAAACCAACGTGGTCCAGAGGTAATCAACGATCCACGCTTGATTATTTCTACGTCAGCGAGAAAGTACACCAAATGTCGATCTCGCTTGAGGTGCATCACACGTCCCTGAGTGATCATAACTTAGTAATTTTGTCACTTGCTACAACCAATGGACTTAAATGCCCAGCATGGAACTTTCCTCTACTGATCGTATCTAACTGAGTGAGACTGAGGCTTAAGAAGACAGAGGTTTCTCACATTATAACCTCGTATGTAGAAGAGCAAAAAGAAATTGAGTATACCCAACTGCTAGTCGATTATAAAGAAAAACAACAGGGCTCTAAAGTCTGTGGATTCATCACAAAACACAAATTTGACCTAGAGGTGAGAAAAAGGAAGAGAAAACTGAGAGCGCAAATAAGACATCTGCCAAACTTGGATTCCAACATCTACTTAAACGCGAAAAGAGCATGTAAACAAAAATACAAACACTGGCTATGAAACCACAAAGCAACTATGTTACAAAATGACTCAGAATTAATAATGGAAAAGCTGCAAAACAAAAACTCCTCTGAATTCTGGAAGCTAATTAATAACAAAGGAGTGCCGCAAAATGGCTTTGCTGGCTAATGTTATAACCGAAGCTGAATGGGTTAAACACTTTTCGGAACTATACAGCAAAAGAAGAACTGTAAAAGAGAGCTCACCACCTAACCTCGAAAGCTGGAATTTAAACTTCGAAAAAAGTGATATTGAGGAGGTAATAAAAAAAGCCAGCTCCTCCAGAGCTCCAGGTCCCGACGGCTTAACAAACCACACTATCAAAGAAAATCCGCAGATGTGGACAGAATTATGCTATGCTTTGTTTCACTGAATATCAGCCAATTCCAAAAGCCCCGAATCGTGGAAATGTGCGATAATTATCCCAATTTTTAAAAAAGGGAACCGCGCGGATCCAAAGGACTATCAACACGTTGCGCTACTAGAGGTGTTGGGCAAAGTGTATGCTACCCTATTACAGCAGCAACTAGCAAAATGGGCAGCCAAATCAAAACATCTCGACCGACGTCAGACTAGCTTTGTCAAGGGAGTTGGATGCGCCTTGAATCTACTACTGATAAATCTACTTAAAATGGAAGCCATAAGAACTGGAACCAAGGTGTATCTAACCCTAATTGACTTCTCCCATGCCTTCGACAGCATAAATCGAGACCTATTATGGGCCAAGATGAAGGCCTGGGAGTGTCCTGAAAATTTGATCGCAGCCATCCGTGAACTCCACACTGGCACAAGTATTAAAATCCAACTTGATCAAAATGGCACCCTTTCTGAAGCTATCAACACCTTTTGTGGAGTCAAGCAGGGTTGTCCTTTGGCTGCAATAATATTTAATCTATTCCTATCAGATATTGGAGGTGCAATTGATAATGTCTGATCCTTTTCTCCGAAAATACATGGCTCCCCAATAAGTTGGATGTTGTATGCAGATGACCTGATATTACTGGATACTACACCAATAGGTCTACAGCTTATGATGGACGCCATGAAACAGTACATAAGAGCTAACGGTCTACAGATCAACAAAAAAAGGTGTGAGGTGTTACCATTGCAAAACCTGAAGAACTCTAAGAAGAAGCCTTTTAAATGGCACCTAGGGAACAAATGCCTAAGTAACATAACACACACAAGATACTTGGGCATGCAAATCAATACCAATCTGAATGATAGTTCCTGGGAAGAGATTGTCAAAACCAAATGTTGGCAATTTGCTTGCCAAGGAAGCGTCTTACATAAAAAGTATGGCAAATTCTCCATAAAACCGGTAAGGATCTTCTACTGTCAAAAGGTAGTGCCTGCACTCATATACGGCGCAGAAAAGCATTTGGTTGCTCCCCTGATGTTTGGTCGACTCTAGAAAATATCTTTTGGGTACGAGTCTTGCAATTACCGAAGGGAACTTCAACTCCTTGCATCAGATATGAATTAAATCTAATATCAATCAATGCACGAGTTAGTTGGAACATGTTGAGCCTTTTCCGGAAGGTGACCATGAAAGATGTAGCCCTGCAGTTTGAGATACTCCAAAATCCAAGCAAGGGAAATCCTGAGTGCCTTCTATCACTATGGAATAAACGTTGCGAGGAAATTCTTGCCTTTTACAACATAGACCTAAAAACTCTTCATGACAATCCGAATGCAGCAAAAAGCAAAGTCTGGTGCCTAGATTTGATTCTGACAGGGTAGCTTAGGACATGAAACAAGCTAATGAAAGAAGCCCCGCCCGAAGCCAGAAAGCTAAACAAGCTGCAGAATCATGTCGATATATATCCAGATAATGTGAGTAGATCGCTGTATATGCTGTTTCGATTAAATGTCTTCAAAACTAAAGAGTGGTTAAGAGAGTTACGTAATACAGAAGACTCCAATGCACAGTGTAGATTCTGCCACCAGACGGACGAAACGCTAAAGCATTTAACACTCTTTTGTAAAGGGCTACATGAGCAAAGATCGCTGACATTGGGGCCACAGCTAACTAAATACCAAACACCAAGTGCTGATGAATGGTGGAAAGCCTTGTTTGATAGTCGTGAAAAGCAGCTGAACTATGCCTTAATCCGCTTTTTGACTCTGCTGGAAAAATTGTTGACGTAGTACAGGTCGCTGCTAATGAAAAATTGTTGACGTAGTACAGGTCGCGGGATGGTTACACGAAAAACATATGTGGGGAAATATGGATATCTGTAAAGCTGTAATGATGTACGTGTTTCTTTTTTAAAGGCTAATTTTTGCCAAAAAAAATAAAGAAAAAAAATGAGTATAATACCAGGGATATGTTCTTTCAATACAACCAAGACCCCCCATAGTTCTTATTATCTAGTGCCAGAGAACTTAAAAAAAATACATCATTTAATGTAATATCATTGCTTCACACAGGAATCCATGGCATCACACAGTTACTTTAAATTGAAAACACCCACAAGTTACTACTCACCCAGGGGGCATACTTCAAGGTACACACTGCACACTACCCCTTTCTGAGACCCAGTTGTGCCCAATGGCAGCTATCCTGTGTGCCACACTGTGGGGCCGCCCAAGCTCCTTAACAGAACACAGGGCACACCACACATTGGGCCGGTCCGGACCACCACATGTGCAAAATGTCCATAATGAATTTGCAACTGCATGGTCATGCACTGGTGCAAGTGAAGGAAGTACATATGTTTTTTAACGCAACATAGAAAGAAGGGGGTGGTGTCTGGTCCACAAATATACCAGCCACCACTGGTGGCTGGTTTGTTGTTTTAATGAAGGGTGTAAATATTTGCCACAAGTATATGATTGTGAAGGACTGTAGCGTGGGTACCAAAGTAACAATAATGGGATAGGGTGTGGTCAGGGGCGATTCTTCTTCAACCCCTGAGAAAATGTTTTGAATAATGGTGCATTACATTGAACAGTTTCTGTGAAAATCTGGGTAAACGCCAACAATCTGTTTTTTATGATGTAGGATAAATCATGAAAAAAAAGTACAATAGATGCAAGTCACCAAAAGTGCACAGGGCATTTCACAATGAATTATCATGCCGGTACCTGCAATATATGCCAGTATAAAAACATTTTCATGCTGGCTGTGCCCATACAATTCCATGCTGGCTCGACCAACATATGCTCATTCCCATATAAAACATACTCATGTTTGCTTTCAGATTTTGTTATAGTATTGTTACTGTCAATGAACACAAAACTGTCTCTGCCAATGTATGCCATTACTCCTGTGTATATATATATGTAAGGACATGCTCCCGTTGGTTTGCTCATTAAAAGTGACGTCACAATATGTAAACCTGTCCAAACTGGTTCCAATGTAAGCCGGTCTAGACTCATAACAACACTTATCATGCGTGATTCATCGTAGATGCTCAGTTACTAAAACATCATGCTACAGTAAAATATATACAGTTTGCAACACCAAAACATCAGTCTTGCGAGGAGACGATTCATATCATGCTTTCTTTTTTAAAGATGCCGCGTAATAAATGTCATGCCACAGTAAGCAATGGCTAGACTGAATGCACCAACATGCCATTCTAGCCAGGTAATGACACACATGAACTTAGCTCTCCCCAAAAATACCAGTAAAACATGCACCGTAAGGGAGGACAGACCAAAGCTGCTAGAAAAAAGTAGAAAGGCTTTAAAAAAAATATCATGTGTATTTTGCATGTGTGAAGTGGGTTTCAGATGTATGTATATGAATGGTGGGTGAACAAGAAGTGTTGTGATGTTTGTTTTTGAATTTTCTGGGTGGGTGTGTGTGTGTGTAGATAATGCTATGAGTGGAAGTAATAGAAGGTGTGAGTGACTGGTGGGTGAATGAGATGTGATGTGTGTTTTTCAATAATCTGGGTGGGTGTGTGCCTGTGTAGAAAATGCAATGTGTGGATGTAAAGGCGGTGTCAGTGACTGGTGGATGAATGAGAAGTGATGTAATGTGTATTTTTGAAGGTCTGGGTGGGTGGGTGTGTGCTTTTGTAATGAATGCAATGAATGAATGTAAGAGAAGGTGTGAGTGAGTGGTGGATGAATGAGATGTGATGTGATGTGTGCTTTTGAAGGTTCTGGGTGAGTGGGTGTGGGCCTGTGTAAACATGTAATGAGTGGATGTAGGAGGTGTGATTGACTTGGGGATGAATGAGAAGTGATGTGATGTGTGTTTTTGAATGTTCTGAAGGGTGAGTGTGTGTGTGTGTGTGCCTGTGCAGCAAATGCATTGAGTGGATGTAAGAGAAGGTGTGAGTGACTGGTGGGTGAGTGAAAGGTAATGTGATTTGTTTTTTTTTTTATTTTCTGGGTGGGTGGGTGTGCACCTTTGTAGAGTGCAATGAGTGGATTTAGGAGAAGATGTGAGTGACTGGTGGGTGAATGAGAAGTGATGTGAGTGATGTGGGTTTTTGAAAGTTCTGGTTGGGTGGGTGTGTGCCTGTGTAGAGAATGGTGGGTGAATGAGAAGTGATGTGATGTGAGTTTTTGAATATTCTGGGTTGGTGGGTGTGTGCCTGTGTAGAGAATGCAATGAGTGGATGTAACAGAATGTGTGAGTGACTGGTGGGTGAATGAGAAGTGATCTGGTGTGATGTGTGATTTTGAATGTTCTGGGGGAGTGGGTGTGTACCTGTGTAGAAAATACAATTAGCAAATGTAAGAGAATGTGTGAGTGGCTGGTGGGCGAACACGAAATTAAGTGATGTGATGTGTGTCTTGAATTTTCTGGGTGGGTGTGTGCCTGTGTAGGGAATGCAATGAGTGGATGCAAGAGGTGTGGTGGCTGGTGGGTCAACGAGAAGTGATGTGATGTGTGTTTTTACATTTTCTGGGTGGGTGGGTGTGTGCCTGTGTACAGAATGCACTGAGTGGATGTAAGAGAAGTTGTGAGTGACTGGTGTGTGAATATGAATTAATGTGGTGTAATGTGTGTTTTAAAACGCTACGGGTGGGTGGGATGTGTTAATGTGTAGAGAATGCAATGAGTGGATATACTAATAGGTGATGTGATGTGATGCACGTTTTTGAATGATCTGGATCAGTGTGTGTACCTATATAGAGAATGCAATGAGTGGATGTAAGAGAAGGTGTGAGTGACTGGTGGGTAAATGAGAAGTGATGTGATGTGATGTGTGTTTTTGAATTTTCTGGGTGGGTGGGTGTGTGCCTGTGCAGAGAATGCAATGAGTGGTTTGTGAGTGCCTGTGTAGAGAATGGAATGAGTGGATGTAACAGAATGTGTGAGTGACTGGTGGGTGAATGAGAAGTGATCTGGTGTGATGTGTGATTTTGAATGTTCTGGGGGAGTGGGTGTGTACCTGTGTAGAAAATACAATTAGCAAATGTAAGAGAATGTGTGAATGGCTGGTGGGCGAACACGAAATGAAGTGATGTGATGTGTGTCTTGAATTTTCTGGGTGGGTGTGTGCCTGTGTAGAGAATGCAATGAGTGGATGCAAGAGGTGTGGTGGCTGGTGGGTCAACGAGAAGTGATGTGATGTGTGTTTTTACATTTTCTGGGTGGGTGGGTGTGTGCCTGTGTACAGAATGCACTGAGTGGATGTAAGAGAAGTTGTGAGTGACTGGTGTGTGAATAGGAAGTGATGTGTTGTAATATGTGTTTTAAAATGTTACCGGGTGGGTGGGTGTGTGCCTGTGTAGAGAATGCAATGAGTGGATATACTAATAGGTGATGTGATGTGATGCGCGTTTTTGAATGTTCTGGATCGGTGTGTGTGTACCTATATAGAGAATGCAGTGAGTGGATGTAAGAGAAGGTGTGAGTGACTGGTGGGTAAATGAGAAGTGATGTGATGTGATATGTGTTTTTGAATTTTCTGGGTGGGTGGGTGTGTGCCTGTGCAGAGAATGCAATGAGTAGTTTGTGCGTGCCTGTGTAGAGAATGCAATGAATGGATGTAAGAGAAGGTGTGAGTGAGTGACTGCTGGGTGAATGAGTATGAATGTGGTAGTTTGTTTTTTAATGTTCTGAATGGGGTTTGGTGTGTGCCTGTGTGATGTGGTGAATCCGGTGTGAGTGAATGTGAAAGTGGATGTATGGGTGAGTGACTGATGGATGAGCGGAATCCATAGGTGTTTTAAGCC
Organism: Ambystoma mexicanum; assembly: GCF_040938575.1. Lineage (NCBI taxonomy): Eukaryota > Metazoa > Chordata > Amphibia > Caudata > Ambystomatidae > Ambystoma > Ambystoma mexicanum. Next base: position 369,344,477 of record NC_090930.1, read on the forward strand.
CTGTCACATCCTTTATTGCCACATCCACTACACCAGGAGATTCCTTTTTTAAGTTGGGGTGCAAGGGAGTGGTTGCAACCGAGGCCTCCAGGGGTTGCAGGTGTGATCCCTGGTGACCCACAAATGATGTCCCTGTTGCTAGAGGCAATGGCAGAATACACCAAAAAACCCACAAGCCTGCTTGCCATAAAACCTCATTGTGGTGACTGCCACAGTACAAACACTTAACATGAGATAATGATGCCTAACGGGTGAAATAACATTGAAGGAGACTGTCTGAAGTGCAGTAGACACACAAACACTGACTGATGTTTTATCCTCTGCAGAGTTGAAAAGGTTCTCAGTCTGGGTGTTCAAAACTGATTTAAAGGAATGGATCCTGGCTAAGGGATAGTGATTGGATTTGTTAAAATTCACCAGAGACCAAGAAGTGAATGGGCTTGCATGCGTTCTTCACATGGCAAGAAGAGCAACTCCAATTAATGGGCTTCTATTACCTAAATGTGCATGTATCAAAAGCCACACAAGGCCTGCTCCCACCGGTAAGCAAACGCCAGCAAAAGGCTTATTCTTCCAACATCAGGGCTGAGAGCTTTCCAGAAATGACACAGACCTTAAACACCTGCACCAGAGACACATGAAACAAAAAATGTCTTTTTGTTAGGAAAATGCATGGTAGGAAACCTAGAATAAAATCTAAAAGACAGGAACCAAACACTGACAAGCATAGTCATGCCAAGCAATGCACTATATATGGAGAACACAAATTGTATTTATGTGCCTGTTAGCAATGAATGGGAAAAACTTCACCCGAAGGAAACGTATGCTGTGTAGCATTCGCTGGAGGACGGCCGGTCTTCTCAACTATTCTAGGCATGCAATAGAAAGGGTAAAATGTAACAAGTTGTTGCTCTCTGTTTCTCTTGCTCTATCTCTCTCTTTCATTTTTTTGTCACTGTGAGTATGAGTCACATTTTCAACTATGTGCTCTGACTGCTGTTCTACTGCCAGTGCTGTCTCATATACTCTTCGCTGTCTCTCTTGGTGTAATCTATTTCCTTCTGTCTCTCTTGCACGCTCTCTCTTTCTCTCTCATTGCTGGTGCTGTATGATATATATAACTTGTTTGGTAAATTTTTACCACTGTCCAGAATAATGAGATCTCCCCTTCACTGCAGGGGTGACACAGGTGCCTGTTCTGTCCCTGCAGAAAGGAGATGGGATGGACAATTTGCCTTTGTTAAAATTCTCAACTACTAATATTGTGTGTGCATGTTCGTAAGGCACGAGCTCCTTGCGACTGTTGGTTTCAAGTTAACAAGGCTCTCCTAGACATGAAGCAGGAGATGAATAGCTCCCAGCAATTACAAACCTGGTGGCTGCCGTGGAAGGCTGTATGCTGACTGGCCGAGTGTAGCGAGGAAATATATTAGTATTACTGGTAAGGTCAATCTGATAGGTCTTTAATTGATATTTTGTTATTGTACTTTTTCAATTGCAGGAACACAAACAGGCTCTTTCATTCCAACTAGGACAGCAAAGTCCCCAGCTGTGGCAGCATCACAAATCCTGACATCTGTAGTAGGGCTTGCCGAAGGTAAGGGTGCCTTTAAAAATAAAAAGAAAACTGTATTTTGCTGTGGTCGAAGAAGGTGGGCCAATTTTAAAGGTATAGTTAAAATTTCAAACCTATTTTTGAGGCTGTTCTCACGGCTGTTCCTTTCTCAGGGCAGTTTGGGGCAGTACTGAAAGTCTATGGGCCTCATTACACGGTAGGCGGTAACCATGGCGCTACTAGCGCCATGGTTGTCGCTGGTATTTTACTGTGTCCGCCTTGGTGGATGGCGGAATTACCGCCCTACTCCAAGGTGAGCGGGGGCGGTAATTCCCCATTCACCAAGGCACTTCCCCATTCCCATTTTTGCCCCATATGGCATAATGGGAATGGGGTAGGAGCTAATTACGGTACCGCAAATTGCGGTACCGTAATTAGTTTGCGGCACCCTACTTTAACGGCTGGTAAAAGGTCAGGTCCACAAAGGGAACTCGTAGTAAGGCAGCAAGGGTTTACAGGTACAGGTGCCCTTACCGGTACCGGTAAACCCTTACCGCCTAACGTGTAATGAGGCCATATGTCTCTTGTGAGAGTTGCATTTTAAGTGCACTTTGTACACTCTCCTGGTTCCCCAGCATTAGGTCCTTCTTACTGGCTGATGCATAAAACCCTAGAGATGGTTTTAGCTCTTGCTCATCTAATCTTAATTTTGAAGTCTCAGGTAGACCACGTATCCTTGACTAACTGTTCGTTTTCTTTGCAGCAGCATCTCTCCAAGCGTCAGTGTATCAACCTAACCACATGTGTCCTAGAAAGAAAAATCAAGTGAAGCACTTGACCCAGTCGCACAGGCAGGTAAGGATTTATTTTCCCTATGTACCATTGGTTGAGTAGAAGTGATGAAGGTTCATATCGGTACTGTGCAATGTGCATCCAGGTGTGGTTTTCACCGCCAATCTGTGACCAGGTCCAGGACCACACTTCAAAAATAGGTTTGAGCTAGGACTTCACAATCTGAACAGGGATTCTTCTGAGACTTGAATCATTTATTTTTTTTTATCCAACACGCATTTTTGACCCTTTTTTGCATGAGGCATTTTTTATTCCCCCCAACCTTTTCACATGGTTCATTTTAATTCTTTGCGTGTGGTGGTTGTCATTTTAAATGTTTTGAAGGCATTCTACATTTTTGAAAACTTGCTATGTTTTTTTAAAAAGAACGTGACATACTCTAAAGTTGGGGTTTGCATTGTTTTCACAGATTCAGGCTCCTTTTTTAGATGGATCATTTCCTAGTGCCCAAAGATGGTACGAATCTCAAATGAAAAGCAGAAGGAGAGGTGGAAACACACAAGAGAAATGTAAAAACACAGAAATATGATGACTCTTATTTGGACTTTGGGTTCACATGGTTCTCAGTTGCTGGAGAAGTTAAGCCTCAGTGTGTGGTTTGTGGCGCTATATTAGCAAATGACAGCCTGAAGCCAACAAAATTACAGAGGCATTTGGGAAAACAAAACTTGCTGATTTAGCAGAAAAAGACCACCGATTTCTTTGTACAGCAGTTCCAAGGCAAAACCCCCCAAAAAGACACTGTTAAAAATGTGGCCTCAATACCTGCAAATGCTTTGAAAGCTTCTTACCGCATTGCTTACTATCTGGAAAAAAACAAAAAGCCTTTTACAGATGTTGAGAACGTGATTCTCCCAACGATTTTCCCAACAATTCTCAGTGTCAACTGGGTACCGCTTGGTGACGGTGCAGCAGAGAAACACAAAAGTATCCCTATGTCAGACACCACCATTTGCAGTTGCATCGCTGACCTATCCTCTGATATCAGTACATAATAGATCATGCTTGAAATACAGTCAGTTTGTACTACAGGTGGGTGAGGCCACTGAAATTTCAAAAGAAGCACATTTGATTGCTTATGTGAGGTATTGCCATGGAAAATAATTATTGGAGGATTTCTTATTTTGAAAACCAATTCAGGGCAGAGCAACTGCATCTGAACTCTTTGAAATTGTAAACTTCTTAGGTTTTCACTGTCTAAAGTAGGATGACTGTGTTGGTATTGCCCAAATGGTGCTTCTTCAATGTGTGGTGCTACGGCTGGGTCAAAAGCAAAAGTGTTGTCAGTAGCTCCACATATTGTATTGACGCACTACATGATACAGCAGGAAGCTTTGCCTGTGTGCAATATGGGGCATGAACTCACAGAGGTGCTGACTTCTGCTCTAAAGATTGTACATTTGTTTAAGATGCACCCCACAAGAGGCTGTCTGTTTGCCACACTAGTGCAGAAATGGGAACATGATGCTTTGTTGTTTTCCATGGATGTCGGGTGGCTAACCAGGGGAAAGGTTTGACATCGCATTTATGAACTGAGGAATGAAGTGAGACCCTTTCTCCTGGGTTCAGACCAGACAAAAACAGAGCATATGTGTGATTCACGCTGTCTTGTACCATTATCTTATATTGGCATCATCTTTGAAAAGCTAAATTGTCTAAACCTCTCCCTGCAAGGCACAGAAACCACATCATTTGCCATGAATGCAAAATTATCAGCATTCAAGAAGAAGCTGAAGGAGGGGGTTCATGTCGGCATTACCGATGTGTTTCCATTATTAGCAGATTTTCTTGAGGAGATGGAGTATGATCTTTTATATGTTGCTGAATTAATATGGCTGCCATGCCCCTGCTTCCACCTTTAATTCACTTGCTGCCGTTGCAGGACCAATGTCCTTTAATTGCTTCTTTCTTCGTTCTTCTTCCTTGTTTTGTGTCCAAGCATTTTTTTCTTTTGTTGTTTTGTTAATCTGAATTTGCAAATCACTAGTTGTTTGAGCTGATTTCTCAATGCCTGCCATAGTGGTAGGCATTCTAATCTCCAACAAGCTTTTTCCCAAGTCTTTAAAAGCACTGTGCCCGCCTCCTTCCCTCCCGCCGACCTCTTGATCCACAATGCGTTCAATGGTTTCTCTCGCACTGTCAAAGTTCAATCGGGTAAGGGTCTTACCTCTTTCTTTGGGCTCTGCATGCACCATTACTGTTCTCTCGCACTGGTGTTGTGGAAGTCTTGATATTGCTCTTGTGTGGGGCAGACAGCTGGGCCTGCAACTGTGGAGTGGGTTGCTTCCTCTGTGTTTGTTATTGCCGAAGCCATTACTCCTCGCAACTTCTCGGCGAGGACTGGCGAAGACTGGACTTGCCTCGGACTCATGCGCGGGCGCTATGCGCCGTGGGTCACGTTATGTAGAATAGGTGGATCCAAAAGTAAAAAAGCCTGTACTCCACTCCTGTGATCTGTAGCCTCTCAAATGCACGCCAAAAAACAGCAAAGTTGGCTTAAGCTGTCAGGAATCCGTCGCTGTTCGCGGCCCTGTGCTCCTTACAGCAGTCAAAGTGAAACCAAAGCCACCATGGGGTGTTCACCCATGTTATATGTTAGTGTTAATTCATTGGTGGGAACGAAAAAGGTCCCTTTTGTTCCAGATTCTGACGTAAAAGGTGATAAGGGTTACAAACATCATAATATGAAATACATTGAAGGAATCATTTATACCTACCTTAAACCTCTATTATACTTGATTCGATGTCCCAGTCCAGTTGTACGCAAGTTTAGACTCATGATAAAATCTACCCAATTACCAGTTAGAGCTAAATATGGTACACAGTGGAAACTTCATGACAATCAACGTCAATGTAGGATATGTAAGATACCAGATAGTCTTGAAACTGTGCGACATATTCTTGCAGAATGTCCAGACCTTGAAACAGTGTATCGATGTCTGTGTGATCGCTATGTATATTGTCATTCTACAATAAGAACAGTTCATTTTTGGCAATTTTGCTTGAATTCACCCTCTAACTCCTTACATATTGCACTACATAGGGTATGGTGGGTTGCTGAACTTAGATGGAACACCACGATTTAAAAAGGGGGTTTTGACATTTGACATATATATGATACACTTGAGTGTAGTCGTGTTATAGGTGCGTTATAAATGCCATATCATATCATATCATATGATACGTTTCCTTATTAAATCTTAAGTAATAGGTCTGTAAACATTTAGGCCTTGGCTATGTAATATCAAGTTTGGAATGGTGTACCAAAAGATTGTGAAATTTGGAAGTCTTACTCTGGACCTATAGAATGTTTTGAGATTGATGCTATCATCACATTAACATAATCAGCAGGGTGATTTTAAGAATTAATGTAAATGTCTTATACTTGTAGATATGAATGTATGTATCTTTCTTAGTAATTGTAAAGTGATGTGTTGTAACTTACTATTAATATAGTAATGAACTTAAATGTTTTAGAAAATGTTGTTAAAGTTCTGTGAACTATAACAACTATAATAATAAATAATTAAAAGATATATTTATGAAGTGGTATGTTTCAGATGCTGAGAATCTCTACATCTATAGTAATAATCCCTTTGAGAAGCATATTTCACATTGGAAACACTACATTGACAACATCTTTTTTATTTGGCAGGGAACCGAAAACAATCATAACCAGTTTGTGCTGGGCTTAATCAATGTAACAGCCATTTGAGATTTACATGTGCATTTGATAATGTATCCTTACCCCTTTTAGATCTATGCTTTTGCCACCAGGATGGACATCTCTACACAGATCTTTACCGTAAGGAAACAGATAGGAATACCCTATTGCTGTAAATCAGCCAACACCCACGAGCCTTGAAAGATAATGTTCCTCATGGGCAATATTTGTGAATAAGACACAACTGCCCTTTAAGCAGATTTCCAACATCAGACCGAGATATTGGCAGATAAACTCTCAGAAAGAGGCTACCCGAGGAAATTAGTGAAGCACTTGGCAAAAAGAGCAAGGTGTACGGATAGGGAGGCTTTGTTGACACCTCGTGTTGAACAGAATGATCCAAATCAATTGGTCTGCATGATGACTTGTTCATGGGATGTGTAATAAGGGCACCATTATTTTCCCTGGCAAGAAGAAAAAAAGGGCGAGCTCAATTGATTCACTCTCGTTTTTTACAAGGCATTCTAATACAATGCATAGCACCTTGGAAGCATAATGGGCACATGGACTGGTGCCGGTCATTGGACACCATCCATCTGGTGACTGCAGTGTATGCAGATTTACTGAAAAAGTGACTGTGTTTGTCCATAATTCACTTAGATGAGATTTGATTCACTTCAACAATTGCAATTCCACTAATGTTCTGTATGGAATCAAGTGGCAGTGCAATCTGCTGTATATCGGTATGATGACATGGAAGGTGGCACCAGAATTAATGAGCACAGCTCAAACATTTGCACCGCTGATGTGTCGGATGCCTTGGTCCAGTACTTTCTACAGGCCAATCATACTGCAGATGATTTACAATGATTAATTATTGACATCTAAGATCTGACTGCGACAATGACACAATAGGCAATAAACTGCTTAGGTTTCAGCAGTCCTGGATACACCATCTGAGAACAGATGAATTGCACTTGAACAAGGAGCTGCAATGACTGGCTATATTAACATAAATAGTCTCTGGACTGGTTTGTGCAGCTACATGCATCCCACCATTGTGCATACATGAAGTGGGTTTAACAGCTTTCAGATTGGCCTCTGTGGTATAAGCAATTTTTTTTTATCATTAGGCTGCAAAAAGCATTTTACTGGGCCACATTTTCATTCATCTCTTCGCCCCTATTTTTTCCCATGTTTTTTGCAAAACAGTCCAATACCCATTGTGGCATTAAGGGGTGTGGGAGCACGTTTTATACATGGAGAACTCACCCCAACAACAGTGCATGCGCATGCACCGCACACAAGTGTTGCACTGCCTTAGGTCGGCACCTTGGTGATTCTGAAAAATGGCCAACTGCATACGGAGGATGCACTCCAATAACAGTGTGTGTTATCCCTCAAATACACATTAAGTATTGTTGTGCCTTAGGCCTGCACTTCAGCGATTCTTAAAAATGGCTGCAACGTTGCCCCACACATTTAGATGGGAAGCAACGCTGCAGTTTTGTTTGGTAAGGTGGCCAGCGAGCCCATGTGTTTCCGGCTACAGGTGTACACATATGTAGGACAGCTTCGGATTACAGCAGTATGGCGTGAAGGCGTGAATGCAAACATGACCGTTTCGATTAGACAGGAATAGGAGCGAAGTAAATGTACAATACAAAACGAGTCAAGGTTTCGCCTTTTGCCACCCCACGATCAGTAGTAGAATCAATATGTGTCTAACATTTACAGCATTTAAATTCACTTTGCAGTTTTGTTTTTGACGATTTGAAATGCAGAGTTTTAAACCTGAAGCTCCTTCAGGGTTTGTGCAACACACACGTGGTCTGTGACACTTGGGACACATGTCACAAAGTCAATTGTCCTCAAGTAACAGCGCCATGATGCCCGAGGGCTGTTTGTGCGCTATACAAATGTAAAAAATAAATAAAAAAATAAATTGCTTACAACTCCATCAATGATATCACTGTTTTTCTCTAAATATGGTGAATTTGAGGTTCATTATTTACATGCACACATTTTCCCATGTAGGTACAAATCACAAGCACTGTATTTAAAACTCCATACACATTAAGTACCTATTAAGCCAATCACAGGGCTGGTTTTAGACCAGATTGCAACCCATGCAGGAAGCATCATTGGCGCCCCATCGCCCCAAATAATGACAACAAACATTTTATATTACAAATGTTGTAAAAAGGGGCACTCCATAAAGAATTAGATGGAAATAAAACCATTCAATTTATAAGCACTCTGTGTGTCTGTCACTAAGATCCTGTTAAAAAAGAGCATTGGCAAAAGACAACATTTATGGCTTGTGCAAAAGTTTTAAGCATTTGTCTGGCACTGCAATTAGATGCCCAGGCACTCGCACCATTTTGCACCTGCTACCAACAATGGGTAGTTCATACCACTATGGCTGTGAATTGTAAGTCCCTTTCCCATGACCACACAAAAGCCCAAACTGTTGGCATTGCCAATCATTGATCGAGTTGTCCTAGGCTGGCCTGGGACATGTGTACTGTGAATGTGATCGACCCCCCCCCCCGCTCTGACATCCTCATTGTTACTCTTCAGAAACGAGGGCAGCCGTTAACACCCATTCTGAACTTTAAAAGCATTCCTTGAGCGCTATGTGGTGACGCACTGCAATGCGTGCGCAGTTAGCATATGACAAAGAGGTCTTCATGAAGTTATCAAAAGTCATATAAATTATCACATTTTCTCATAAGTATGATAAAGAACTGTGCAACATGCTGAAGGAGCTTACTTTTGGCACACCATATTAACAAAACTAACAAATCGCCAGACCTGAGCTCAGTGCACACCTGCTCTTCGGACCAGAGCAGTCAGCAGTGTTTCCACTCACCAATGTTGTTTAAGAGTTTATAGATGGCTCTGGCTCAAAAACTAAAGAGTAAATAACATTTTCAATTGCACTAAAAGGGCACCAGATGTGCCTGTGTTCCTCCATTAGTCCCAGTGCAATGCCTGTAAAGAGCTTCTGAAACAAAATGGCACAACTGTGAGAATATACTGTTTACGTTCTATTACACAATTACAGACTCGTTTTGGTGTAAATCCCAGGCCCACATTACAGAAATGGTGCACCGATGCAAGTGCAATTTTGCACAATATTAGCACTCAGCCAAAAATTGGCCATTTGCAAAAATGTTATCTTTCAATGCATGTTTGCACTAGGGCAAAGTTCGCCCTAGTGCTAATACTATTGGAAGCATTGTCCTGGTGCAAAAAGGCACTGAAAGAATACATTTTTCACTAAGACAATTACATTGCTTATTAGAACGTGTACAAACTTTGCCCTGGTTCAAAGATTAATTGAATGAATACTTGTTTTGCTCTAGAGCCATGTTTGCCCTAGTGGTAATACCATGCAAAATTGCATATGCACTGGGGCAAAAGTTCTGTAATCTGACCCCACATGTGTTTACTTTCTCCAACTCGGTGTTGCTCTCTTTAGTGATGTCGGTGGGATGAAAGGACAAATGGACTTCTCTGGGATTTGAACCTGTAACAAGCACCTCGTGTAAGGATCTCAACACGAGAAAATACTGACCTCTCCTAAAAAGAAGGATTGAACCCAGGATCAGACTGGAGCCTTGGTTTGGACCACAATGAAAAAGCTTCCCCTTATCAATTAAGTCATTTTGATCCTTTTTTGAGAGACTGTTGTAGTGTTGCACAGTGTGTATTTTAAAGTATATTTGATCCATAACACTGGTCAAAATCTCTAACTGCACAGCGAAGTAACTCATCAACCTGTCCCACTTTGACCAAAAAAACATGGTCCCACTAGGATGTTGAGCCTGCACTTGTGACATTGCCCTGCACACAAGTGCAAGCCTGATTGAACCCACTGATGTGAAGGTTGATGTGGGTTGCATGAGCTTAATCAACTCATCTATTTGCACCTAGCATGCCTTTCACCTGTGACTACAGCAGCAGCAGCTCAAACCATAAACTGGCTCAGCAAGCACTAACATTTTGTTTGCAGTAGTAACCCATTAAGCTATCATTGCCAATCAGGATTCAAGAGTGTCACTTGTAGATTGCATAATAGTATTGTCAGCTGGTGCATTCATTCACATGCCGATACTCATTGGGGCAGGGGACAGGGTTGGACTGTTACCACGAGGAGACAACCCCTTTCCTCACAGTTTGCTCATGTACCACAGTAGATGGACTTCATGAGTTATATTACCCAAGCTAGATTCTATCCTTTGTCTTGTCGGCTGCCCACACATAACAGCCCTCCAACTCACCAAACTATCCCACAAGCAAGGGTTTGAATCCGTAGTTTGCAGGTCATACACAAATCGCAGCAGCCTAACCCACTAAGCCATGACAGCAAAGCAGTATTCAAATATGTGACTCACAGGTGCACAGAACAAATTTCTGCTGCAGTCCAATGCAACCTATTGAGCTAACTCACTGAAGCTATTTAAATAGGAGATGCCGATCCTTTCAGCAGGCGCAATAGCTCATCATGCCTTTTAGATAGTGTACTGGACCTTGAATTAGGGCGACCTGAAGGCGCATGGGACACCACTTCCCGGTCATGGGATTTAATTTATCAGATACATTGTGGGAGTTGTCTTGGTTACTGCACTTGAAGGAGTTAGATTTATGATCTTGCTAACTTGTGATTTATAGAAAAGAAAGCATCTGACAATGGTTCTTGGAGTCACCTAGGCACCCATGCCTATCCTGTAGTTGTGGGTAGCACTAATCTTTGCATGTGTTTGCATACCACACACAGAATGGCTTTGTGGCGCTGCCAGACACTCAATGAATGCTTGTGTGTCATTTGCAGTGTGTCCGGGTTGGGAGTTGAAGCGAAGCATTGGGGACGTGTCATTGTTCAGAGGGTCGGGTTTAATTAAGTCTGGCTGCTTGTGAGGGACTGCCGCAAGGCTGCAACCCCTCCACTCACCAACCATTTGATGCTGTTTGGGCAAGACCAAAGTGATATCTATATAAATGAAATTGGGCTGCTCAGTGCCCACGTACCTTCAATCAGTTTTGGTTGGTGATGCAGCTTGCTGGTCAGTGGTCAGTGTCACTACACTCAGTGTGCTGCTGCCTGCTGCTATGCACTGTGCAGTGCACAAGTGTGTGTATCCACAGTCAGACAGCCACCAGCAGAGCACTCAGCAGATCGATTCGATCCAAATGAGCAGTTCTAGCACAATCAATCATTATCAGCGCAGAGCACATGCGGCGAGGAGGAGGTATGTGAGGTCGGGCCTAGCCTGGCCAGACGGGGATTGGAACTTAGCAACAAATGTTGCTTTTACTAGAGGATCATAAAACCTTAGGAGGGAAAGAGGGCTGTAGCTTGGTACAAAGAAAGTGTAGCATACATATGGTCCCAAGAAACATTGAAAAACTATGTATTGTAAAAATAAATGGTTTATTTAAATAATAGGCCACGGTGAAGCTTGGGTAAATAACTACTATCGCATTGTATATAAACACAATTCAATACTTAAGAGATACAAACCAAAGTAGTACCTTATTTAGAATGGCATTTCATGGTTTGGTAAACCATTCAGAATGTAATCAGCCATTCCTGGGTCGTAAAACCAGGTCAGATATAGTTTTTGAATATAGTCAGTAATTCGTGGGTAGTAGACACTGTCAGTCATGCAGTGGCACTCAGTTAATAAATCACATAGTAGATCAACCCTGTTACCAGCATACTTTTCAGAATAGTGGAACACAAATTCTCATGGCACAGTATGAACCTATTACTACATTAATGATAACCTTCAGTTATACCAGGTTAGTAAGACCTAATGTTGTAAGACATGATTACAGGTGCTTTTTACAACAGTGAAATACAGATGAAGGTAAGCAATAACAGTACACTTATTCACAATGGCACACAGCTATTCAGGGTAGGTCAAACTCAAGGTAGACTTATTCTAGACAGGCTATAAAGCAAGTCAGCGGAAGCAAAAACCCTGTTGGTGAACTTATAAACTAATTCTCTGAAAGAAATAACTCAGTGAAGCCAACAGTATTACCTTTGCGAAGAGGATGATCCAAATCACAGGTAAGTAAAGTAACCCTATATAATTTTAGGAATGGCAGAACACATTCTAAGGTAAGTAAAAACTTGTGTAACTGTTCATATTTTAAAGAGACAGTTACCAATACAACTCATAATCTTGAGGCATGAGCTCGTCTTCTTTTTTCTTTTTTTCTTCTTTTTTCTTCTTTTCTTTTGTTTATGGTTTTTTATTAAGCAAACCTTTTACAAACAAAAAAGCATCTCCATTTCCAAAATGGTCAAGCAAGACAAGTCTTTAAAATCCAACATAAGCTAAAACATTTATCATTCAAAGCAAATGATAATCCTTAGTGATCTACAATTCATGAATACTTCAAATCCTTAAAAATACATTAAATGCATTTCCTTCCAGCTAAGACCAGACTTAGTTTTTCCCCAATTAAAAACATATCACACAACTCCAAGGCTACCAGGGAGCTTGTCTGTTTTATCTGAGCTTCCAGATACCTGGTCCTTGTTTCTTCCAAACCTTTACCCGTCACCATCAATTGGAATAATGATTCTTCACTCCCGTTATATCCACAATATCTACAAAGTGAGACCTCCTTGAATATTTGCCTCCTAGCCAATTGACCTCTCTTGTTGGTAGGATATCAAGGCAACATTGCATACATAGCTCACAATAGTAAGCTGATAGACATATTTGTAGATAAGCAGGGATTTGATTTAGCACTCTATTCAGACTCTCCAGGATATTGTGTCATGAAATGGCAAATTTTTCAGCACATACCTTTTTATTTATTACAGCACATTTTATATTGACTGGAGTGTTTTGGCTATGTTTTTTGGTTTGATGTACATGCCTTTTTAATATTATTAACGGTATTGATCATTATAAGTTGCAATGCTGAAAATATTCCTTCTAGGTTCTCCTATCCCATAAACACCCAGACAGACACATCTCTATCAACAACACACGTCTCACTAATTCCTCATCACAACGTGTATTCCCGAACCTCTCACTCAGTTATACTGTGACTCAATAGCTACAATTCAGATAAATCACCCATCTCTTACTCTCCTGGGAGATTTCAGTATCCGGTTGGATATACCCAACAACCCCATGACCCATACTCTGGTTGACAGTCTTGATCCACTCAACCTCTGACAACATACCACTAGTCCAACTCACTCAGCTGGACACACCCTTGATGCAATTTTCAGCTCCTATGACCAGCTCTCTATATCCGGTCCCAAACCATTTATATGGATAGACCTCTTTGCCATCCTTTTCTCTATCCACACACCAGCCCCTCCTCCAAAGCTCCCTCTACCTCCACCTCTGATCACAAATGCTGGAACAAAGTCAAGATTATTCCTGACCTAGCTGAAGCCCTGCTACTTTGTCCCCCTGCAACACTGTTTTGTGGCGGACCCTTAACCATCGAATTCTTCCACTACTGGCTTATAGAATCACTAATTCCTCTCTTCCCCTCGCGCCCTGCAACCTCATGCAAAGGACCATTTCCCAAATGGTTCACACCCCACCTGAGGAAATTCCAAAAATAAAATAACTCTCTTGAACACAAATGGTGAGCATCTAAAACCGATCTCAGCAGATCCATGTTTGCTCACCACCACCCCCATAATTACAAATCTGAGATCGGAAAGCCAAAAAAGCCTTTTACAATAAACAAATTCTGAACTTTGGCAGCAGCAGCAAAGACTTCCACAAGATCATCTCCAAATTCGTGAATACTACTTGTACCACTGCCCAATCCACCCCCTCACAACCACTCAGTGACTCCCTCTGGCTACATTTCAACAACACTGCACTTGACAGGATGGCAACCCTTAAAACCAAATTGTCCTTGATCACCCCCCTCCCGACACCAACCCCTCCTGATCCCATTGTCCCAACACCCACTTTACCAACCTTCAACTCTTTCAAACCCATCTCCAGAGACAAGTACCTTGACCTATTATCGGCCAGAATACCCTCCGGGGCACCCCTCGTCCCCTGCCCCGCCTATGTTCTGAAAGAAATATTCTCCTTTACCTTCACAGGTGAACATGCAAGAACTATACTAAATGACCCCCTCACCTCTGGCATCTTCCCTGAAGCCTTTAAAATAGCACTTGTCAAACCGCTCCTAAAAAAGGCATCCATCGACCCCCTTGAACTGAAGAATTACAGGCCAATCTCCAACACCAGATTTCTCATTAAACAAATTGACCGGACCGCACACTCCCAGCTCAACTGCTTTGTTGAATCAAGCAAACTCCTCCGCCCCGCTCAATCAGGCTTCAGATCTCAACATGGAACAGAAACCACTCTGATCTCAATCTGGGATGATCTCAAGGTAACAGCAGATTCTGAGGGTTGCTCAGCACTGATTCTCCTCGATCTCTCTGCAGCCTTTAACACTGTTAACCATTCAATCCTCCTTGACTGCCTCCACTCCCTGGGAATCCGTGACTCGGCACACAAATGAATTGCCTCTTTCCTCAGCAACAGGAAACAAATTGCCTTCCTCTCCCCTTTTGTCTGAACTGCTCACCCTGTGAACACTAGAGTAATCCAAAGTGCATGCCTCTCTGCTCTCCTTTTCAACCTCTATCTGACCACTCTACCAGGAATCATCCACACGTGCAACCTCTCCTGTTACAACTATGCAGACGATACCCATATTATCCTAAGAATTCCCAAGACTAGCACCGACCCTGGTCCCAAACTTGAAGCTTGGCTCTGTGATATTGTCCGATGGATGACAAGTAACCACCTCCTTTTGAACCCTGAAAAAACAAAAATCATGGTGTGCGGCAATATTGTCACACTCCCACAACCGCTCCCAATGCCCCCCTCCCTCTGTCTGCTACCCCCTCCCTCTGACATAGTGAAAAACCTAGGCTGCACTATGGACGCAGGCCTAACCCTCCCCGTCAGACCAATAATGTGTCAAAATATATCTATTGTTATGTCGAGACTGGGCTATGCCAACTCCTTATACCTGGGAGCATTGGCATACCAACTCAACAAACTCTAAAGAGCCAAAAATACTGCCGCCAAACTCCCCTTTGCCCTGGGACACAGAGACAACATCTCTCCCACTCTCCGAAACCCTCAACTGGCTCCCAGTTGGTTGAAGGGCCACCTTCAAGACCCTATGCATTACCAACCATGCAGTGCACAAGATCGGCACAAGGTACCTACAAGATTAAATAATACCCTACCTCCCATCTCGTACCCTAAGATCAAGCTCTGCCGATCCCAACCTCTAATTATGTCAGGATTGGAGGATCCGCCTTCTCAACCTTGGCACCAAGTCTGTGGAACTCACTCCTCCCACATATTCGACACACCCAAAACTACATAGCCTTCCGCAAGGCTCTAAAAACCTAGCTCTTTCCATAATGCTGCTGAGACCCTGCAACCAAATGTCAATTGTTCAAGAGATCCCGAGCAATGATGACACTGAATGCACCTATTTTGTCATGGATACGTTCACTCTGAAAGCAGCACTCGGAAACACCCACTTGTAATCCGGAATAGCAAGCCCGATTAATCAAAACCTCCACTCAGATAATGAGCTCCCCTATCACTGTGCTCACTCTCTACTCTACACCAACACACATTTAGAGTGCAGCTACACCCCTCGATCAATTCGGCCCAGCTGCTCACATACGAACAATACTTAATGTACATGCAACATTTGGATAAAATGCAGCTATATCCCACGAAAAAAAATGGCCTAGCTGCACACTTAAGACTACTACACAGGCCTAACGCAGACAGAACCCAATCTCGGTCTCCATCCTCCAGACTGCACCCATTCAACTAATATCAAATACCACCACACCTAATGTTAGCATGCAGCTACCATCCACATAATCGGTTGACCCAAACAGCCTATGACATCCTACTCTCTTGACTGATTGGACTTGCGTTCCCGAGGGCGTCCAACCTACCAGCGCTTTGAAGTCATACCAATGATATAAAGATTGCTGTATAAATGCCAAAAAATATAACATAACATGATGATGATTTGATAGAAAGGTGGTCAGACAAGCCAGCACCCTGTCTGTGAGACCCAGTGTATCACTGAGTTGGTTAAGGAGGGTGGCATGATTGACCATGTCAAAGGTGACATATCATGGCATATAAGAACATGCAGGGAGAGTTGGAGTTGTATTTTGAGAGCAGGTTTTCACGGGTGTTCAGGAGAGCAGTTTTGCTGCCTCTGGCTACTCAGAAGCCAGATTGGCAGTTGTGAAGACAGCCAAAAGATTTAATGTGATGGATTAGTTGAAAGATGGCCAACTTCTCCAAATGTTTGCCCAAGAAGGGGGTAGTGGAAATGGGGCGGCAGTTCGCCATGCAGGAAAGGTCTGCACATGGCTTTTTTAGGAGGGGGTGCACAAGGGAGTGACTAAGAGGTGATGGGAAGGAGCCAGTGGCAAAATAATGATTGTAGAACTCAGCCAAAGAAGGAGCAAGTGCAGAAATATTGTCATTGATAGTTCTAGAGGAGCAGGGAAGCACCTGTTTGGAAGAGACTTTCATAAAGAAAACAGTCTTGGTTACCTCATCCAGTACATTGGCAGAGAAGGAGGAGAGTAGGAGGGAAGGAGGGAGAGGGGCCGAGGGGGGCATAGGTGCATGTGAAGGAGAGAGGGAGTATTGGAGAGTGTGAACATGATGTCCTGGGTTTTTGTAGAACGTGGGAGGCCAAGGCCATGCAGAGAGCCTGGGAGGGGAGAGGAGAGGAGAGGTAGACACTGCATTAGGATTGGCATGTCCCTTACAGATTTTGAAAAGTTCATCCCTGTTATTGGAGGCTGCAGAGAGGCGGGCTTGGATGTGTGCACGTTTCTTCTTCCGGATGGAATGTATGTAATGCCTTTGGAGAATGCAACGGGTTAGTTTGTCAGAGGATGTGCACAAAGCTAGACACTTCTGTTCTGCAACTCTGCACTTTCAGGGAGGCACGCTTCATGCAGAATAATTCCAGCTGTGGCACTTGGAGGCAGGCTTAATATGGATCCTCATGGCAGGAGCAAATATGTCAAGGTTGGTGGAGATGGAGAGGTGAAGGTTAGCAAGGGCTGAGTCAGAGTGAGAATCAATAGCAATGGACGGGATTTAAAAGAGATGCCAAAGGGGGCTATTGATACTCGCTTCATCTGTCAAATGATGGAGAAGTGGCTGCCAGTGCAGGCAGAGAATTAGCCAGGGAGCCGAGGAGCTCCAGATTAGAGGAGAGGAGAGAATGGTCAGACCAAGAAAGAGGAGTACTGAGAGGGTTCAAGAGAGAGAGGTCAGCAGCGAGGAGCGCATCCAGAGTGTGCCGGCTGAATGAGTGGGGCCAGAGGGAAAAATGGTGAGAGAGAAAGAGTTGCAGATGTTGCGCAAGGGTAAGACTGCATCAGGAGAGACAAGATGGATATTACAAACTCTGAGGAGGAGAAGCTTAGAGGTAGGAGCCAAGAGAGAAGAGTTAATGTCATCTCACTCAGAAAGGAAGATGGAGACTGGCCCAGCTGTCCTGTAGATAGTAGCAAGAGTGATAGAAACGGTCGGAGAGATGCCAAGCTTGCAGGCAAGACATTCAAAGGAGGAGTAGGATTGGATAGGTATTACAGAGGCAGGGATCCATTCAGGGAATACAAGAGCCACTCCTCCTACCCATTGGACCTGGACTTGTAGACGCTCTTGTATCCCTCAGGGAGAAGAGTGTGAGAAGCATTGACAGAGCTGGCATTGATGTTGATGACAATGGGGTGGATGTGTGGTCACCCAGTTATTTTACCCATTGGCCACATTCAGAGTGGAGGCACCAAAATTAATCCCAGTGCACTGCATTTCATTTTCTTCACAGTTAGCAATCTTGATAGTAAAAGCGTATTAAACTGTTTTAAAGGAAAGGGGTATTTCTAATAGGCCCAACAATCGTCCAGGACTCTTTATTTCTGAGAATATATTTTATTAACTTGAGAGTGGTTATTTACATCCTATGCATATACTATAATACTCATTGTGGTGGCTGAATGATGTTGCTACTGTGGAAATGATTTTGGGAGCTATAAACATGGGTTGACAATCTTATATACTATTGGACTCCCTGCAATACATCAGACATTTACTGTGTCATTTGAGTCATAATGCAATTGTTTAGCACATTTTAGCCGTGGAGAGACAAATATTTGAGATACATAATTGCTTGAATGAAATTACTAAAAACTGTAAGCTTATCGATCATTACCAGCCTGGGATTGGGTCCAAAGTCAGTTTACACAATGTCCTATTTTTTTCAGTGTTGTTTATTTTGGATAATTTAAAGGAACTAAGCATGCCATGGTTCTCTGTGGAATTGACTATTGTGACTTAAAATTGTAGCTCAATGTCTGTATTACTGGTCTGCAACCTTTAACTCTCCAGATGTTTTGGTTACATCTTCCATCACACTACACAACTATGCAACGATGAATAATCATAGAAGTTGGAGTCCAAAACATCTTTAGAAGTACAGATTTTCGATCGCTGTCACACCACATTTAGGGATGTTGCGTGTATGCGACAATCCGATTAATCATCCATCACACTTGTTTTCCTTCTGGTTACACATTTGTTAACACAGTATTGTCCTAATTCCTTACAAAGTTGCATTGAAACTGATGGACCAGTCTGGACAATATGTTAATTACTTAAAACAATTAGTGACTGTTATTCATGGGTTTCTCTAATGTATACCTTTGTTCTTTTCATTGTAATTTGTAATGGTTGTCTTATAATTTAATACCACTCTCTTCAATAGCGTTTTCCTAAATTTGTCTTAATATTTCCTGTGTTTGGCCCTTAGCATCTTTAGGTCCAATGTGTGCAGTTGTACATCATGTGTTTGGGCTAATTGTCTGGTCTGTGAAGCACATTCATTAACAGCTTCAGCATTGGTTCTCCACTGCAGATCATATCAACCTTATGTTCCACGTCCTGGATGTTATTTTCTTGCAGATTGGTAGACAGCAGATAGATAGATGGATGTATGGATAGAGGTAGAGATATTTCGATATATACAAGTTTTAACATAAAATATATTTGAAAATAACCATGTCCTGAGTGGATTTACTAAACAGTATGTAGAAGGGCATACCCAATATGCCGGAGTCAAAACTGAAACCTCAGAACCTCTGGGAATGATTTACAGTAACTGAACTGAGTTATACTAATCAAGATTGCATACATTGCTTCCATGTGCTATTTTCATCCAGTAATGATAATTTGCTCAGAGCACTATGTCACATATTGCTGATAAAAAACAATGGTCTAATGTGTGTTTAAAACAATAGTTACTATGTATATACAAGAAAGAAAGAACGAAGGAAAGAAAGAAAGAAAGAAAGAAAGAAAGAAAGAAAGAAAGAAAGAAAGAAAGAAAGAAAGAAAGAAAGAAAGAAAGAAAGAAAGAAAGAAAGAAGGAAAGAAAGAAAGAAAAACAGGAAAAAGAAAGAAAGAAAGAAAGAAAGAGAGCAACATGAAATAAATAAATAAATAAAATTAGCTAAGTGACACATAAATGCAAATTAGCCCTACAGTGTTATTTTTACCACACAGTGCAGTTAATGGTATTAGGCCCCTGGGGCGGTATTACAATACCATGACACATGCATATGCTCTATGCATGTATGCATTCCTAAATGCATGCACAAATGCTAGATTGCCAGCGAAATTACATGTGCACTCTACTTGATCTTCCACTGATTGATCTTGTGAAAAAAGAGTTAGCATATGTGAACAAGTACTGTAAACCCGTCTAGGTCTCTATGGTTTACTAGAATCAGACTGCGATTTTGCTTACGTTCATCACTTTTTTTCAAGTGACCAGTAAGAGAAATATGTGAAGGACCGTAAAATACATTTTCGGAATAAATAGAGTACCAAGGCTATGGTTAATTTATCGTTCTCGAGTGGTCTGCTTCAAAAGCATAATGTCCACTCAGCAGCATTACTCAATGAGCAATTGCTCTGTTTTACCTCACACAATTGAGTCAGACGCATCAGCAGATTCTTGTGCTCCATAAATTGACATGATGGAAATTTGGGGACAGGCGAACACATCATATGAAACCTACGCTATAACACATCCTTTATTGCAAGCTTTCCTGCCTTGTTCACGCTGACTGTTAGTTTTCTCATCTGCATGCCTTCATCAAAAGCAATTGTCATAATGTAACAGTTTGTATCCTCAGGACAGTCTAGATCTTTTTATCACAATATTGAATAAAAACATTTTGTGAGTGAAGAGAAAACCGACAAAATACAAATGAGAGATATTGACCCCACGGATACAATGGTGTAGAAATTGCAACATCATAACCCTAAGACATATTGCTAGTGTTAGCTAATTGTTATCAACAGGAGCTTCATGTGTACTGGCAAAGTGAAGTCTTCACCTTTAAAAGGAAATAACAATGTAAGCGAGCAAAAGAAATTAGTCAGCAGAACATAAAACACGTTTTATTTTCATTTTTAGGCTCATGTTCAAGGTCGTGTACTGCATGAGATGGAAGGAACCATGTATACAATGGAAAAGTAGCTGCGTGCTTTTGCTGGCAAGCGCACCTAACCTTTGTTGCATGGAATTAACAAAGGGCTTGCCAAAGTGTGCATTGCATATGCCCGCATTCAGGGGCCCTGTGACCCCCTACCAGTGAGCAATTGCACAGATCCCATCTTGAACCTACAAACTAGATGTGCAGAAGCAAACACATTAGCCTGTCCCGGTTGGGAATGGGATAATAAGAAAACACAATGCATGAGAGGGTGGTTTTTGGCTCTTTGAAATAATCCAAGGAAACAGGAATTAGTTTCAACGTCTTTAATCTGGACCCTGTTGGGGGTCGCCTGCCAGGTCCATATGGCAGGCGCCCCTGGGGTGCTGTTTCCTCACAGCACCCAAACAGGCCCAGCGCCTGTGGGAGTTTGGGGCCTGCCATGTCCATCCGGCAGGCCCCGCGGCGCTATGGGACACCAGCGCCATCGGGGTGGGGGCACAGCCTGCCAGGGTCCTGACCATGCGGACCTCGGCCACCGTCCTGGCACGAGAGTCCCATGTCAACAGGGCCTGCAGGCCTGTACCTCCCACAGGTAGGCCTGCGGCCTACATCATCAAGGAGACACGGACTCAGACCAACCTTCCACGGAGTCTGCAGCCGTTCTGTCTCCCGTGCCTGCAGGGGCTCCCTTTATTAACTTGGGCCATGACACAGTCATGGCCCATCTTAAAGGGGCAATACACGGGGGAGGGACACATCCCCTTAAAGGGGCAACACACATGGGAGGGTCCCACGTAACACTCCTCCTTTTTCATAACGAACAAACACACGTAGCTAAAACACACATGCCTCCCACCAGTTACAGAACAACAAAATACGTATCAATCAATACTTGCAGGGTAGACCGAAGATATGATATGTCACTGACACATACCTAGCTAACGCCAACAGTTACAGATATAAAGTATACTCCTCCGTTTCTAAACATGCTCAAATAGGTGATCATGGTGGCCGATGAGCTGCTGGAGGACCACAGGCAGATCCACCACAGTTTGCAAGACCCTTTATTAACCTGGGGTTCGGAATGGCAACTACACAAACAACGCCATGGTCAAAGGCTGGCACCACATGCACACCTCGCAATTATGGGATCACAGTCTCAACCACACAGGATTACTGAGTTCTCTTTAAGCAACTGCAGAACGGCAGACGACCAGTTCCTCTTCCATCAGCGTCCGTTCAGGAGTCACATCCCAAGTCCAGGTCCATTGATGGTGCAGTTCACGGCCGGCAAAGCCGCGCCTGGCAAGTGCCAGGGGCCACCTCGGCATGGTCTCTTGATGTTCACAGCAGAGCAGCGAGACGCCGGTCACGGGGCAGCCAGGCTACTCCATGTGATGTTGATAGGGCACAGGGTTGTTGATGGGGTACGGGGTGACAGGACATCGCTCACCCCGTTCGTCAGCAATGTTCTCCCGATCTGGCACATGTCCTTCCTCCAGGAGCACAGGAGGGCGCACAAGCACTCATGATGAGCTGCAACCCATCCCTTGACTGATGCACTGATTCTTGGTGTTGGGGCCCAGGGCTGCCTGGCTGAACTCAGGGGGTCCGGCAGGTATCTCCCCGAAGCCCTGTTTAGCCTGGTCCTTCGATGGCATAGCGTGCAGGGTGTCTTTAGCGACAGGCCGCCAGGGTGTCCTCAGTGGCAGGCAGTCATGGCCACCAGCATGGTAGGCAGGGTGGCCTGTGTACCGATGGCACCGTTCCTGGAGATAATCGTTACTCTGCTGGTTAGCCTTCCCTTCCGACTGCTGTAACAGTGCACCAGTTCTTGTCTGGCGGCCAACGCTGGGCAGGATTGGCGTTCCAGGTGCGTGGTGTGAGCTACCATCTCGGATCACCTGATAGCGCCGGGGTTGCACAGAACGCAGGATGTCCTAGTGCTCATGGCAGTGACCCCCACCCACGGGGCCTGAAGGTGACCACGTCGGCCACAGTGAGGCTACTGTTGGCGCTGGAACAATGCCACGCTTCAGTTGCACAGGGCAGTCTTTGATGCAGAGAGTCATTTGTCCATCGTGTGCAGCCTCTTGGACATTCCATTGGTAGTGAGGTGTACAATGCTCTGAGTGCAGTGCGCTCACGCACCCAGGACTTGGAGTTCTGATGTGATGCTGACGAATCTGCTCTGCACTGTGACATGTGTTGACCCGGAATAAGTGATTACTCACATTCCACTGGATGTATCGGGCTCATCCCGACCTGCCTTGCCTGTCGGTGCCTGTGGAGTAAACTGGCCTCCTCATCTCTGATCTGGTGTGAAGCGCCTTATAGTTGCCCCCTCAGTATGCTGCTCCCGACTGGAGCCAGTCATCACTTTCCTGGCGGGCGGCAGACCGGCGGGCAGGCAGGGCCCCAGGAGGATGGGCTGGGTGACTGCAGTGGCGCAGTGTGGGGCCACTTACGCCGCACACAGGTTGACCGTGATGGACTCGTGTTGGACTCGCCGGCTGCCTGGGAC
Source organism: Ambystoma mexicanum (assembly GCF_040938575.1). NCBI lineage: Eukaryota > Metazoa > Chordata > Amphibia > Caudata > Ambystomatidae > Ambystoma > Ambystoma mexicanum. Next base: position 369,367,668 of record NC_090930.1, read on the forward strand.
TCCCCACTGCATGGTGAGAGTCATTCTTTCTGGACACCTGGTGGCACGTGGCGCCTCTTCCCCAGTGCAGGATGGTACTGGGGTTGCAGGTGCGCAGGGACGTTCGGTTTCTCTAAGTGTCCAGCCGTGCACAGTGCATGGGTCGCAGGACACACGACTGCCCTGGCTTGGAACCCTGAGGAGCCTGAGGGTGGAGTCCCCATCTCCAGAGGTGTCGCGGTCCCAGTTGGTGCTGGTGCACTAGTTCTGCTTGGTGTCTTGTCGGCTCAGCACCGGTTGCGCCCCCCGGGATCATCCAATGGGGCGCCTCTGGCACAGGCTAGCCACCTTTCTTGTTCCAGGGCCTCGCTGGTACTATTTCGCCCTCATCATCAGTTCCTGCGGAGCGTGCATGCTTCTTTCCTTTCTGCATCACGGTCTGGGTGTCTACTGGAGTCTCTCATTTTCGCCATCACTCCACAGGTGCTACCTCTCAAGTAGGTCTGGCAGCAGATGCAGCCGGGGTGCCTTCTATTGTGCTCCTCCAAAAGCTGTAGCAGGTCTTCATTGTGGACTTCTTTATTTCTTTATTTTATTTTTCCAGCATTTGTTGTGCTCTGCACGGCCACACCGCTCTTCATGCACTTGTTAATGGCCAGCAGTGCTCGGAATTCCAAACCTGCCTCTCACTGTAGTCCTCCACCGCAGGCGGCCCAGAATCAATCGGGGCTGTGTCGGTCTCATGGCGCCAGCAAATGCGGGACTATTTTCCTTCGTTCGGCTGGAGCTTATCTTCATCACACCGCTCACCGGAGAACTTTCACGTTTATGTTCTCTGTTGCCGCGGAGACTGCCATGACGTGCAGGTTGGTTTCCCCCCTGGCCGCACAAGTGCCCTCAGTGCAGAGGGCCGCGGCCAGGCAGGACCACCGACAGGGCTCCTCCGCCCACCGTCTTTTGCTGCCTTGGGGCATCTCCACTCCCCCTCGGTCGTGGCAGCGGGTGTTCTGCCTCTTCACAGGGGAGGAGGCAGGGCAGCACGGCTTCTCCCTACGCGGCGGATGCCGCTCATTACTTCTCCATGGGGTCGCACAGTCGTCCTCTCCGGCGGCGTGCTGCTGGGGTGAGCCGCAGCATGACCCAACCCACCCCAGGCGGGAGGTATCACTTCTCCTTTGCCGGCACGATGGAAACCGGCGGGGGCAAGCTGGCTCCCTCTCTTTCCCCAAACAGCTCAGATGCCACAGGGGTAGGATGGCTCCCCCACCGGCCGCACGAGCACCCTCCACCCAGAGGGCCGCGGCCAGGGGGGGGGCTCACCCGCAGGACTCTCGCCGGGGAGGACCCACTGTACCGGACACCTCCGAGCCCTGCTGTCTTCCAGCAGGCATCCTTTCCCCTTTTTTTTTTTTTTTTGCTGCAGCAGGCCCGGATTCTGGATGGGCCGCCGCTGGCAAAAGTTTCCTTTTGCAATTTTTTTTTTTGTTGTTGAAAATTGCTGCTCCTCCCCCTCCGCGGTGGATGTCACTTCACATCTTCTTTGTGGGGGGGCACACCTCCCCTCCATCGCGGGCTCAGATACCCGTTCTTCTTGTTGTAGCTGGGGGGGGCAGTGCACACGCGGCCGATGCCGCTTACCATTTTCGTGCGGCCGAGGCCGCTCTCCAGTTCGCAGCGCGGCTGATGCTGCGTGCACCGAGCCGCCCGATGTTGTGCGGCCTCTGGGTGAGGAGGGGCTGCTCACCCTCCTCCCCACACGATCGATGCCGCCTTCAACGGGGGGGCGGGGCGGGCAACTCACCTCCCTCCGACAGGAGGGGAGCACCAGCTCCTTGATGTGGCGGCTGACGCCGCGGGGCAACCTCGCTCCACACGGAGTGGGGGCGCAGACCCACACCGCTCGCCGTCTCGCCCAGGCGAGCGAGGGAGGGGCAGCTCCTCACCACGCCACGGGCCACGCGGGGCCTTTACTCCTCGTCGCCATTGTTGGGGTCGCCTGCCAGGTCCATATGGCAGGCGCCCCTGGGGTGCTGTTTCCTCACAGCACCCAAACAGGCCCAGCGCCTGTGGGAGTTTGGGGCCTGCCATGTCCATCCGGCAGGCCCCACGGCGCTATGGGACACCAGCGCCATTGGGGTGGGGGCACAGCCTGCCAGGGTCCTGACCATGCGGACCTCGGCCACCGTCCTGGCACGAGAGTCCCATGTCAACAGGGCCTGCAGGCCTGTACCTCCCACAGGTAGGCCTGCGGCCTACATCATCAAGGAGACACGGGCTCAGACCAACCTTCCACGGAGTCTGCAGCCGTTCTGTCTCCCGTGCCTGCAGGGGCTCCCTTTATTAACTTGGGCCATGACACAGTCATGGCCCATCTTAAAGGGGCAATACACGGGGGAGGGACACATCCCCTTAAAGGGGCAACACACATGGGAGGGTCCCACGTAACAGACCCTAAACAAGAGCCTGCACCAGGTTAGAAACGTCCATAAACTGGCCCGTGTGGAATGTTGACATCCAGGCAAGGAACAACATTCCACACGCCCCAACATTATACAGATTACAACTAATTACAATATATTCTCCTCGCACCCGCGTTCTCCCATTGATAGATTTTGTTTCATTGTGCTCACGAGCTGTTAACACGTTATTTAGCATTTGTAATTTGGTCTGCAACTGTTTTTAGTTTATAGGAATTTTTAACATTAGTTTTAATTTAATAATTCCTAGGTCTTTTAGCTTGAGTATGTCATTTATGCATTTACTTTGCAAAGTACTTGAGGTGCAGCTAGGCGTACCTATGTGTTCTTGTGCTGAAACGCCTGCTCTGGTGTTGATTGGAGCAGAGACACCATTGAACTACAACTGCCTTGGAGATTGTAGTTCTCTTCAGTACTTAATTTCACGTCAGGCGCGTAAGTGCTGGCGCGCATGAGCTGGTTTGTTCCAGTTTGTTACGGGAGTCAGGGGTTTGGTTTGACCACCCTCCCAGGTAAGCCGACAACATGGTTATTATTGAGGTCATGGCCACTATTCAAAAAGCTACAGACTGTTTGGATGCACCATGCCTACAACGTTCTCCGAGGGAAGTAGCTAATATTAGGTCCATTCCATTTGAGAACTCCATCGCAAATCAGTCACCATGACAGCCTCTCCCGAGGGTAATCGATAAGCAGATTTCCCCCCAGCTCTTGTCTTCGCATCTACTTATACCATTTCAGATCCGCAACTGGATCTAACTGACACCAGTTTAACATCCCACGTGGCGGCAGCACCACGTCAGTGCAAACTACCTCGGTAATAGAGCCTTTACAGGGCGTTTCACTAGAAAATTCTGAAACCTTAATATCTACTGTATCCACCCCTACTCATAAGGCTAAGTCTACTACCAACAAGCCTTTTCAGTCTGTTTGTTCCCTGAAATGTATGCTGCTAAATACCAACTCCCTTTTTAAACCATTGTCCAGGACTTAGATCTGGATATATGCGCCCTTAAAGAAACCTGGGGCCATGAGGCAGCTGATCCCATACTGGAGTTAGCTATCCCAGAGGGTTATCACATAATTAGGAAGGATAGAACCTCGAGTAGAGGGTGGGGGGCCGGGGGCGTAGCCCTTATCATAAAATCCCAGTTAAAAACATGGGATTGCAAGATTGATACATACCCCCGGCACTGAACTTGTTAGGATTAAATTAGCTGTAAGCGCGGAAACTACTTTGAACATTCTTATATTATATTCAATGAAAAAAATGTTGTTAAAGGGACGTTATGGTTAAGTTGCACTAATAAAAACCTATGAAATTCAATAAAAAAACTTTGTTAAAGGGACGTTATGGTTAAGTTGCACTAATAAAAAACCTTTGAAATTCACTGAAAAAACTTTGTTAAAGGGACATTATGGTTAAGTTGGACTAATAAACACCTATGAAATTCAAAGAAAAATGTTTGTTAAACGGACATTATGGTTCCAAGTAAAAATGAAAAACCCTGAAATTCATCAGTTATGGTAAGCTGTAGTATATGAGGATGGAGAGAAGTCATCAGGATTCAGATAAGGCACAGGAGACTTGAGTATATAAAAGGAGTACGTTTATTTCTTAGTTACAGGGCTAGTTAGTTAGAAAGGCTGGGAGCTAAATAGATGACATCCTTTCAGTACGGTTCTCCCATCCTGTATTCCGAACTGTAGCTCTTGGAACCTTCAGGTCCCATCACATTCTATGTGACATAGCTGTAGTCTACTAGCAGCACTGTGTGCACCCAGTGCATATAGATGACTACAATACTACATAAGTTAAGCAACCATAACTCGTGCCACCACAGTGCACTGCTAAATTAACACCCAGGACATCAAAGATGACATCATTGATGGCATCACATATCTGGGTCACTTGTTTGTGTTCCGTGACATCTATAGGCCAGGTGGTTTTGTTCACTGGCGGTCAGAATAATAACATTTAAAAAAGGTGCTATATATCTAGATGTTAACCTTGTCATATGTTCTTTAAGTACTTTCCTTAGAGTTTAGTCTCAGCTCATGGTGCACACACATGGGGAAATGAGCAGGCCTCAAACACACAATTCATTTGTATACATGAAGATAAACTTTAATGTCATTAACATTTTCTGATGATGCAGTTTCTTTCTTCCTTACTTTAGTTTCCCTGTATGTGCCTCTGATGTGTATGCATTGTGGTAATTCATATGTATTATTTGTACCTGCACAAGTACTGTAAATCTTGAATTGTTATTAGTTATTACATATTTAACATTACTCAAAACTCTGATAAGGGAGCATTCATTATTGTACTATCCAGAATTACAATATTATAAATAGTGTACTTCTATGGTGCATGCTGCAGTCATTGCCTATGCTCATATATGATTAGGTCTCTGTATTAACAACAACACTCCAATACAATGATATCATATATTCTTTAGTAGATTAAGTATTTCATGATAGGTCTCCCGATCACTCCTGACATCTTGTTATCAACAATATAAACACAACTCCTTGTAGAGAGTTTTCATCAAAATGTATTTCACGTGTGATGTCCTATGTGATGTCATCTTTGATGTCCTGGGTGTTAGTCTTAGCAGTGCACAGTGGTGGCGCGAGTTATGGTTGCTTAGCTTACCATAACTGTCGAATTTCAGTTTTTTTTTGGTTTTACTTGGAACCATAACGTCCGTTTAACAAAGTTTTTTCTTTGAATTTCATAGGTGTTTATTAGTCCAATTTAACCATAACGTCCCTTTAACAAAGTTTTTTCAGTGAATTCCAAGGGTTTTTATTAGTGCAACTTAACCATAACGTCCCTTTAACAAAGTTTTGTCATTGAATTTCATAGGTTTTTATTAGTGCAACTTAACCATAACATCCTTTTAACAAAGTGTTTTCATTGAATTTCATAGGTTTTTACCAGTGCGTGCTATTTTCCTACAACTTACTGATATCATACTTACCCAATATAGCAATACTTGTGTACACTTTCCAAAGTTTCCCTCCCCCCCAAGAGCCACCACCACTGCTGTAATCAAGGAGCATGTGAAACAGTGCCCCCTAATTTAGAAATGACACACGCGCATCATTTTCCCTTGTCCAACTACCCCTCCATTTTAGTGTTTGGTTGCTCTTCCCTCATTTCCCTCCCCGCCTTTCGTTCTCAGCTCTCCTGCCAAAAAAAAAAAAATCCAAAAACAACAAATGACATATTTCTTTAGGAACCACCTTTCACAGTTAAAAAATAGAACTAGAAAAAAAATGTATAGACTCCATCTACTTTATATTTCTCAGTAAAGTACATAGACTAAATAAGATTTTCCAACATTTCCATTTGCATTTTGTGTTATGCTAATGGGAATATTGTGGCGTTCATCCTCTGTTCCAGGGACTGGAACGGTGGATACAGGCCCAGCAGCCCAAGTTATCAGCCCAAGCAAAGCGAGGGTGGATAACGAGGTCTCTGGACCATTATCCCCCCATTCCAGCCCCTGAAATGGGGGATGAATGTCATTAGCACCCTAGGATCCAAAAGCAGGAACCCGGGTGCTAAAAAATAGAATTTTTCTTCCAAAACCGGGACGCCGCTGGCGTCCCGGTGTAGGAAGGAAACATTTTTTCCAGGATGTCCACCATGGAAAGGGAAGGCGAGGGTTCCATATAGGGCCCCTCTTCACTTTCCATAGCAGCCTGCAGAAGGCAAAAAGAGAACACAATGACCATATTACCATGAGCACATTTTTCTTCCCTTTCAAATCTAACCTAATTTTGAATAACTTTACCACAAAGCCAGTGCCAGGTGGACATGGCCACTTTAATACTATGTTTTGTCCCTTGTGGTCATGGCCAGTAGCCAGACTGTCCGGAACATGACCTTATTCCATGGCCTGGACAATGTGGCCACTGCCCATGGCTACAGGCTACCTTTAGTACACCTGTCAAATAATAAAACACTGGCACATTTGCAAAACCATGCTTGTAGGTCCTTGCCAATGCTCCTTACGCAAGTTTGCTGGAAATCCACCCATGTTTTATTTTTTCAAAAGTGTCAAATGCATGCACATACAAACGTCAAATAACCTAGCCCCCACTTGACAAAATCCATTAAGACTTTACGAAAACATCTAAATCTAGATCTATAATATTTTTGCAAACCTTTGTGTAGATTTGTCAAATGGCACCACATTTATAAGCCTTTACAAACTTTGCATACTCACTCAGAATGAGCCCAGGAATATACATGCAAAATTCCATGCAGTTCCATTAAGTGGCGCCAAAGTTATACGCCATCCAAGAACTGCATTTCACCAACTCTGTAATGCTAAGGTGTTTGCAAACTTTCACAGGTCTGTTCAAGGACTTTTGCGGAAAAAAACACCCATTTTTTTGCTTCTTGCAGCCATATCCCATCCCATTCTCATCACCCCTCACCTCCCCAGAGATTATTTGATAAGTTTGACAAGTGGAATGCTGTGTTTTTTCATAAGTGTATAGCGCAATGTCAGCGGACATCGGCCATGTCGGCGAATCCAAGATGGCGGGCGTTTCCAAAAATCTGACGCACTTCACGCTCCTCACCATCCAATCAGCGAACATGTTGCATGTCCGTGGACATGACGCAAGCCGATTAGCCGGACACTTATTTATTTTTACATTTATAAAGCGCTCACACAGCCCGCAGGCATCAAGGCGCTGTTACAGGAATTGTTTGTTTTTCTTAGTTGCATAATTGTGTATTTTTGTCTTAGTTACGTATTTATAATGTGCTTAAACACCCAGAGGTTTCTAAGCGCGGACCCGGGGATCGAACCTGTTGTTGCTTCGTGTCGTCTTGCTTCCAAGTCACACACGCTGCCGCTGAGCTATCCTCCTGGGACACTGTCCGCGGAGCGAACAGGGAAGTGTGTCCGCAGACCGGACATAGATATCACTAATTTTTTGTGACCTAATTTTTGGTCATTTTTAAAAAAAACTACTGGATGGATTTTCACCAGATTTACAAAAGCACGCTTTCTGGACCAAGCTGCTGCACCTGCCGCATATTTGGTGAAAATCCGACCAGTGGTTGGGGCTGTAGGCGTGAGCAAAGTTTTTTCCCCATTCAGTCTATGGGAAAAAAAGATATTTTGAGACCCCCCTATGATTTTGCCCCCCTGGACCAAACCTCACCAAACTTTTACAAAATACAGAGTGGGCCATATAAATTTTTTGCAAAGTTTGGTGAGGATTCGTCCAGGGAGAGCGAAGTTAGAAGCTGCCCAAAAAGTGCTCTTCCTATGGGATTAGAAACTTAACCATAACTTCACAGATACTACCATTTCAGCTACTTTGAATAGCCTTCTCTTATCTTTCCTCAAACCCAAAACTAAACTAGTCTTATTGGGTGATTTTAATTTATGATTGGGATGTGCCACAGATATTATAGCGAAAACAATGGAAAATATATTTGACTCTCTAGACCTGTCGCAACACATCAGAGTCCCCACCTATATTAAGGGACATACACTTGGCTGGGTGTCCTCCACGAAACTGATCTTCTCAAATATAGAGGTTAATGTCTTCCCCTGGTCAGATCATTTATGTATTTGCTTTTAAATACAGATAAACTATTTGAAAAGGAAAGCTACTTTGCCCAAGCTATCACTTAAGGTAAGAAATCAAATTAAGTTAAACCTTACTCATCTTGCCGACTGGGCATCCATCCTTAATAGCAAGATTATTGCTATAGACAACTTTGAAGAAATATCAACCACATTCTTGAATTCTCTCTGTTCAGTCACAGAGAAGCTTGCACCAAATAAAAATAAAACACAACCTTTAGTAGCACGCAACTCGTGGCTCAATGAGGATCGGATAGCATTCAAATCCAAAAAAACTAAACACTTCTATATTTGGCGCCACTGTAGACATTCTGCCAATCAGGAAGCTTATAAGAAAGTGTCCGCTGATTATAAATTGACTATATATTCTCTAAAAAAAGAGTCTTTTAATACCAGGATAATAAACGCAAAGTCGGACAGCCGAGAACTGTTTAAAGTTTTAAAAGAGCAGTCCGACACTCCTGGCCCGATGCAAGCTACCATTAGCAAAGATGAGGCATGGTGTATGGAAATACATCTGCCTTAGCCAATAAGCTTGAGAAAATTAGAGAGGTGTTGAGGAAAAAAAAATCGAAATGCTGAAGCAAGTGTTAGAGGATAATTTACACACCACAATAAATAAGTCTGGCGAACAAGCCTCCTTCAGCTGCCATCCAATCTCAGAACAAGAACTGGGCAAAGTCATCTCTAAGCTAAAAAGCACCAGCTGTCAAGGGGATCCCTGTATGTCTATTATTATAAAAGAATGTTCTCCCGTCCTTATCCCAGCTTTGAAGAAATTAACGAATGCTTCCTTTGCACTGAATAAGGTCCCAGATAACATCAAAAATGCGTGCATTACACCTTTACTTAAAAAGCCTAATCTCTGCCCCCTCACTGCATCCAATTATAGACCAATCACAAACACACCCTTCTTATTGAAGATTCCGGATAGGGTGGCCTATAATCAGATTTCCATCTTCTTGGAGCAGAATCATATTTACCATGAATATCAGTCTGGGTTTCGTATGAACCACTGCACCGAGACTGCCTTGCTCGGTCTTAAGTCCCATCTACTTCATAGGATGTACGGGGGTCATATATCATTCCTAATGATTATTGACTTGTCAGCAGCTTTTGACCTGGTGGATCATGCCATCTTGTCCACCAGGTTAAAGATGATAGCCAACTTTTCTCAAGATACAGTAGACTGGATCAATTCCTTTTTAGAGGTGAGGCATGGCAGAGTAGCCAGGAATAGTGCTGAAGACAAACCCACCACGTTCATGTATGGTCTTCCACAGGGAGCCTGTGTGTCGCCTGCTTTTATAATATCATTATATATATAATGCATTAGATATTGGTACTGAAGAATAGATTACCATTTTGATTGTTTTTCCACATAATATATTTTTTGTAAAGAACAGATGCATTCTGCTCCGACTGATGAAGCGACCCACAAATGCAACATTGTGGACAGTACAGAACAAACTAACTTTTAGTTGTGCTACATGACAGATGAATAATAGTAAACACATTATAATTTGCAATTATTTAACACTTAATTTCACTGACAAGCTTAATACAGATCTAGATTCAGCAGAAAACATAGTTAATATGTATATTTCAATAATATTTATGAAAATCTATGACATATGCATCCTTTGGATATGTTATACCTTCCATCATGTATCATGTGTGCATGTAGAGAATAATTTGAATAAGTAATACATCACTTCATTAGTGTTCAAAAGAGTCCAATGACGTAGTGAAAGTGATGAGAAACAGCTGAGGTTGAATCAGGGGCTCTAAAATGAATTGACACAGTTGGGAAAAATCAGAGCTGGTTTGGAGCCTTCGCATCCCCTTATGACACATCAACATTCAATGGATCAAGAGAATAAAGGAGGAAGGCCATGGTGAATTTTAGAAAGTGAAGGGACTCTATCAGAGAGTTTGTCAATTTTAAAAAACTTGGTCAAATGATACTGTATGGGTTGAGTTTGCTGGGTATTTTAGCCCAAACAGATAGGAGGAAGGGATATATTTGGGAATATAGAAAAGCAAGACAGCATGTCTATCAGGAGGTAAGCAGATTTAATACTGACGAGATGTAGGCCATCTCTTGAAAAGGGCCTCACCAATACAGGACTGAAGGTAGAGGCCTTTCCAAAAGCAGGACAAGATTATTTGATAGGGATTTTGGAAGCAGGTGCACAGACTGGAGATACACATTACCTGACCAAGTTTGCGTGAATCTCATGAGATTACAGTGGCAAAGCCGCAAGATTTGCACAGAAAGCAATTTATGTCACACAAAGCGATGAGTGAAAGGGTAATAGGAGAGGATTATGGAGGGAAAAAGCAAGTGAGTGGAGGGAGCGGACCTGGAAAAAAAAAGGGAGGACCATGTTGAGTGCCTGTAAATAGATGAAGACTTTTTAGTTCTGAGCAATGTATCCCGTTATCGTGGGAATGAACAAACAGCCACCCTGCAGCAGGAATTTCTGTTATTGGAAATTATTACTATAAAATTGCTTCAGGAATAAGGACTTAAAAAAAAAAGGTTTAACATAAGCAACACCTACATCTACTGCACATCGTGCAATGAGTTTTTGGTAACATATTAATAGACATACTTCTGTACTACATAGGCAAACACTAATATGTTTGTCAGGGATTCTTTCATTATTGTCCTTAACCCTTTCCAACCATTTCTGCACAGTAGGATGTAATGAATTAAATTCTTTCAGAGTGTGAATATATATTTCTCAGTGTGGTATTTAACAGATAAAACTACTGGGTCATGCTCACTTTCATGGCTTTGAATAACAAATAGGTAATGCAGAAAACACCAACCCTGAATGGGGATTATAAAATAATCAATTGTTGATCTATATCTGTTGTTCCTAAATGTATATTGTTCTGGAGTATCTGGTGGCAACTTCCTGTTTACTCTACACAATCCCAACTCAGATAGTTTACAGAGAAATAATGCGCCAGTTTTTGATTTGTTTCCGTCCAGCATGGTAGGGGATGTAATATTATAACAGAGATCTACACCTTTCAATGGGACATCCACCACACTGAAATCACCAACCCTTAGGTTAAAGTCTTCCCCAATTATGAGCATAACTCTATGATTGCAGTCAACTGATTTCTGAGTGAATTTCTTTGTCTGGAATCATAAAAATGTATGGTTATCAATGAGTTGCTTGGAGCATCCCCAATACAGACACACAGTACTGTGTGGGAAAACATGTATGAGCTGCAACTATCACACAGTTTCATATTAATATGCCATTCTCTGGAACAACTGTATTTGATTTTGCACATAACCAATGCACAAAGGTATCTGCCCAATGTGGGTAAGCCTGCAACAAAATCTCCCCATTTCAAAAAAGTACCATAATGTGCAACAAATAGGGGATACTGACCAGATATTAATTTCATCTGGTCGAGACATACAAGGTGCAATGCACCTTCAACTCCTGAAAATTGAGGTTTTACTAAAATAACATGTGAATACAATCATCCATCTAAGGGAATAGTGCATTCAATATCATATTCTCTAGTTCTGATTAAGGATTAAGGACTGATGTAGTACAGGATGAAAGGACAGCTAATGTGGCAGAAATACAGGATCAAACAACAGACAATACTGTAGCTGGTGGCTTGAGTTCTGGGAGTCCTAAAGTGATAAGACGTAAGGAGAATGGTCAGAATAATGTGTTGTTTGCTTGGAGAAGATCTCAAAACAAGGATGAGGTGATTAAGCAATCACAGCTGGCTGCTTTGGAGACAAATGATGTGAGCAAGGGATCTGCAAATTAGATCCCTGCAGCTGCCACTAATTCCACCTAATCTGTATGAAACAGGCCTGATCACTGATCAAGTCAACATGGTTGTATTGGACATCGCTCGTACCACATAGCCACGTATGCAGTCTAGTACACATACATCAGTGAATCCAGGTGGAAGGTCATAGGATATTGGCAAAACATCCATAGGAATCTCATGGAAAATGGGGGAAGGCAGAACCATATATGCACCTTTAAGGTTTGCTTCCATGGTAATGTGAACACTTACAAACGGAAACTTGACAAAGTTTTACAGGAACCTCTAGTAATTGATGGGAACTCTAATCAGATGCTTCCTCTGCTGCAAATATTGTCTAACTATGTATTCTGCAGGTTAGAGCATAATAGTAACATTTGCAGACACACGCATTCGTAACATATTTTTGAATAAATGGGAAGTACAGACATGAGCCTTGAAGTGTATCTTGACAAGCCAAGCACTGGTACCTACATGGCAACTGGAATCTACTTGGTATTGGACAGTCGTAGAGAAGGCACCCTTTACTGCCAGAATCACAACTTGAATATATCAGTGGGATTGGATCCCCTATGAATCTTAGATTTTGCAGAAATGATGCGTATGAAACCTATAATCCTAGAAAGAGCACTTGCTGGGTCACCTCACGTACAACTTTCTACCCATGCCAGGGATCCTTTGTATAATATTACTATTTATACTCAGCAGATGGGTGTGTATGCATGGTTAGTCTAACTTAAAAATGGTCTCCTGAAATATAGTAGGACTAATTAAAAAACGTGGAAATCCAGAATCTGTTACCGTTATATTGTCATTAATTAATTTCAATGGTTTCCCCAACTTCCGGATTGATGCAATAAAAATCGAAAGTGGAAGGAATAAAAGTGTTGTGGCTAATATATTAATGTGTGATTGAGGGACTAATATGTGTGGGACTGCTCCTAGGTTTATGCTTTTGAAACATTTGATAACTCATGTGGATGCAACTGTTAGGCCGAATTATATGCAGTACCCTTTGGGAACACCACACACAATTAAGACTACAAGTGACAGTACAAATTCACCTTTGGTACAAGCCTGTACTGCACAGTAAAAGTGGTAGCAATGGCTGAGCAGCCAGACTTATCTCAAGAGTAAGTGAACAGTATCAAACAGTAACACAAAGGACAGCAATTACTATGATTCAAACAAACACTGACTCAAGGATTCTGAGTAAAAGAATATACATTTATTTACACATCAGTTTTATTACATTTCACTAAAGTAAAGCAGTTGAAAATCACGTTACCAATACACCACACCACTCCAGACAAGTTAAGCTTGAAAGAACAAAGAAATATCGAAGCTGAGCACCACAAATGAAATACACCAATCACGGGCTGAAAATATATTAATATCTTTTATTACTGTACAGTTTACAAAGCAAAACAGATAGCTATCTGGCCCCAACCCCACGCCGTGTGTACCAGCCGACACAGTGAGGAGAGTAAGGTACTGGACATCTAAATATTGGCATTTTTATACATTTCGTACAACATTGTCCAGCCTCTCTTCACGTTAATAATTTGTGTCTAGAGTTCGTACCTAGTTCATATGACAGATTTTACAATAGTATGCAAAGGATTACATGAATTTCCATTTCCATGATAATACAATGGTGGTATAGGTTCTCGGATGTGCGGTAACCCTCGTTTCAAGAATCTTTCACAATGTAGTTCAGCTAAAACATACAATCGTTGTTTACTCTTCATTGTTTCAGTGTTTATACAAGGATGAGGCTTGTTAGCGCAGACAACACTCGAATAGCAGTTCATATGAAGCACAAGGTTTCATTATTTTGCTTAAACAGTCGGCTTGCAGACAACCTAAACATTAACAGAACTCAAAGGTCGGTCAGCTCGACTTACAAGACAAATACACAGACCACCATTTTAGAATATGGAACACAAATAAAAATCCAAATGGCGGACGAATCTTAAAATGGCGGCGAAGTAAAACTAAAAAATCAGAGCTTTTTCAATGCGGTTTTCCGTGTAACACGACTGTGCTTAGGCCAATATTAAATATAAGGAGGCACTATATAATTACGGTTTAACAAACCCTCCTTTTGGCCTAAGCCAATAGCTTACTAAGTATATTTGCTTTACTTGTAACTCCACATTTCAATGTCCGTACATCCTGAATCAAATTCATCATATATATCGATCACCATTACATCCTTGATAGTAATATCCTCCATTACAAAAACTTTAGTCATCTTTTCGGGTGCAAGTATTTCGGCCCTAATGTACCTACAGTTTGCGCGAAATGTACCTACAGTTTGCGCAAAATGTACCTACAGTTTGCGCACAACATCCCCCTAACATCGAACATATGGCAGGAAGACATTGTTTGCAACAAAAACAAAGCAATAGAATAACACGAACTATCACTAAAACCGAGAAGAGTTTCCATCTCCAAAACTGCAAAAAGTCCTAAATCCAAGCACTAAGATCCCAATTTCCCTCGGGAACATGTACTTCTGTACTTAGGACATGCAGATTTTGTATTGCCTTAAATATGGTAGGGGATGAATCAGATACACAACAAGCAGATCCCACTAATTTACATACTCCTCCACACTCAGCCAGGATGATGTCTAACACCATCTGGTTCTGTATAGCTACTAATCAAATCACTTCACTTTCTGTTCTAACATCATATTGTAGAGTATATCAGTGGTCCGGTTGATGGTTATCTCCAATATTCTTGCCAGTCTCCTAATGTCCTCGGAATTCATGATCTGTCACCAAAATGGCACAAAGGATTTTGCTACATCACCCATGACCTGTGAAGGAGTATCACCGTTATCGTCTGCCTTGGACGAGCTCTAGAGACCTCAGAGGTGCTAGCTACAAATACCCCTGGTAGCAAGATACCTAAATAACAAGTACCCGGCCAATCTCTAGGTAACCAAGGATAAGCTTCATTATCGCATATGAAATAAACTGGACCACCTATATACAAAGGTATGTCCTCACTCGTCAAATTTGCAATATTGCTACAGCCCTCAAAAGTACCCATTGACTGAGAACCATTCCTTTGTATGCAGAAGGAAACAGAGTGGGGGCTGTGTTTAATTGTGTAAGAAGGAGGTGTGGAATCCCGGTTGCCTACGGGAGCCATCTTGAAAGAGATTAACGATTGGAAAGGTCTAGAAAGTCTATCAGAAGGCCTAATAGAATCAGCATTAAGTATGCTCCTATTTGCAAAAAGAGAACATCCCAGAGGCATCAGGACTCACCTTTCAAACTTATTCAAATTAGTCCCATAGAAATTCCCTGAAATGCTATCATTCCAATGACCAAAGAATAGTGCCCTTAGGAAGGCGTAACATGCAGTAGTTAAAGGCAAAGGATGAATATACCAGCCCAACCATTTTTCCCCATGTTGTGGCAAATCCAAACATCAATGTCAGCAATTAGTTCTATTCAAAATTGCGTGGGCCGCATTCATAGTTAACAAAAGTGTATTGTTGTGATAACTCTGTCTGTGTTGGGAATCCCTAGGAGATAGAGTGTGCAGATGCATGAAAGGAGAAGACGTAGTAGGAACACTCTGAGTGGGCATCAAAGTTTCAAGTGGACGCACCCCCTCAATATACCAAAACCCTAAAGTGATGATTACTGTTAGACCAATTAACAAAATCAAGAGAAAACAATAAGTCCTCAAGGACCATGAATTTTTATGTCCAATGTCTTTGTTAGTCACACAGTCGATCGGTTGCTCCATATGAGTAGGAGGGGCGACAGGCATTGTTCCTCAAAACTTTGTTCCGGAAGGTGTCTGCAACAGACTCCTTAAGTTTGTTCGTTGTTGATCTCCTGACCATGTGATGTACCTTGATTGAGGATACCTTGCCGGTCCAAGCCACTTACTTATGTTTCAATGAGAGAATGACAAAGGACTAGCTCAACAGTCATTTCCCGTGGGCACAGCCGTGCTGTGCTGTAAGTCTAGTGTCGTGGATGCAGATCGTACCTTAAGACTCCAGGCACTGCGTCATCTGCAAACAGAGTGTTGTTGCTTCCTGATGGAAGTGGTGAAACAGAGGAAAGATTGCTCAAGGGTGCAGAAAGATCCGAAGAGGAATTCAAAGACAAAGCAGCCATCTCCCCAGGCCCCACAGGCTCAGGAAGTATCTCTGAAACACTCTTGATGTTGTTCAAGACAGATTGATCACCATAAACAGAACAAGTGGTTTCCTTCTTTTCTTCTTCGTCGAGTGGAAAGGGAAAAGGTATTTTCTTGGTGTGTGTCCTGTGAATCCAGTGTCTCCTACCTGCTACTCATACAGCAGTCTGTGTGGCCAACAGGACCTGGAATGGTCCTCTCCAGCGCAGTGCTAGACTGGATGTTCTCTCAAACGACTTTGTTAGCACCCAATCCCCAGGTCGAATTCTATGACCTGGCCCCTCGTATTTAACTGGGAGGGCTTCTCGCACCTGTTGGTAAATCAAATACAAATTTTGAGTTAACTGGTCACAGTGTTCAGCAAGAAGCAAATGCTCCACATCTTTCAATGCTCTGGGTTTCGGCCGATTCCAAATGTTAGCTGGTCTCCCCATTACTATTCCATATGGGGAGAGTCCAGTTCTAGTCTGTGGGGTCGTCCGCATGGACAGTAGAGCTTTAGGAAAGGTGTCTGACCATTTCGAATTACTGCTGGCACACACTTTTGCAAGCTTGTTCTTCAAGATACCATTATGGAGTTCTACAATTCCAGCACTCTGAGTGTGTCTAGCCAAATGGAACCGTGTATCCCTCTGTAATCCCGCGCATACTTGCAAGATTACAGCAGCGATAAAATTTGGACCATTATCCGACCAGATGATCCTCGGCAACCCAAACCTAGGAAAATATTCCTTAAGCATGGTTTTCGCCGTTGTCATTGCTGTGGCATCTTTCACAGGGAAGGCTTCAACCCACTTGCTAAAGGCACAAATCACTACTAAGACATATTTGTAGTTATAGCAGCGCTCCATCTCGATGAAGTTGAAATGAATCACCTCAAAAGGCACAGAGGGGGACCAAAATTACCCTTCAGTATTGCTGTACCCTTCCCCACAGCATACCATACAACTTTGAACAACAATGACCTTCTTATCGGCAATAGGCACATTGGTTCACATGTACATGACCCAACTGAACATTACTTTGTGGAACAAACTGACCTTGAAACTGTGTATTCCCACCTCTAGTCCCTCTAACTCACCAGTCTTTGAAATGTTTACATTTACCTAGACAGGTTCTAACAATTTACAAATATTCCTAGCACATATTTGAGTAGGACAATGAGCTATTGTGATCATAGCAATGACATATGCATTGAGTAGCAACCATCTTTTCCTTTTGTTGTCCACCCAACAACCTTCCTCATCCAAACTTGCTAAACCCTCAGCCCAGTGTTTAAGTTCTTTTGGAGTTGCATCAGCTTGAATATTCTTTATCGAGTCAATTCCATCATCTACTATACAGATATTTGTAGTTACTTTCCTGACATACATTTCTGTGTATAAATCAGTACCGGTCTGTTTAGCTATCCTGTCAGCAAAAACGTTTCCTCTCCCTACATCATCTACTACTTTTTGATGTGCGGCGCACTTCATGATTTCTAATTGAATAGGAAGCGCAAGTGCTGAGAGTAGCTGAACTATCAAGGTGCCATGTTGGATTTTTGTTCTGAGTGAGGTCAAGAAACCTTGTTCTGTCCATAGTCCACCAAAGTTGTGAACCACCCCAAAAGCATACTGGCTATCTGTAAATATGTTTACCCTAAGCCCTTCGGAAGGTACACAAGCTCGAGTCAGTGCGATAATCTCTGTGGCCTGCGCAGAGTTATGCAAAATTCTTTGGTTTCCACAATTGTGCTTAGTGTAGTGATGCCATAAGCAGAAGTGGATGTACCATCCGGAAGTTTGAAGCAGGAGCCATCACAAAACAACTCCCCTTGTGGATCATTCAGAGGTGTATCATTTAAATCAATCCTGCCTTTGGTTTCTTGCTCTGTGGTATAGAGGCAGTCATGTGACATTTCCTCACTGCAAGCAATATCTTGCGGAAGAGGTAACAATTCAGCCGGATTCAATATGCAACACCTCTTAATTTGGATATGCGGTGCAAATAGGATTAGTCGTATCTTGTTAATCGTGCGAAAGTAAGGTGTTGTGTTTGGTTCTGTTTAGTAGAATGTCTATGGAGTGGGGTACCATTACGGTTAAAGTGTGACCTAAAACCATACCCTCACTTTGTTTCACAGACGCAGCAGCAGCAACAGCTCTCAGACATCTCGGCAAAGCGCATGCAATAGGATCAAGTGTGGAGGAAAAATAACCACACAGTCTATTCTTCCCCCCATGTTCATGAGGTAACATGGCCAAAGCACATCCATCACATTTTTGCACATACAACACAAAGGCCTTATCATAATTTGGTGTGCCCAAAACTGGTGCTGAACACAGTGCAGTCTTGAGCAGATAAAAAGCTTTCTGGTGTTCCAAGTTCCACGGTAGTGGCAAAGAAATGCCCTTCTTTGTCAATGCGAACATTGGTTTTATCACTAGTGAAAAGTCTGGGATCCACAGTCTACCGTAAGAAGCCATTCCTATCAAGACTGTAACTATTTTCTGTGTATTTGGGACAGACATGCTAGAAATGCTTTTTATCCGTTCAGGTCTCAATCTTCTTCCCTCCTTTGACAGGAGATAGCCTAAATAGTCGACCTCCTGTTGACAATACTGAAACTTCTTTAACGAAGCCGTATGCCCATGCCCTGCTAGGTGAATAAGCAAGAACACAGTACCCTTTTTGCAAGCACGTTCTGAGTCTGCAGCTAAGAGAATGTTGTCAACATACTGCAACAATGTACAAGTGGAAGGCAACTCAAGTGTGTCGAGCTGCTCTTTCAAAGCCCTACATCAAATGCTCGGACTCTCCGTGTACCCTTGTGGTGCAAGGGTGAATGTAAACAAGCATCCCCCTGGGGTGAACACGAACAAATATCTACTATCCACGTGTGTGGGAATGCTAAAGAAGGTGTTCTTAAGTTCCACCACACTGAAATGAGTAGCAGAACCTGGGATTGTTGTTAATATCGTAGTTACATCAGGCACAATTGGAAATTGCGGTGCAACAACCTTATTGATAGTGCGTACATCGATAATGAAATGAAAAGGAATTGCATTATCCCCTTTCTTGTACACTGGTAAAATTGGGCTATTGCACACATTTCCTGCAATTTCTTCAATCACTGCACAATGTACAAAATTGGAAACTATACTCTTCAACGCTTGCTCACCATCAACTGAAATCTTATATTATGGGATACGTGGTAATTTAACTCCTGGTTTCAAAACAATTTTAACAGGCTCAATTTGCAAAACACCAACATTATTGTTGTCAACTGCCCATAAACACATTGTAACTTTACTAAATTCAGGCGGCAAATGTCTAGTCAAAAACTGTGAGGCAGAAGATTGCTGGGGTGAAATCGTCAAACATACTCCATCCGAAGAACAATGAATTACTGCATTTAATTCCTTCAGCAGATTCAACGCCAACACATTCTCTCCACAGTTTGTTGTCAGTAGAAACTGACAGTAATCCGTAAATGGCCCCAGTGAAATCGGTACCAGCAGAGAAACTGGACTAACCACTAGCGTAACAGAAAACCAAACAGAAACGTTATGCTGCCCTGACAATGGAATGTCTGGAACCCGTGAATGATCAATGGAACACTTCTGTGCTCCTGTATCTATGAAAAATAGATGATTCCTATTCCCCACCATCATTTCAATGTAGGGACCTCTCTGATTAACGGGAATAGGCTTCGGTTCCAGACCCTGCTTACGGGCTGTCCTAACGACACAATTATAGTTGAGGACAAGATCTTCAGAAAGATAGGGATTACAGAAAATATTTCTGCTATCTATACTAGGTTGTTGGGTATCTTGCGAGAATGATTGTGGATTTTGACTGAACTGACTTCTACCAGGACCCCCTACCCCAGGACGGCCTCTGGATCGTCTAGCCATGACACCATATGTGTTATTCTACCTCTGCTGAAAGATCGGGCATTGTGCTCTCCAATGACCTTCTTATCTGCAATAAGCACATTTGTTCACATGTACAGGACTCAACTGCACATTACTTTGTGCAACAAGCTGACCTTGAAACTGTGTATTCCCACCTCTAGTCCCTCTAACTATCTGTTGCAATAATACTTTTTCAAGTCTCCTTTTTTCTTTTCAATCCTCTCTTTTTCATTATTGACCCGATTTTCATAATATTGAGCCATATGCAATACTTCGGACTGTGATTTAGCTTGCCAAGCACTCTCAGAAGTCATGATTGTGACTGAATATCAGGCAACAATCCATGCAAAAACTTATCCACAAACAATATTTTCCCTAACTCTGTGCTTAAATCCTGTCTGCTAAAATCTGAGAATACTTGTTTGAACCGATTAAAGAATTCGGTAGCACCTTCAGATTTTCCTTGGGTATCACTTGTGGTGGTCTCTAACAAGCTCTTCTTTCTCCATCTATCCTCACCAAGTTATCCCATGTGTTACCCAATCCGGCTTGATCATCTGCAGTCCTAATTTGTTTCCGTAAATCAGCAGGTAAGATCACAGGAAACAACAAGTCTATATCACCCAAAGTGAAAACTGATGAATGCAAGACAGATTCTATTTCTTTGTAAAACCCTGTTGGATTTTTCCTAATGTCCGGAATTGACTGTCTGATTGTGTTCACTTCTTGTCTAGAGAACGGGACGTGAACAAACTGTGATCTTTAATATTGATGGCTGCTGCACCTGTTGGACATTAGTTGGAATCTCGACTTTAGGAATGAATGTTGGAGGAACCTCTCTCATAGGCAACTGAGTAGTAGCTGACTCTGAACGTCTGTTAAGCAATAAAGCCAAATCGAGCGCTAAAGTGGTAGAAACTGTATCGGGCATAAAGGCTCTTTTATAAATAATCATCAATTCTGTGGGACAACAAATCTTTTTCTTTATACACTCATTCTGCAGGTATTCTACCATTACCTGTAATATTTTCCTCTGCATTTCTGGAGTATACTGACTATACGTATCATATGCTTCTATGGGAGATAGTGACACATCCGAAATCCATCTAAGCGTATCCCTTGTGCAAATTCGCGTTTCTTCACTCGTTGACTTACAAGGAGGAAGGAACCGTTTCTGCACATACAAAGCATCCAAACTCTCACCATCTAGTTCATCATCCTGTAACCCTTCCAACTCCCTTTTTAACTCAAAAACCCTCTCGACATGCTCTTTTACTTTCTCCACAGAATACCTTGAATAGGCTAAAACATTCAAATCCCTCAACCCTTGTGGGACGTGTATGTCAGTCAAATTATTCAACATTACAGCCAAATGTATTCCCATCCTCTCAATAAAGACATTCTGTTCAGGAATACTCACTAGATTAAGACAGTTGATTTTTCACCTTTCTCTATACATTGTTTAGCCCATGCATACAATTCTCTCTTCTTATCTTTAGAAACTGTATTTCGAGTCACTTCTTTTGATTCAATACTCGCCCCTTCATCAGTTACAAGTGGAGCAGAACAACTTGGGAAAGAGAGTGTAGACACGCTGTACAACAGGTAGTGGAGACACTACCGCTGGTAACAAAGATGGAATTACTGGAACAGTAACAATCGGTAAAGGTGGAGGTAGAGGCAGAGGAACAACAATAGGAAGAGGAGCAATAACTGGTGGCGGAGGAGCAACAAGAAGAACAGGAATTGCTATGGGAGGAGGTGCGACAGCGGGAAGAGGTAAGACAACAGGAATAGATACATAAGGAAGTGGCACAGTGGCACCAGGCCTATGTTCATTTAAGAGTTTATTAATTAGTTAATCTGAGACATGAAAATCTTTAGACAGATGTATTTTCTGTATACCAAGTTGAAACGCTATATCCATGTTTATAACAGACTCTGACTGTTTTTGTTTATCATATAATAATGCCTTTTCTGAATTTGACATATGACAACATTTATGCTTCTCTTTACTCTTAAGTTGCTGCATAGCTTCCCTTTTCCAATTCTGAATTACATCAAAGTCAACTGCAGGTCTAGCTTTTTCCTTTAAAAATATAGTGTCTAAATACTCTATTTGAGCAATCTCAAAGCTACCATTGACTGGCCACTGAAATTCAGAAGCATGTATAGTTTGTGCCAAATATCGTTGAATACTATACTACCAATGCCGTACTTACAGTACATAGTACATGCCGGCGACCTTTCCTGTGGTGCCGGTCGGCCAAATTCCAAAGATTTTATATCTCTGCGGAATAACGCCCTGAAACAGGCAGACAATTTCCCAGGCATGTCAGATTACTGGTGTTACCTGGCATCGTCTGAGTAGAGATTTGCAATCAAATATCAGGATACTTAGAAATCGGAGGCATGACTCACCTGATTACAAAGGACCTAGGAGTTTCGATCGGATTACAAAAGACAAAGGACCCTCGCGGTTAGTGATTTTGGCAAATCTGCCCGCCTCAATATGTGGACCCTCGTCAAGATGCTGCCTCAGACCGCATGCTCACCGTCAAGGGATCGGATTGTGCAGTGCTGTTGAGGTATCGTGTCTCATCCAAAAGGAGCCCCCTTTTTCTCACTGTCTGATCCCGGTCTGATAGCCGCCTCTTCCTTCAACGAGGTGGCATCAATCTTGAGGGTCCCTATCCGTGTGCCATCTGAAAGATCAAAGGAATATCAAGGCTGAGTATCACAAATGAAATACACCAATCACGGACTGAAAAGATACAAGTATCTTTGTACAGTTTACAAAGCAAAACAGATAGCTATCTGGCCCCAACACCTCTCCGTGTGTGCCAGCCAACACAGTGAGGAGAGTGAGGTACTGGACATCTAAACACTTGCATTTTTATACATTTCCTACAATATTGTCCAGCCACTATGCACATTAATAATTTGTGTCTAGAGTTCATACCTAGTTCATATGTCAGATTTTACAATATTATGCAAAGGATTACATGAATTTACATTTCCATTACAATACAATGGTGGTATAGGTTCTCGGATCTGCGGTAAGCCTTGTTTCAAGAATCTTTCACAATGTAGTTCAGCTAAAACATACAATCGTCATTTACTCTTCATTGTTTCAGTGTTTATACAAGGATGAGGCTTGTGAGCACAGACAACACTCAAACAGCAGTTCATATGAAGCACAAGTTTTCTTTGCTTTGCTTAAACAGTCGGGTCGCAGACAACCTAAACATTAACAGAACTCAAAGGTCAGTCGGCACGACTTGCAGGACAAAAACACAGACTACCATTTTAGAATATGGAACACAAATTAAAATCAAAATGGAGGACAAATCTTAAAATGGCGGCAATGTAAAACTTCAAAATCGGAGCTTTTGCAACGCGGTTTTCTGTGTAAATGCGATTGGGCTTAGGCCAATATTAAATCTAAGGAGGCACTATATAGTTACGGTTTAACAAGCTCACAAAATGAAGTGGGAGCAAAATGGCACTCTAGTAATTTTAAAAGGGAGGGAAAGACAAAGTTAGGCAGAAATTGAGCAGCACCAACAGGTAAGTAAGCAGGGCAATCTAGAAAGAGGAACTACAGTGATGGAATCAAATCTAATAGGCTTAGGGCCAAAGTCAATAGGACCGAAGTCTTTTGCTCAAGATCAAACAGTTCAGGGTAGTTCGGGGTTAAGTCTTTGGCAAGAGTTCTGGACAAAGTTGGTCAGCAGAAAAGTTAGTTTAAAGAGAAGAGAAGGACAAGCCCTCAGATTGGTGAAAGCATTCACACACCTTCACCGCGGCTGAACGAAACGCACAACCGGTTTTGCACAGTACCTTTAAATGGAGAAGAAGCTGTAGCTGAGGTGGACGTTCCTGGTAGTTCCTGCAGGCTCACGGTTCCTGAAGCGACTGTTGGACTGACACGAAGTAGGAAGACTGGAGGGTCCTGCACTACCCAGGAAAGAAACCAGCAGCAGAACAAAGCAACACATAAAAGGTGTGCTCCTTAAAACCCAAGCAGGATCCGAACTTCCTGGCTATCCGGCCGACTGTAGCTCTTTACAGCGAATTCGACCAGTGGAAGGAGTCCTCTCTTGCAGTTTGGGTGAACTGGTTGGTCCCACCAGCTCAGTGGAAGAAGATTCCTGTAGGATCTTCTCTGTTGTTGGAGTTCGAAGATTCAGACCTGCAGCAGGGCTTCACCAGACGGTTCAGTCATTGTAGGGGTCCTCTTATGTCAGCTCCTTGCCGGTTCTTTCGTTCCAGTGTCAACTGTGCCTTTCCAGACCCAGAGATCTGCTTTTTATGCAGTTTTCCCCCATTCACACAGCCTAGCTGTCAATCACACAGCAGGGTGGCTGTCCCGCCGGGACAGTCAACACAGCCAATCATTTCAGAATGTGACATGTGTCTCCGAGGAGAGCCTGTGCAGGGAGTCCTTAACCCTTCCCTCACATCCTGTCCCCCCCAGACATATAGGTGCATAAGGAGGGCTTCTGTGTAGAAGCCTGCAAAAAGACGGCGAACAAAGGAATCAAACCGGGTTTGGCATGCAGAGTAAAACACGAGAAAGACTTTAACAACAAGAAATGGTGAATAAACTGAGCCAGAAACCTTAATAAAACATATATGGTCTAGCGGATTTAAGTTTAAGGCTACCAAGATAGCCTAAAACAATACCAAGGTTATTTAAGATAACTGCAGTAGGAAAAATAGGGTAGTTACCACTGCCACCAGCCAAGTCTTGATGAAAAGGGAGCAAAACAATGCTCCAAGAGAAACACACAAAAGGGATAATTATTAACCCTTTCCAGTACTCCAGGGAAGATGGTTTGTGCTGGGACTATGGTTTTACATAGGCTAATAAAGATAATGTCAACTTTAGGTGTTTTGGGAGACAGTAGTCAGTCCCAGAAAATGGAGTTTCAGTTAGGACGTATAAAAGACAACCCTGTGTCACTTGTCACTACACTGAAGGTGCTGTGTAACACACAGTAAAAAGATGATGCCTGTGGAGTAGGTGAGGCTCCACAGTCTATGAACACAGAAATGTTAAACACACACAGCAAAACACATGTAAGAGTGGGAAAAAGGCACACACTCTTACCAGGTGAAAAAAATAAATCCTAGAAATCCAGTAAAGCTGCTGAGGGACTCAGTAGGTTAGGGGAATTAGCCATTGTGGAGAATTCTCCCTAACAGCGACTCCACTCTACTTATTCTGGTTGATTTTAGAAGAGTGTGAACAGAGTTTGCCATGGTATGGTCTCATTGAGGCCAATCTGGTCAGTTTGTAACCTCAAAATCCACCTCTGCTCCCTTTTTAATAGAAGGGCCCCCATGTCACCACCCCCAGAGGCGTTTAACCTTTTGTATAATTGTCCATTTCAGATCCTTTGCCACATGATGAATTTGTTGGAAATGTTCAACCATTGGGTACTTTTACTCACACCTTAAAAATGCAGATTATGTGTTCCTGTATTCTATTTTTCACAGGTCTGCTTGTCATTCCTATATATCTCAGCTCGCATGGGCAAGTGATGAGGTATATCGCGTCATCCCTGTTGCAGTTGGTGAGGTTTTGTTGTCTCTATGGGTATCTCGATCCCAAATCAATTTTGTGTGTCTGAGATGTAGGTGGGCACACCAAACACTGACCGCAGGGGTGAGGTGATGGTACTTAGTTGGTGACGAAGCAACATTTAGTCTTCTGGTAAGACATTTTTGACTGAACCTTGTTTCTTTATCTATCCACATTTAGATAGGTGGCGCAACAGACTCCCCTAGGGCCAGGAGGGGACAGCTTGGGCAAGATATCTCTCTTTCCTTCTTTTCCTTCATTTCTGCTCCTTTGGCATCTTACAATTACCATTATCATCCTCTGGAATGAATGTATGTGATTTTGCACTTAACCAATATACAAAGGGTATCTGCCCGATTTCTTGGTTTATAGAACCTTAGAGCTGGGGCAGACCCCTACCAGCTCCAACCTGACCCTCTTTTGACTGTCTTTTACCCACATTGGGTTCTGATTCTTGATGGATAGATTTGGTGATAGAGTTGGTGATTATTGGCTTATAGGCCATCACTAAGTGGGGGAACCAGCTTGTGGAGCACAGAGATTCCCTATGGCAGTTTTCACTTCAAAGGCTTATGCTGGCTTATACTGATGTTATTTAAGTTAACCAGAATATTGTTGGCACATTTGTCCCCATAGGTGGTCCAAATGATGCTGCTGCCTACTGTTATCAATTAAATTGCTTGGTGTGTTAAACAGGATATCATATTGTGCCTCCATTTAATATATATTGGCCTAAGCCTAGTCGCTCTGCAAAGAAAATCGCGTTGCAAAGTTCTAATTTTAGATCGACTTCGCCACCATTTTAGGATCATCCGCCATTTTGATTTCTGTTCATCTGTAATTCTGTGTTCTAAAATGGTGGACTGTGTTTCCAACTTGTAACCGAGCCTTCCCAACCTTTGTCCCTAGTTAATGGTTAGACTGTCCGAGGGCCGAATGTTTAGACTGGGTAATGAGACCTTGTCCCATACATGACTTGTGGTCTTAGGATTGTCTGCACCAACACGCCTCATCCACGAATATACATCGAGGACAATGTAATGCAAATATCGCGCGTGGACACTGGCTGAACTGCATTGTGAAGGGATATGTGCTAAGGCTTACTGTTAATTCCTGGAATACACTTTTGCCATTGGGACTTGTTTGAAATGTAAACCGAAGTAATCCGTGTGCATATTGTTGTATGAGCTATAAGTGAACTTGGAACAAACTCTAGACCACAGATTCTTAACTTGCAGAGGGGCTGGATATAATTACTGAAGTGTATAAAAATGCGAATGTCCAGATGTCCAGTACCTCTCACTCCTCACACTGGTACTCACTGTGATGTATTGAGGGCCAGATAGCTATCTGAATTTGTTTATTTGTAACTGAGCAGTAGAATAAAGATCTGTGAATCTTTATAAGCCCATCCTTGGTGTGTTTCCTTTTGTGGTACTCAGCCTCGAGATTTCCATTTGCTTTTACAGATGGTGCCCGAATAGGGACCGTCAAGGCTGATGCCATCTTGTTGAAGGTTGACGCGGCTATCAGACCAGGATCGGACGGTGAAAAAGAGGGCCCCTTTCATTGATGAGAAGCGATACCTCATCAGTACTGCACGACCCGATCCCTGGACGGTGAGCCCACGGTCCGAGATGGCATCTTGAGAAGGGTCCATATATTGAGGCGGGCAGTTTTGCCGAAATCACCAACCACATGGGTCCTTTGTAGTCCTTTGTAATCCGATCAGACCTCCTTTGTCCTTTCATCAGGTGAGTCATGACCCAATTCTTAAGTATCCTTATAATTTGTTTTGGCCCATTGTTCTTGCAAGTACAATTATTGACCAGGTAACACCAGGAATCTGATATGCCTGAGAAATTGACTGCCTGCTTCAGGGCATTATTCTGCAAGGAAAGACAATCTTTTGAATTTGGCCATCCCGCGCCACAGGAGGGGTCTCCGACGTGTACTATGTACTGTAAGCACGGCATTGGTAGTATAGTGTTTAATGATATTTGGCACAGACAAACTAGACATGCTTCTGAACTTCAGGCCAACCAATGGTAGTTTTGAAATTCCTCGTATAGAATATTTAGAGTCTATATTGTTTAAGAAAAAGGCTATACCTGCAGGATTTGATGTATTACAAAATTGGAAGAAAGAAGCTATGCAGCAACTTAAAAGTAGAGAGAAACATGCGCGCTGTCATATGTCCAACGCTGAAAAAGCGATGTTGTATGATCAAAATAAGCGGTCTGAGTCAGGTAGAAATATGGATGGGGCTTTTCAACTTGGTATTCAGAAAATGTATCCGTCTAAAGACTTTCATATTTCTGATGAGGTAATTGACAAACTTCTAAATTAACGAAGGCCTAGTGCCACTGCGCCACCTCCGTATGTACCTATTCCTGTTGTTTTACCTCTTCCTGCTGTCGTTCTTCCTCCCGTAATAATTCCTGCTCCGCCTATCGTTCCTCCTATTGTTCTTCTTCCTCCGGCTATTGTTCCTCCTCCTATTGTTGCTCCTCCACTTGCACCTTTGCCTTTGCCTACTGTTACGGGTTTGGCAGACTTGCCTTCTGCACTAGCGATAGCACCTTTGTTACCGAATGTACAAGATTTGTCTACTCCCCTCTTCCGAGTGGTTCTGCTCTGCTTTTAGTAGATAATGGAATGGAATCAAAGATTGTAACTCGCAATACTGTGTCTAAAGAGAGAAAGTGCGATTTGACTGCATGGGCCAAACAGTGCATGGAGAGGGGTGAACAAGCTGATGTTTTTGCCACACTCTCTAATGTGGGAAGTTTTCCTGAGAAAATGTTTTATCGAAGGGTTAGGAATTCATTTATGTGCAATGTGGAACAGACTAGATGATATGGGTCTTCCACAAGGGTTGAGGGATCTGAATGTTTTAGCATATTCAAGAGATACTGCGGAGAAAGTATATGAGCATGTCGAGAGGGTTTTTGAGTATAGAAGGGAGTTAGAAAGGTTATGGAATGAAGACATTGATGGTAATAGTTTGAATGCTATTTTTGTACAGAAACAAATCCTTCCTTGTTGTAAGTCGATAAGTGAGGAAACACGAATTTGCACAAAAGATGCGGTTAGATGGATTTCAGACATGTTGATATCTCCTGTAGAAGTATATGACACCTATAATCAGTATACGCCAGATATGCAGAGGAAAGTGATACAGGTAATGGTAGAATACTTGCAGGATGAATGTATAAAAAGAAAGATTTGTTGTCCCGCAGAATTATTGAATATCTATGAGAGAGCTTTTTCGTCCAGCTGCTTTAGCGTTCCATTTACCTCTATGGCTCAGTAAGCGTTCAGAGTTTCCTATCTCTCAGTTGTCTATCAGAGAGTTTCCTCCGACATTTGTCCCAAAAGTCGAGGTGCCAGCTGATGCTGGAATAGGTACACTTGCCTATGACATTCCTGCACATTATGTGTTGCAGTTTGTTCACGTCCCGTTCTCAAGACAGGAAGTGAACACATCAAACAATCCTTTCCTGACATTAGAAAGAATCCGACAGAGTTCTATAAAGAGATAGAATCTGCCTTGCAGTCCTCAGTATTTACCTTGAGTGATATAGATGTGTTATTTCCTGTGCTCCTACCTATTGATTTGTGGAAACAGATTAGGACTGTAGATGATGTACCGGGTTTAGGGGACACATGGGATAATATGGTTAGACAAGATAGAGAAAGACCAGCAGGTGAGAGACTGCCACAGGTAATACTGACTCTGCCTGATAGAATAGTCACGAAACTTAAAGCCATAATTCCTGAGAGAAGGATCATTTGGGACAAACATACTGCTTGTGTCCAAGGGAAGTCTGAGGGTGCTACCCAATTCTTTAATCGGTTTGAACAAGTGTTTTCAGATTTCAGTGGACAAGATTTGAGCACAGAGTCTGGAAAAAGACTATTTGTAGACAAATTTGTGCGTGGATTGTTGCCTGACATCCAGTCACAAATGATGTCTTCTGAGACCGTTTGGCAAGAAAAGTCTCAGTCTGAAGTACTGCATATGGCTCATTACTATGAAAACCGAGTCAATAATGAGAAAGAGAGAATTGAAAAGAGAAAGGGTGACCTGAAAACCAAAGTTCTATTGCAACAAATTGTTAGAGGCCTTAGAGGGGGTAATTCACAATGTAGGGGACAATATGCTCCACAGGGTAATATGCCGTTGGCCTATACACGTGAATCAATGTGCTTATTGCAGAAAAGAGGGTCATTGGTGAGCACAATGCCCGATCCTTCAGCAGAGGTCGAATAAAACATTTGATAACATGGGTAGACGATCCAGAGGCCGCCCTGGGGCAGGGGGTCCTGGTAGAAGTCAGTTTTCTCAAAATGTGCAATCTTTTTCAGAGGACAATCAGTCTCTGAGTGCGGATAACAGAAATATTTTTGACCATCCTTCTGCAGCATATCTCTCTGAAGACCTTCCTTTTGATGACATTCTGTTTCGCTAGGATTGCCCGAAGCAGGGTTTGGAACCAACGCCTATTCCCGTTAATCAGAAAGGTCCCTATTTTGAAATTATAGTGGGAAATTGGAAACATCTATTTTTGATAGATACAGGAGCACAGAAGAGTTCCATCGACCATTCACAGGTTCCAAACATTCACTGTCAGGGCAAACCAATGTTTCTGTAAGGTTTTCTGGTACACCAGTCGTATGTCCGGTTTCTTCGCAGATACCAATTACATTGGGTGCATTCATGTACCACTGTCCGTTCTTTCGACTACGAAATGTGGACAGAATTTGTTGGGGTTAAATCTGTTGAAGGAATTAAATGCGGTAATTCATTGTTCTTCAGATGGAGTGCATTTGACAATTTCACCACAGCAACTTTCTGTCTCTCAGTTCTTGACTAGACCTTTGCCGCTGGAATTTAGTGATGTTCCGGAGTGTTTATGGGCAATTGATGACAATGATGTTGGTGTTCTACAAATTGAGCCTTTTAAGATAATTATAAAACATGTAGCAAAATTGCCACGTATTCCTCAGTACAAGATTTCGGTTGATGGTGAGCAAGCTTTGAAATGCATAGTCTCCGATTTTGTACATCGTGGGGTAATTGAGGAAATTGCAGGTGGTTTGTGCAATAGTCCGATCTTGCCTGTGTACAAGAAAGGCGATAATGCAATTCCTTTTTGTTTTATCATTGACTTACACGCTATCAATAAGATTGTTGCTCCACACTTTCCTATTGTGTCTGATGTGAGGACAATACTGACCATGATCCCGGCTTCTGCTACTCACTTTAGTGTTGTAGATCTTAAAAATGCTTTCTTTAGCATTCCTATACACAAGGATAGCAGATACACGTTTACATTCACCCGTGCGCCACAAGGTTACACGGAAAGTCTGAGCATTTATAGTAGGGCTTTGAAAGAGCAGCTTGATACACTCGGGTTGCCTACGACTTGTACATTGCTTCAATACGTAGATGATCTACTTTTAGCTGCTGATTCAGAAGGTGCCTGTAAGGAAGGCACCATGTTGTTGCTTATATACCTAGCAAAACATGGACACAAAGCTTCACTCAAAATGTTTCAATATTCTCGACAGGAGGTCGCCTAATTAGGCTATCTCCTGTCAAAGGAGGGAAGAAGGTTGACGCCTGAACGGATTAAAATATTTTCTAGCATGTCTGTCCCAAATGCTCAGAAAGAACTCAGAGCCTTGATAGGAATGGCTTATTACTGTAGGCAGTGGATCCCAAACTTCTCGTTAATGATTAAACCAATGTTGGCTTTGACAAAGAAGGGCATTTCTTTGCCATTGCTGTGGAACTTGGAACACCAGAAAGCGTTTTATCTGCTCAAGACTGCACTGTGTTCAGCACCAGTTTTGGGCACACCAAATTATGAAAAGGCCTTCGTGTTGTATGTGCATGAACGTGATGGATGTGCTTTGGCGGTATTAACGCAGGAACACGGAGGGCAGAATAGGCCATGTGGCTACTTTTCTTCTGCCCTTGATCCTGTTGCATGCGCTTTGCCAAGATGTTTGAGAGCTGTCGCTGCTGCGTCTGTAAAACAGAGCGAGGGTATGGTCCTAGGCCATGCTTTAACCCTGATGGTACCTCACTCTGTAGATGTTCTATTAAACAGAACACAAACGCAACACCTCACCTCTGCACGATTAACGAGATATGAATTGATCTTGCTCGCACTGCACATCAAAATTCAGAGGTGTTGTGTATTGAATCCGGCTGAACTCTTACCTTTCCTGCAAGATACTGCTTGCAGTGACGAAACGTCACATGACTGCCTCTATACCACAGAGCAAGAGACTAAAGGCAGAATCGACCTGAAAGGTACACCTTTGAATGACCCACAAGGGGAGCTGTTTTGTGATGGCTCTTGTTTCAAACTTCCAGATGGTACATCCAGGGCTGCTTATGCTATCACCACATTAAGCACAATTGTAGAAACCAAGAGAATCACCCATAAGTCAGCGCAGGCCACAGAAATGATTGCATTGACTCGAGCTTGTGAACTTTCCGAAGGGCTTAGAGTAAATATATATACTGATAGTCAGTATGCTTTTGGGGTGGTTCACAACTTCTGTAGACTTTGGGCAGAACGCGGTTTCTTGACCTCACATGGAAGAAAGATGCAATCTGGCTCCTTGATAGTCGGTTAGTCTCTGTGCTTGCACTCCCCACTCAGTTAGAAATCATGAAATGCACAGCGTATCAGAAAATCATAAATGATGTAGGAAAATGGAACATTTTCACTGACCAGATAGCCAAACAAAGTGCCACTCCATTCAGAAATGTATACTGCAAGGGAAGCCACCAATGTTTGTAGTATGGATGAGGGTATCGAATCTGTAAAGAATATTCAAACCGATGCCACAATAGAAGAATCTAAGAAATAGGCTTGGCAAGGTTGGATGATGACAGGTGTTGGGTGGACAAGTTAGAAGGAAAATGGTTGCTGCCAGATGCGTACATTACAATGATGGTCACAATGGCTCATGGGCCCACCCACATCTGTGCACGGAAGGTTTCCAAAATTTTGCGAAATGTCTGGGTGAATGATAAAATCTCGAAAACATCTGAACGTTTTCTTCAGAGTTGTATGATCTGTCTACAGCATAATATGGGAAAGGGCACAATGACACCTAGGGGTAGTTTTGGTCCACCTTCTGTCCCCTTCGAGGTCATACACTTTGATTTCATTGAAATGGAGCATTGCAACAATTTTAAATTTGTCTTAGTTGTTGTCTGCGCCTTTAGTAAATGGGTTGAAGCCTTTCCTGTTAAAGATGCTACAGCAATGACAACGGCAAAAACCATGCTTAAGGAATATTTTCCTAGGTTTGGTTTGGCAAGGGTCATCTGGTCGGACAATGGTCCACATTTCATTGCTGCTGTAATTCTGCAGATATGTGCAGGATTACAGATCGATAAATGGTTTCATTCGGCTAGACATGCTCAAAGTGCTGGTTTGGTAGAGAGACCCAACGGAATCTTGAAGAACAAGGTCGCTAAAACGTGTGCCAGCACCAAATTGAAATGGCCGGACGCCTTACCGATCGTGTTATTATGAATGAGAACAACCCCACAGACTAGGACTGGGCTCTCCCCTTTTGAAGTGGTTATGGGTAGGCCAGCTAACATTTGTAATTCACCTAAGCCAAAGGCCTTGCGAGGCATAGAACATGCACTTCTTTCCGACTACTGTGACCGGTTAACTAAAAATCTGTATTTGATTTAGCAACAGTGCCAGTTAAATACCAACGTCCAGCATTTGGCCTGGTAGCTGGGTGCTTGTAAAAGCATTCGAAAGAGCATCCTGTCTTGCACCGCATTGGAGGGGCCCTCATCAGGTCCTACTGGCCACACAGACTACCGTACGAGTGACTGGATGAAAGCACTGGATCCACGAGTCACATGTCAAGAGGATTCCCTTCCCTTCGCCACACGATACAGAAGATACAGAAAATCCTACCTGTGCTGCTCCCAACTCGTACGGAACAAATAAGTGACTGTGTGCCCAATTGTAACAATCGAATGCATGGTCTCTTAAAAAGTATTGCTTTTTTGTAATTATGTTAACCGGCTTCACAATAGTAATTTCCTTAGGATTTTGCTATTTGGAAGAAGTACATCTGCTTGAAATTGTGTTACCCATTGAAAATGTACCTACTGTTTCTACACCTTTTGTGCATCTGCACACTCTATATCCTAGAGACTCTCAGCACAGACAGAGTTACCACAACAGCACTTTATTACTCATAATGTATGCCACACATGCCATTTTTAATAGATCTAATTGTTGGGTCTGCTCGCATTTACCGTAACACGGAGACAAGGGGTTGGGTTGGTATATTCATCCTTTACCTCTGACTACTGCATGCTATGCTTCTTTAAGGGCACTATTCTTTGGTCGATGGAACGATAGCATCTCTGGGAACTTTGATGGAACGAATTTGAATGATTTTGAGAAACGAGTTCTAATGCCCCTGGGATGCTCACTTTTTGCAAACAGGAGCAAACAGGAGCAAGCTTAATGTTGCTTCTATTTGGCCTTCGGATAGACTGTCTCGTCCTTTTCAATCTTTGATCTCTTTCAAGATGGCTCCTATAGGCAATAGGGATGCCACGCCACCTTCCTAGACTGTTAACCACAGCCCGATTTAGTTTCTTTCTGCATACAGAGGAATGGTACTCAGTCAATGGGTGATTTCAAGGGCTGCACCAATGTTGCTAACTTGACCAGTGAGGACAGACCTTTGTATGTAGGCAAACCTGTCTATTTCTTTTGCGGTAATGAAGCTTTCCCATGGTTACCTAGGGATAGGCAGGGAACCTGTTATTTATGAATTCTGTTACCAGGGGTATTCATAGCAAGTACCATAGAAATCTCTAAAGCTCGTCCAAGGCGGGATGAGAATGGCGATATTTCATCACAAGTTCTGGCTGATGTAGTGAAATCCTTTGTACCTTTTTGGGTGCAAATACTAAACTCTGTGGATATTAGAAGACAAGCGAGAGTACTGGAGAGGACTATCAACTGGACCACGAAAAAACTCTATAACATGACTTTAGAACAGAAAGCGATAAGGTTAGTGAACCTACAGAACTGGATGACATTAGACATCATCCTG
Organism: Ambystoma mexicanum; assembly: GCF_040938575.1. Taxonomy (NCBI): domain Eukaryota; kingdom Metazoa; phylum Chordata; class Amphibia; order Caudata; family Ambystomatidae; genus Ambystoma; species Ambystoma mexicanum. Next base: position 369,402,355 of record NC_090930.1, read on the forward strand.
GCTGAGCGTGGTGGAGTATGTAAATTAGTGGGGTCCGCTTTTTGCGTTTTCGTACCGGATTCCTCCCCAACTATCTTTAAGGCTATACAAAATCTGCACGTCCTTAGTTCAGAAGTGCACGTTCCCGAGGAAAACTCTGGGATCTTATCGCTTGGTTCTGGGACTTCTTCCGATCTTACGATCTTGGGGATGGAAGCTACTTTCAGTCTTGTTGATTATTCTGGGTATTCTGTTGTTTTTCTGTTGCTGTATAAAATGTCTTCCTGTTATATGTTCAGTGTTAGGAGGATGTTGTGCACAGGCTATGGGAACATTAGGACAAAAGGTACGTGCCCCGGAAGGAATGACAAACGAATTTGTGTTGAAAGAAATTTTTATTACTGACCTTATGGCGATCGATATCTCTGATTCAGGGTGTATGGACATTGGGACGGGGAGTTACTCGTAAAGTGATTAGAAGTAGTTTAGCGCTTGGCTTAGGCCAAAAGTAGGGTTTGTTAAACGGGATATCATATTGTGCCTCCTTTTAATATATAGTGGCCTAAGCCTAGTCGCTCTGCGAAGAAAACCGTGTTGAAAGTTCCGATTTTAGATCGACTTTGCTGCCATTTTAGGATCATCCGCCATTTTGATTTCTGTTCATCTGTAATTCTGTGTTGTAACATGGTGGACTGTGTTTCCAACTTGTAACCAAGCCTTTCCGACCTTTGTCCCTAGTTAATGGTTAGAATGTCTGAGGGCCGAATGTTTAGACTGGGTAATGAGACCTTGTCCCATACATGACTTGTGGTTTTAGGATTGTCTGCACCAACAAGCCTCATCCACGAATATACATCGAGGACAATGCAATGCAAATGTCGAGCGTGGACACTGGCTGAACTGCATTGTGAAGGGATATGTGCTAAGGCTTGCTGCTAATTCCTGGAATACACATTTGCCATTGTGACTTGTTTGAAATGTAAACCGGAGTAATCCGTGTGCATATTGTTGCATGAGCTATAAGTGAACTTTCTCCTCTCACTCCTCACACTGAAGGGCTGGTACTCACTGTGATGTATTGAGGGCCAGATAGCTATCTGAATTTGTTTCTTTGAAATTGTGCAGTAGAATAAAGATCTGTGAATCTTTATAAGCCCGTGCTTGGTGTATTTCCTTTCGTGGTACTCAGCCTCGATATTTCCTTTTGCTTTTACAGGTGGAGGTTTGCTGCTGAATCATCCTTGGTATTGCTGCTGACTATGGTGGTTGTGACCATTGTTATACTTCTATGTTTCAACAATGATAAACCTAAGTTCTGGGAAAATAACTCTAAAAGCTCATTCATTTTTGCTGTGCCTTTGACTCACCCTGTATATGTATAATGCATTTATGTATGTATTAATGTATTTATTTATTTATAGTTGTAGAGCGCACTACAGCCCACAGGCATCGAGGCACTATAACAGTGCTTACGGAGGCATGATTAAGGGTTACAGTGAAGCCGCCCATAGTAGATAAACTTGGAGAAAGATTCAATGCATGGTACAAGGTTACACACAGACTTAGATCATGGTATATTGCATGGAATGTGGTTGAAGAATGCAGAGAAGGGGGAACAACAAGTTGTTAGGTAACAGGTACAGCAGGGATATTTAAGACCAGGCCTGTTCATACAAAGAGACTAGTTTTGATTGCCTTGCGGAAGGCAGCATGGGAGTTAATTGTCCTAATATGAGGAGGGAGGGCGTTCCAGTGGGTGGCTGCCAGTGTTGGGAAACTGGTGCTGCCGGCGCGGACTTTGCGTGACCTGGGAACAGTAATCATGTTGGAGTAGGGAGTTCTGGAAGGGGTTTGGAGATACTTTGGACCACGTGGGGGGGCCTGGCCGTGAAGACACTTGTGCGTGAAGACACTCTTCTGACATCTGCCTACTTCTAGAAGACACTGACCTCGTCATTCTCGCTCTCACCAAAACATGGTTCAATGACAGCTCAGTCACTGCCTTTGATTCCCTCCTACCTGGTGGCTTTAATTAATAAATAATTAATACATTATAATTTCCAAGCTGTGACCTTACCGGAGTGGGGTTGACTTAATCTTCCCTAAGTGGGTTCCTTCTTCCATCTTATCTGCCCTGCTCTACTCTTCCTTTGAGAGCCTGGTATGCTAGTTGGTCCTCTCTCCTTCCTCCACCCTGACCATTTCTACCATTTACCTGCCTGAGGCACTACCTCCCTGTTCCTCTCTGAATGGGCTGGTTTCTGTTCTTCTTTACTCCTCCAATCTGCTCTTCTTGGGTGACTACAACCTCCAATTGGACTCTCCTGGCACACCATCAACCATCTTCATTGACCTCTGCACCTCTCTATTCCTCTCCATTCTCCTTTCTGGTCAGACCCACTATGTTCTCATCCACTCTAACCTCCCTCTCTCATCCCAACTGGGCACCCCTCTCTCTTGGTCAGACCACTCTCTTCTTCTCCCCTTCCACCTGGGTCCCTTTGGCCTGCTGACCACACACCCTAAAGCCCTGACAACCTCATTGACAAGCATCCACCTGGTGAAATGAGTGTCAGCCGCTGCATTCAATTCCACCTTTATCCCCCCTTCTTCACCTAACTCAGACACTACCACTGACACTGCTCTGTGCAACTTCCACCTATCCATTGCCAACACTCTTGATGGCCTTGTCCCAGTCATGAGGATCCTCCTGAAACTCGTCTCTAAGCGTAACACCTGGTAAAACTCTGATCTTGTAGACCTGAAATGAAAGTGCAGAGTGGCAGAATGGAAGGGGCAAACTTCAGGCTCACCATCTGACAAACTGGCCTGCTCCAAAGGCAATGCAGACACCCCACTCACACCAAGACAAGTGTGCTCATTCGGGCACGGGTACTTGGTGCATCTAACAACACAGCTGAACCATTCAAACTCTGAAGGGAACTGGCAAACACTTACACATTCTCCTCATCCCCTCTGCCTTCCCAGGCCCTGTGCAATGCACCGGCCTCTCACTTTGCCACCAAAACTCAGGATATCCTTAATGGCCTAGTCACTCAACACCCTAACCCATACCTCACCCCCTTGCATCCCTTGGCCCCTCATCCTCCTCCCTCCTCCTTCTCCTCCATCGCCCCTGTCACACTTGATGAAGTCTAAAGAGTTTCCTGTTCCATGAAGGATTCTTCTGAACAGCTCTCCCCTTGCTCATCCAGACCCATCAAGGACACCATTGGCTCTCTTGCCCCCTGCACTTTCTGACTTTCTGCAACCACTCTTTTGCTACTGGTTCTTTCCAATCCTTCCTCAAGCACTCCCTTGGTTGCCCCCTTAAAAAAACATCAGCAGACCTTACCTGTCCAGCCAACTATCATCCTACCTGCTTCACCCCCTTCCATGGCAAACCGCTGGAGAAGTTGGCCTTGCCCCTACTCAACACTCAACCTGAACTTGTTGGTGGTCTCCACAACCATCAATCTGTATTCTGAGCATCCAGAGGCATGGGAACTGCTCTTCTGAACACCTGTGGTGAACTGCTTGCATCCCTTGATTCCAACACCCAAGTTGTCCTCAACCTACTTGATATCTCCTCTGCCTTTGACATGGTCAACCACACCATCTTTATACAAAGGTATATCAGAATAGGCACTGGACTGGCTGACCTCCTTCCTAATTGACCACTCTTCCCTAGTCATCCTGGGCACCTCGCCTCTCCTACTTCCTTCTCCACCTCTGTTATCCCCCAGGGCTCTATCCTCTCCCCCTGGCTCTTTTAACATTGACCTCCTCATCTCCTCCTTCTCCCCAACTCTTTCTGCTAAAGAACTGCTAAAGAAACTCAAGCAACACTTATTGATCTGAGAATGAAACTGCTGAAGAAACTGAAGGTGTCTCATCAGAGATAAAAAAAAAATCGGAGAATTGAAATCCAGGGTGAATCCGGATAGATAAGCTAGTACACCTATAAAACAGCTTTACATTTTTAACCAACACAAACAAGTATCCATAAAACAAATTACATAACCTTCACTGTAAAACTTGTACATGCAAAGCATTATGCTGGAGGAAAGTCCTCCCCTTATGGTGGAACTTGAATTTGGTGGTATAGTAATTGCCTTACTGATAGAAAATGGAAGTATCCAAATCACCATTTGTTTTTTTTCCCCACACCAATGAACATTTGCTTCAATTAAACGGAAGAGAAGATATAATTCCTAGAAGATTGAATAGAGGTATTGGGCATCTCCATGCAGGAACATGTGTACCTCAAGTAAATATTAAAGAACTGGATTCCCTCAGCCCTACAGATGACCTCAACCAATGCACTTGAAATTGAACGTGCACACCACTTTAGATTTGTTGAAAAACTTCAGGTGCCCAAGACAAAACCTCTCATTGCATTATTCCTCTGTTTCTTTCAGCTGACCAAAATGTTAGATGTGGTCGAGAAAAATGCCAGGAATTTAACTTGGGAAAACCAAATGTGATGCTGGAAATGCCTTTTGGAGGGACAGGACCGCCTATGCCCTTGTCCTGCCACTTCTCTGTGTGTGCTTTCTTTATGTTTTCTGCCACTGAGGTCTAGCCTGGACTTCTAGTAATGCAGCTCTTCATGTTTTCCTTTTGGTGAACAACACCCATGGGATACCCTTATGACGCCCATGGATAGGGGTAAACTCTTGTACACCTAATGTGTGTTTCTGGGCACCTATGTTTTACTCACAGAGCAGGTTATGAACTAGTGGCAATTATATGCTGACTTGGCAGTGGCTCTGAGTGTCCTCCATTTTTGGGACACCCAGGCCCTGCACAGGAATCAATGGATTCCTGCAGAAAGGCAAGATTGCCTCTGTTAGCTCATGGTTTCCACCGCCTTTTACATTGTTTCCCAAAATTGTGGGGAACCCTGACTCTGCTCCTTCCTCTTGACTGGCTGTTCGGTGGAAATACCATATGTGGCTAAAGTGCTGCCTCCTGTCAGACTGACTGGAGCCTTCCCTGGGGCTGTATTCTGTGGCTACCCCCTTGGGTGAGACCTCTATCACTGGAGTCTGAAGGGAATTCACATTCTGTGTTGTGGGTGTCTGCGTGTGGTTGTATGCCGCCATGCCTGAGACAGCTTTGACTGAAAATGGAGTTGATGCAGTGTAATGTGCTGAAAGGCTATGTGTTTACTCCAATCCTCAATCTGTGTTGTGGGTGTCTGAGTGGAGTGAAAGGCCTTAATGCCGTTGAGCCTGATTGGATGCCTTCCTGCATGAGTACACTGTGAGCCGGATTGGCTGCCTGCCTGCATGAATGACTTGTGAATGATTGGCTATTTGAATGGGGACCACATGTGTATAACAGGGAACATCCCACTCACTAATTTGTTGAGAAGCAAATATTGAAACTAATGTTCAGTAGCTGAAGTTGAAGCTGAAGCAAGAAAAAGCTCTTCCCTGAAGCCCAGCTGGAGGAAGAAGTCTTCTGCTGCATTTTCTTCCCGTAATCTGAAAACTGTGTGTTATTCCAAGGACTGATCCAAGAGATGAACTAGATAGGGGTCCTCTTGTGCACCTGCTACTCTTCATCATAAGTACCCTGGAAGCCAGTCCTGTGTGCCTGCCATCCGTAGAAGGGGTCTTTGTGAGTCCAGATGAAAAGTGCTTGGACATCTTGAGTCAGTGTTTGTGACTGCTGAAATCCAGACACCTGTCTACCAACCAGAAGAGGGGTTACCCTGGTTATGGCTGGCACCTCGAGCAGAGAAAGTTGCAATTGATCAAAAAATCCTTCAAGGAACATCCCTGACACGACATCTGACAACTTTATCCCACTGAAGATCACAGTTTGCTATCGGCAGCGAAAGGTCCGCCGGTGGGTTTTCCACCACCGAAATCTGAGAAAGATGTCCTGAGGGTCCTGTCTTGGTCAAAGTCTGTAGTCTAGTTCAGTGGCCGAGTCCAGGTCGCCATCCAGAGGTCCATGCTGTGGCTGTAACATTGAAGATCCAAAAGGTGGTGAATCGTGAATACCTGAAACCCAACACCTACTTTTGCCACTGCATCCTCACCAATGAAAATCATCTGAGTTCCCCAGGGATCTTATCCTCTTCAACCAGGCCTATTCAGGGTCCACAGCAAGTGTAACCTTCCTAGGACTTTCACAGTCAGAGGTACACCCCTACAAAGGAGACCACCAGGAAAATCAAAACTGCTGCCTTTCCGAATGCACTCGGTACCACTTTTTCTCTTGTCCTCGGCATCCCAGTGACTCCTTCTTGCAAAGGGGCTCCACCCTTCAAGAGTCCCATTGAGAGAAGCCAAGAGACCCTGCCACTTAGCCTGCCAAGGAACGAACAGTCCCGTGACAAGGAAGAACATCATGCAGCCTCAGGAGTCGTCCAGGGGACCCAGAGTCATCTTGGATCCTGTCCTCCTGTGTCATCTCAGGTACATTGTGGTGGTAGAAACTATAATAGGAAAGCAGAGCATTATTGGACATTTTTGGACTGGGCTGTAAAAGTCAAGATAAGGTACTCCCTAACATTTCCATTACAGGTTGCGCAGGTGGGGGAATTCTCACACAGTATTGCGATCTGAATCTCATGAAAGTATACTGCCTATGTTCTGAAACTAATCTTCCTTTCTTTCTTGATCTATGAAAGTACGCCTTACTTAAGAATGTACATTTCTGTTTTAAACTGTCAGCAGTTGGTGCATTTGTATTGAATTTAAGTTGAGTGTGGCACCACATAGAGTGTATACGTATTTGCCATTCTTTTATTAGAACTGACTGAGTACAAAGTGCTATTATTTATATGTATATTCAATGGAAAAACTTTGTTAAATGGACATTATGGTTAAGTTGCACTAATAAAATCCGATGAAATTCAATGAAAAAACTTTGCTGTAGGAAGGACAATCCTTTTCCAAGATGGCCACCATGGAAAGAGAAGGCGGGGCTCCGTACAGAGCCCCTCTTCCTTTTCTATGGCTATCCCACTTTCGAATAACTTTACCACACAACCGGTCCCAGGTGGACATGGCCACTTTAACACCATTTTACGTCCCTCGCAGTCATGGCCAGTAGCCAGATTGTCTGCGTCATGACCTTATGCCATGACCCAGACAATCTGGCTACTGCCCAAGGCCACAGGCTATACCTCAGTCACCAAAGGTATATGAGTATTTTTTGTACCTACATTATGACACTTGTCAAAAAATAAAACATGGGCACACTTGCTAAACCATGCTTTAATGCCCATGCCAATGCTCCTCATGAGTTTGCTCGAAATCCAACCATGTTTTATTTCTTCAAAATTGTCAAAATGTATGTACATACAATAGTCATATAACTTAGCCCCCACTTGACAAAATCCATTCAGTCTTTACACAAACATTGAAGGTTGGATCTATAATCTTTCTCAAACCTTTTGTCCACATTCGTCAAATAGCAACAAAGTTATAAGCCATCTAAAAATGTTGAGACCCCCCGCTAATTTCACCCCTCTTGAGAAAATCCCACCAAACTTTAGAAAAACATTTATATCTAGATCCAAAATCGTTTTGCCAAATGTTGTGCAGATTTGTTAATTGACACCACATGTAAATGCCTTTACAATATTTTGGGAACCCCCTCAAATGTTTCCCCCTCTTGACAGAATCCCACAGAACTTTGTAAAACCATTCAGGATTAGGTCTAGAATAAAGTTGAAAAATGACATACAGTTTCATTGAGTGGCGCTAAAGATATAAGCCATTGAAAAACTGCTTTTCCCCAACCTTGTAATGCAGAAATAGGTACAGATGTCCTAGGACATATGAAGTGTCCGCGGACACCAGAGGACTGCTCCAGGACATTTGGAGTGTTTGAGGACTGTTAGGGGTGAAACAACCCATTTTTTGGCTTCTTATGGCCATATCCCATCCCATCCTCACCCCCCACCTCCCCAGAGATTGTTTGTTGAGTTTGACAAGTGCAATATTGCTTTTTAAAAATGTTTTCCAACATGACAGGCTTTTCACGGAAACCGATGCATTTCATTTTTCCTCACCACCCAATCACCCAATCAGCGGCTGCATCCCGATGTCCGCGGACCATGCAAAAGTCTGCACATTTTTCTGGGCCAATCGGAAGCCAGTCTGCGGACCGAACAGGGAAGTGAGTCTGGGGACCGGGCATAGATATCACTAATTTTATTGTCTTACGTTTTGGTTGTTTAAAAAGAAATTACTGGATGGATTTACACCAAATTAACAAAAGCACACTTTTGGGACAAAGCCGCCGCTCTTGCCCATATTTGGTGAAAATCCGTCCAGCAGTTTGGGCTGCAGGCGTGAGCAAAGTTTTTTCCCATTATGTCTATGGGAAAAAATACATTTTGGGACCCCCCATAACTCTGCCCCCCTTGACCAAACCTCACCAAACTCGAATGAATCCAGAGTGGGCTATATACTTGTTTTCCAAATTTTGGTGAGAATTCGTCCAGTGGAAGCGAAGTTATAAGCCGCCTAAAAAGTGGTCTTCCTATGGGTTTAGCAACTTAACCATAACTACATGGCCGCTACCGCAGGCTATGTAATATTTTACTGACCTTATGTTAAATAAAGAAGCTGAGTTATCACCTTACATAGTGTGTGGATATTTCTTTGTCAGGGCTTGGGAACTCACTGTACTTAAGAACCAAACTGCATCATCTCCTCGGTGCTTAAGCCTTGGTTGGCCATCCAAGCTACAATATAGAGAACCTTGGCTGGGGTACTCTGTGCCTCTTTCCCAACCATACAGATGGCAGAGGTACAGTTAACCCCCACCAGTCTTTACACAACCGAATATATATTATTGAACACACTCTGTTTTGAACATCAGTATTCATTGACAGCCAGATATCATCATATTAATGCTGGGGCTATAACTGTGATACATATATATATATATATATATATATATATATATATATATATATATATATATATATATATATATATATATATATATATATATATGAGAGATTGTTTTCAGATTTGTTTATCGAGCCCGCAATGTTGAATTTGGAGTTTATTTTGAAAAACAGACTGTTGGGCACACAGGTATTACGAATTGTGCATTGCCATTGCTAAGAGAGCTATAGCGACCTCAGTTATTGTGTGCATTATGCTTGTATAGTTGTCAGACATTCGTTTGACACACCTTTGCGGTTATTGTAGAGAGACTGGTATCGGCATACAATTTGGAACAGTGTTTATCAATAGAACATTTTGAGCTATTGACATAGGAATTTCAACACAAATGACTAGGGTGAGTTTAACAGATCTCACCGTACCCACAGAAAACATGCTGAATATACATGTATTAGAAAAAGAAAACATAGATCTACTAAGCATTTTAAGCGATAATTAGCACTATGCACTTTAATGATGGCCCATTGAACTTTAACATTGCAGTATTTTTTCACAAGATGCATTAGGCACTCTGAGTGAAATGTATGCACGAGGCACTTTAACATAGAGTCTATGATAACATGCTAAACTATGCATTATTTCTTTTATATATTTCTTTTATACATTTATGTATATATTTTACTTAAATTTTAATATTTAAGTGGGTCCATGCAAAAGAAACATAATGTGTAACATACTAAAATTATGTCATTTTACCCATTCCAAGATGGCCGAACCGAAAGCAGCTATCCACTCAGTCCTTCTTTTATGTCAAATTTCCTGTCACATGAGGTATTTTAACAGTATGAACAAGCGGTGAAGTAACCGCGAAACGCGTCATTTTGAGCCATCAAGTATGGAGCACCACGAATTATGTGGTGTTTATCAACAGTCATGTTGCGCATTGTCTGCATAATAAAGAAGATATTGATTTGCAGCAAATCAGTTTCCTGGTGATTCTCTGAAGAACAGGGAAGTGCCTCCCACTTGGACTCTAGGAAAAACAGTCTTTTTCAAATATATATATATATACCGTAGTGGCTGTGTAGTTATGGTTTAGTTGCTGTTTCCATAGGAAGAGCCCTTTTTGGGTGGCTTATAACTTCGCTCTCCCTGGACGAATCCTCACCAAACTTTGCAAAAAGAGTATATATGAATTATTTGCAAAGTTTGGTGAGGTTTGGTCCAGGGGGGGCAAAGTTATAGAGGGATCCCATAGACTGAATGGGGAAAAATGTTTGCTCACGCCTACAGGCCAAACCGCTGGACAGATTTTCACCAAATTTGGACCAGGAGCATGGGGTTGGTCCCGAAAGCGTGCTTTTGCAAATTTGGTGAAAATACGTCCAGTAGTTTTTTTTTAAATGACCAAAAAGTATGTCACAAAAAATTAGTGATATCTATGTTCGGTCCATGGACACACTTCCCTGTTCGCTCCGTGGACAGTGTCCTGATTTGCCAACCGGCTTGCATCATGTCCACGGACATGCAACGTGTTCACTGATTGGACGGTGAAGAGCGTGAAGCGAGTCAGATTTTTGGGAATGCCCGCCATCTTGGATTCGAGGACGTCCGCGGACAGCGCGGTGAAACTTGGTGGAAAAAATACTATTTAGTAGAGTGTGTTGGTTTGTAAAAGTGTTTGGGGAGGGTGGGGGAGTAAGAGATGGGTTGTGTTCACTTTGTCCGCAGACAACGCAGATTTTCCAAAATGTTCTGAATAAATGAAATGGGGGTGTCCTGAGGACACTACGCCTGTATGTATTGTTCACAAGCAAGCTGAAAGTGTTCTAGGAACACTCGCTGTGTCCTGAAATGTTCGAAAATAAATTAAAGGGTTTGTTCTGAGGACGGTAAGCCTGTTTGTTTTGTTCGCAGGCACGTTGAATCTGTTCTAAGAACATATCATGTGTCCTGGAATGTTCGTCAATAAACAAAATGCGGGTGTCCTGAGGACGGTATGCCTGTCCATACTGTTCGCAAGCAAGTTCAAATTGTTCTAAGAACACATGAAGTGTCCTGGGATGTTTGTAAATAAACGAAATGGGGGTGTTCTGAGGATACTACGCCTGTATGTATTGTTCGCAAGCAAGCTGAAAGTGTTCTAAGAACACTCGCGGTGTCCTGAAATGTTCGAAAATAAAGGAAATGGGTGTGTTCTGAGGACGGTAAGCCTGTCCGTTTTGTTTGCAGGCAAGTTGAATCTGTTCTAAGAACACATCATGTGTCTTGGGATGTTCGTCAATATACAAAATGGGGGTGTCCTGAGGACGGTATGCCTGTCCGTACTGCTCGCAAGCAAGTTCAAATTGTTCTAAGAACACATGACGTGTCCTGGGATGTTTGCAAATAAACGAAATGGGGGTGTTCTAAGGACATTACGCCTGTACACATTGTTCACAAGCAAGTTGAAACTGTTCTAAGAACACTTGCGGTGTCCTGAAATGTTCGAAAATAAACGAAATGGGTGTGTCCTGAGGACGGTATGCCTGTCCGTTTTCTTCGCAGGCAAGTTGAAACTGTTCTAATAACACATGCAGTGTCTTCAAATGTTCGTCAATGGACGAAATGGGGGTGTCCTGAAGACGCTGTATGTAGTGTTTGCTGGCAAGATGAAAGTGTTCTTAGAACACATTATGTGTCCTGGGATGTTTGTCAATATACAAAATGGGGGTGTCCTGAGGACGCTATGCCTGTCCGTACTGTTCGTAGGCAAGTTGAAACTGTTCTAAGAACACTCATCATGTCCGCGGACATTAAAAGTGCCCATATGGCATAGTTAAAATGTTTGACTCTATGGGTGTGATATGCTGCCATATGGCATGTGCCATATGCCGTATGCCATATGGCCATATGCATGCCATATGGCCATGCACCCAAGACTCTATGCCCTGGCCACAACCACCACAGCATATCACACCCATAGTGGCTTATAACTTTGGGATCCAAGAACAAATTTATAAGCAACAAAGTTATAAGCCACTATGGGTATGATATGCTGTGGTGGTTGTGGGCAGGGCCTATAGTCTTGGGTGCATGGACAAGACCAAATTTATAAGCACCAAAGTTATATGTCACTATAGGTGTGATTTACTGCGATGGTTGTACTTATTATAACACACTTACTGTTTGGTTTAGTAACTGAAGTTATGGTTGAATGTCGTTGTAGTGCTGTGTGCTTGCGCACTGGACAGGTATCCATATTTTGCAGTAGTTTAATTTTGATTTTGTCTTTGCCTTTCACATATTGATTGAGGAATTGGTGTAAAGACTTGAAAGATTTGTTGGGAATGTTACACATTGACGTGCACAACCATTTCTATACTAGACGTTCTGATTCAGTTGAATGGAGAGGTCATTCTAAGTTTTCTATTTTTGTAAGCAGTATTTCTTGTTCCATTATGGTATTATTAACTTTTTCATAACCTTGTCCACTGCTATGTATGGCAATTGTATTTGTTTGCTTTTGTTTGTATGCTTCTTCATTAAAATATGGTTCTGTGCTTGTAGTGTGACTCCACTCACCTCCACAGATACTTAAGAAGTTATTTCTGTTGACATTTCGTTTATTGAGAAGTCTTTTTTGTAATTTAGGGGGTAATTCATAGAATTCAGCGCACAAGTGGCGCACGCGGCTGGCGCACAGTGTGCGCGTGCGAATCCCTGCACCAGCCGCGTGCGCCAAAACCCATTTCCGCGCACAGCGTATTAATGGATTCCAGCCACCAAAACCAGCCGTGGCGCACAGTGGCGCAGCGACCTTGCAGCAGCGCCAGTTACGCCCCCAAGAACGCCTTCCGCGCAGGGAAAAGCCATCAAAATCCCCAATCCAGCGCAAAGGGCTGCGCTAACCCTGTACCAGCACGGCAAGCGGGCTACGTCTATCACTGGGGTGCGCGGGAAGTACCTCAAGCGATTGGCCCCGTGCGAGCAGGGTACGCGTATTACAGGGGTGCGCGGGAAGTTCCACACGCGATTGGCCTTTGCGCGTGTATTTCAGGGGTGCGCGGGAAGTTCCACACGTGATTGGCCTGGGCGCGTGTATTTCAGGGGCTCGCGGGTGGTTTCACACGCGATCGGCCCTGGGGGAGCGTGTGCGTGTATTTCAGGGGTGCGTGAGAAGTTCCACACGCAATTGGCCTGGGCGCGTGTATTTCAGGGGTGCGCGGGAAGTTCCACACGCGATTGGCCTGGGCGCGTGTATTTCAGGGGCTCGCGGGTGGTTTCACATGCGATCGGCCCTGGGGGAGCGTGTGCGTGTATTTCAGGGGTGCGTGAGAAGTTCCACACGCGATTGGCCTGGGCGCGTGTATTTCAGGGGTGCGTGGGAAGTTCCACACGCGATTGGCCTGGGCGCGTGTATTTCAGGGGTGCGCAGGAAGTTCCACACGCGATTGGCCTGGGCGCGTGTATTAGGGGTGCGCGCAAAGTTTTACACGCGATTGGGCTGCGTGCGGGTATTACAGGGGTGCACGCACATTTTCACACGCGATTGGGCTGCGTGCGGGTATTAAAGGGGTGCGCGTGAAGTTTTACACGCGATTGGGCTGCGTGCGGGTATTACAGGGGTGCGCACGAAGTTTTACACGCGATTTCAGCAGGGTACGTGTATTTCAGGGGTGCCGGGGAGTCCTACATGTGATTTGCCAGTGTGGGTCCTCCCAGGTGTTCCCTGTACACCCTCCACGGCCCCTGCAGGCAGCCCACACCACAGGGGACTACCCTGCATCCCTGGTCATGTCCCGCAGGCAGCCCACCCAACATGGGCATGCCCCCCAGCAAAGGCACATGTCTCCTTGCACCAATGATCACCAACTCATGTCCCCTTGCACCCCCACCCCCAGCATTGCGGGGCACCTGCCAGCAGGCCCCCACCCATGTCTCCCAGCACCCCCACCCCCCCCAGTCACCAGGGGCAGCCTCCACCAGGCCCCCACCCATGTCTCCCAGCACCCCCACCCCCCCAGTCACCAGGGGCAGCCTCCACCAGGCCCCCACCCATGTCTCCCACCACCCCCACCCCCCCAGTCACCAGGGGCAGCCTCCACCAGGCCCCCACCCATGTCTCCCAGCACCCCCACCCCCCAGCAGTGCAGGGGCACCCACCACCAGGCCCCCACCCATGTCTCCTACCACCCCCACCCCCCCAGTCACCAGGGGCAGCCTCCACCAGGCCCCCACCCATGTCTCCCAGCACCCCCACCCCACCAGTCACCAGGGGCAGCCTCCACCAGGCCCCCACCCATGTCTCCCACCACCCCCAACCCCCAGCACTGTGGGGCACCTGCCAGCAGGCCCCCACCCATGTCCCACTCATGTCCCCTTGCACCCCCACCCCCCAGCACTGTGGGGCACCTGCCAGCAGGCCCCCAACCATGTCCCCCTGCCCCCAGGTCCTGACGATACAAAATCATGGCAGTAATGGGCAGCATACCCAGCACAAACACCCAGCCAAGGATTGCATCCACCCACAAAGCAAATGCAATTACATGATACAACCCCAATGGCAAGTATGTAAATGAACACATGTCCGTCACACACACATACACAATGGGTGCAAGTGAATGTCAAAACCCATATCATGACATGCATGAAACCAATGAGAAAATACCACAAAAGAAAGTTATAAAAACATGTATTCTCGAAGAAAATGAAGTAAACTAATCAAACATACAACAATGGGGATAACAAAATAAATTGTCCATGCCCGATAAGTAATGTAAAAATCCAAAAAACAAAGGAATCCAAAAACTAATGTTGTCCAAAGCAAAATCATGGTAAAAAAAAATAAGGAAAAACCATTGCCTCATGGTGAACACAAATATAAATCAAAAAAATGTATTTTAAAAAATCCAACTATACACAAGAATATTCCAGGGTCCATGAGCCCAACACTATAAATGAAACCTACTATTACCTAATAAAAAAACAATATACAGAAAAGTGGCCATTGTCCGAGCGGTCCAAAAAAATCTCAAAAAATAAAGGAAACCTAACACTAACTAACTAAAGAACTATATACAATGGCAGCGGGCAAGTCCTGCGGCTCACTCTGTGATGTTGCCGGCCAGGGCATCATCGAACTCCATGTCGATGTCCTGGAGGCGGGACTCTGTCCTGGCCCCGAGGTCTCGCAGGGATAACCCTATGTTCACCTCAAACTCCCTGCGAGCTTCCTCGAGGCACTCAGCCCGCCTCAACGCCCGACGCATGGAGAACTCCGCCCTGACCATGGTGAGCCGCTCCTCTTCTGCCCGCTGCCGCTCCGCACCTATCCGCTGGACCAACTGCTCCCACACGGAAGACACTACCATCCCAGGGTTCTCCTGCCCTCCGGCCGATGCCTGCCCCTCTGATCTTGATGGCCCCGAGCCATGATGCCTCCCACGTCGAGCCTGCTGCTGCCTCCGACGCCACTGCCTCTGCCAGCACGACGGCATCCAGGATGATGGAAACCACCGACGCCGTCGTGCACGTGCCCTGCCTGATGATGCCGTCACATCCTCCATCTGCTGGGGTCCAGTTGCTGTGTTGTCCACCCCTGCTGGACCTCTGACTCCCGACTGTGGCAGGGATGGGATCCCCACCGAGCTGGCTGCATTGGTCAGGGCAGGTCCACAGGGGGCCCTGGTGGCATCTGGGCCGGAAGACGGCAAGGAGAACGACTGGCGTATAGTCTCCACAGAGGAGGAGAGGGCCGCCAGATTGGCCGACACATGCAGGAAACCCCCGAACATGGCCGATCCCAATTGGGCCACGTCGGCACGGTGCTCTTCGTGATGACGTGCGTGCTCCTCCTGGGAAGCACGCACGGCATCACGAATCACAGCCGTGCGCATCGCGACCCCAATCAGGACCTTCTCCACACGGCCAGGGGTCCCCTCGTCCGCAGGTGGAGGGGAGTCAGATGACATGGACATCCCCTCTACCTGCAGACGGGCCTGGGACGGGGCATCCCTGCTGGTGCAAGGTGGTGCACCCACAGGTTCAGGGACAGCGACATGCACAGGCCCCTCCACGGTGACCTGTGCTGCCTCCTGCCCCTGCCCTGCACCACTTGCACCAGCAGGGATGCCCCCACCAGGCCCCATGTGCGCCTCAGTGGCGGCCTCCTCCTCCTCTGAGGAAACCACCAACCTGGATGGCTCCTCGCCATCTACCGCCGTAGCAGGACCCTGTGGGGGCTCACCCACCCCTTCCGCTGCAGCCGTGGGGGCATCCCCGCCGCCTTGCTCCACAGCGCCGTCTCCGCCCTCTCCTTCACTGGCCGCTGCGTAGAGGGAGACATAGAACACAAGCATCAGGGTACTGTACAATGGTCCCCTAGACAGGAAGCAATAGCAGATGAGTGCCACTGTCAAAGTACACTTCCATCATGTCACACCACAACACATGTGTCAGTCCAGGCAAAACACACACAGTGACAGTCATGGTGCGTGCCATGGACATTTCAATGCATGTCCAATGGACTCTCGAATCATACAATGTAATGGGACTCACATGCATCATGGGTCATGCCTATCACATGCACACATCTGGCCCCGTACACCCCAATCACAGTGCATACAAGGATGACTAGGCTGCATCAGTGAATCTGTACATTGTCACAGACATGTGTCATGCATCCATGGCACTCACAAGTCACAGACACGCAGGTCAGGCACACAGACATGGATACCACATATGTATCTGGCATCAGCACACATCCCTCGCCCCCACCCATGTCCAGGAACAGAGACTGCCATGCTCTCATGTGTGCAATCTGCACAGGGCTCCCCATGTCGCATTCAAACACATGCAACAACCGTGCGGTTCACACATTACAGGTCGCACATGCATTCCCATGATGTCCCTGCACACATACATGCGTACATGGCCTATGTCACACATGCAGGCAAGTATCAGACAACCAGCACACTGCAACATGCCCTGTCTCACACAGCAATGCTTGGCCACTTACCGCTCAACTCCAGACGGGTCTCCCTCTCAAGGAGCTGGGCGTGGAGCGCTGGGTGTGCGCGTTCCAGGACCCTCAACTGGATGGAACTCATGCGGCCCCGGCCCCCCTCCACGAGGCGCCGGGCCTTCATGAGGGTCCTGGACCTCAAGTCCTCCCAGCGCTTCTTGACCTTCTGGATGGTGCGGGTTGCCACCCCCTCCGCGTTGATGGCAACCACACAGTCGGCCCAGATCCTCTCCTGTCCTTCCCTGTTGGCGCGGGACGATCCGAAGAGGGCATCATACTGCCCCAGGACTTGCTCCACCAGGACACCAACTTCAGTGGCAGTGAAGCTGGTGCCCCTCTGCCCCTCTGGCCGGGGTTGCCACTGGGGTCAGATGTGGATGTGCCCGACATGGCAATCCCAGGGGCAGGAGTGGGTGGGCAACTGGGTCCTGGGGCTGGGCTGTGGAGCGATGTTATTCGAGTCGGGAGTCTTCTGTACCAGCAGGGGTGGACACAGCAACTGGACCCCTGCAGATGGCTGATGTGCAGGCACCAAATGGCAGGGCACGGTGGCAGCAGGCAGGCAGGCAGCAGCAGATGGCACGTGGGAGGCTGCTCGGGGCACTGGGGGGCAGTGATTCGGCCTTCTGGGCAGGAGCGTGGTCTTCCGTGTGTTTTCGCGTGGCCAGCTTGATACGGAGTGATTTGGCACGTGAAAAATCTGCACGTCAGCGTGTAATTCGAGGAAAGGCCCTTAGCGCGTAATCGCGTCTGCACGCATACGCATTGTCATTGGACAGAAGGCCCCTCGAGCAAAAGCGCCCCTGTGACGTGACGCGTACAGACGTGCATGGGCATTACAGCGCGCGTGAAAAACTGCACGTCCGCGTGTAATGCGCGTAATCGCGCGTGGAAAAGTTCACACGAACCCCTGAAATACACGTAGCCCGCTCCCCCAGGCCCGATCGCGTGAGAATGTTCACGCGAACCCCTGAAATACACGTAGCCCGCTCCCCCAGGCCCGATCGCGTGAAAGAGTTCACGCGAACCCCTGAGATACACGTAGCCCGCTCCCCCAGGCCCGATCGCGTGAGAATGTTCACGCGAACCCCTGAGATACACGTAGCCCGCTCCCCCAGGCCCGATCGCGTGTAAATGTTCACGCGAACCCCTGAAAGACACATAGCCCGCTCCCCCAGTCCCGATCGCGTGAAAGAGTTCACGCGAACCCCTGAGATACACATAGCCCGCTCCCCCAGGCCCAATCGTGTGAGAATGTTCACGCGAACCCCTGAAATACACGTAGCCCGCTCCCCCAGGCCCGATCGTGTGAGAAAGTTCACGCGCACCCCCGGAATATACGTACCCGCTCAATCGCGTGTGTAACTTCCCGCGCAACCCCGAAATACACGTGCCCCGCTCGCACAAGCACTATTGCTGTATGTTGCCACTTTTGTAATGCGCAGGGACGCTACCGCCTGCCTTCGTGTGGCGGACGTGTTTGGGCTTGTGCGTGTCTTTCGCTGTGCGTGGCTTTGCCCTATTTGATTCCATGAATACGTGTGGTTCGGGTGCGTGTGGGCGTTCCGTCTGCTTCCCTGCAGTACATCCCCAGTTACGCCCTTGTTTTCGCGAGTTGTTCCCCATTCCGCGTGTTACACCCCGTGTTCCGCCCACTTTCTAGTGTATGCGCAGAGGTTGTGCGCTTTCACTGTGCGCGTCGCGCACGTCTTTCGGGATGTTGCAGTGACGTGTGCGCCATGCACGGGTTTGGCGCACATCCCGAGGAAGACACGCGCAGGGACTTCCATGAATCGCACGCGCACGCCTGTTTGCGCGTAGATTTTCGGCGCACGTTTGTTCCATGAATCGGCCCCTTAGTCTTTAGTTTTGTTAGTGGTTTCATTTTGTTTAACACTAAAATAAATTATTTTCTTTTGAGAAGGATTGCACTGTCTATCAACGCTTCTAAGATTAATTTCCTACAATAGGTTTTAAGGGTTGTGCCTGATTTCTCTCCTGTTTTTATAAGATTTTGAAGGACTCTGTGATGGAACATGTTTGCTAAAATACTTTTTTTGGTATGCTTAGTTTGCACTATATCAAGATTTATAGGTGCAGTTTTATCTGTAATGGTAGCTGAATTTTTGTTAATTGTTTTCTGGTTCGTTTTACATTTTGATAGAGGAGGCAACATTTCTGTACTTGAAGCTTGTTTTGTTTCGCTAAATGACTGTATTAGCTGTTTTGTTTGAACTTTTTTCACAAATTCTGCTAGAGATGGATGCTTATTTTGGACACTTCTATTTTCATTTGCTCTGCTTCTGCGTTGCTTTCTACGTACTTAATTTTTAGTAGGCATTCTTTAGGGTTTGTTGAAAAAAATAAAGAAGGTATGGGGTGGGGTGTTCTGCAATGTATGTTTGCAGTGTGCATGAGTGTCTGAGTAAGATGATAAAGATGTATGTGATGGTGTGTGATTATGCATTGGGCAACTACAACTCGTTGAGATGTGTATTCTTGAATTTATGTGCTACTAAACTGGGGTTCAGATGACAGTAGAAAGTAAGCTAGTGGTGTGGAGAAGTACAAATAGTAAATCTAATGATATAAAATTAAAACAGTTGTTTGTTCTATAATATCAAAATTCTAGGGGTTGAGTTGGGTCATTTGTGTGCCGAAAAATAGGAATTTGTGCGGCATTCTGCTTGTAAATCTCTGTTTAAGAAATGGGGATTTGTGGACCGAATGGTGCACAATCTCTATTTTTAGGGGTAGAAATAGAATGAATTAACCTTACAGTGGGTTTGAGTAATAGTGCAAATATTATGGTGGTATTCAACTTACTTTTTTTCTGGAATGAGCAGGTTTCTTCT
This sequence comes from Ambystoma mexicanum, assembly GCF_040938575.1. NCBI lineage: Eukaryota > Metazoa > Chordata > Amphibia > Caudata > Ambystomatidae > Ambystoma > Ambystoma mexicanum. The sequence continues at coordinate 369,422,079 of NC_090930.1, forward strand.
TAGTTGTTCTTTGTACTTCAAATTTGGCTGCTTCTTTTCAGGAGAATGGTCTACACTGCAATTTTTAAAGGAAACAAATTAGTAATTTTGTTTGTATGTAGCACTGTTTTTAATGTAGACATTTATTTTTTTAATTGACATTGACCCTCAGCGCCTTCCGCAAAACCATGAAAACTATCTTATTCACATAAGATGCGTTGCACCAGTTGAATACATATCATATGTTCTTAATGCATAAACTGTATTGTAATGACTAACTGTACCAACGAAAATATCAGTTCTATGCCTTGTGGAATTCATAATGTACCACTGAATGCCACTATTCCTGTAACTAAGCTCTTGCAAGTAACAGCGCCTCAATGCCCATGGGCTGCTTGCGCGCTATATAAATATAAATAAATAAATATATAAATACATTTTCATGTTTTTGTACAAGTATTGTTGTTTGATATCTGAACATACTGTGTGCATGCAATTTTGTTAGAGTATGTTAACTCTTTATTTTGTACTTTAAATATGTTAGTTCAACATGTTTTGCAAATGTGTGTGTAAAAAGAAATTAAATAGCAGATAGGTTTGGAAGTGACAGTTGATTATAGGAGATGGAAAAAATGACAGTAAATTCATTGTATAGATTATACAAGCTAAAAGTCAGTTAATCTGTTTATATGGATGTTTAAGAATTGTACATGTACTATACAGAAAATATGCATACCTGTAGTTTGTGTTCATGCAGATGGATATGCATGCAGCTGCAAGTAGAAATCTTGGAGACTTGTACAGTATTTCTTGTAGAAGGTGCTTTCCAATAATATGACACTTGTACTCAGAGAGATTAACAGTACATTTGAAGTGCTGATCTATGATGATGCAGTTAGATGTAGAGGTCTTGGATGTGATTGGTGGATGGTCGTGTGACTTCTTAGCTATATCCAATGAGGGAAGAGCACAGAAAGTGAAATGAAGATGGTAGAAGGACTCTCCATGTTACGATATGTCTGCGGACATGGCGTAAGTCCGTGGACATCGCGTGTTACATCTGGGGATTTTGGGGTGGGGAGGCATGCAAATGAGAATGAGCAGACCAAGGGATTGGTTAGTAAAGTTTAGTGGGTGTGTTGTGCCAGGAGAGAATTTCTCAGATACTCTTTTTGCTGAGAGAAGAACAGATAGCTATGGCTGTGTGTTTCAGAAAACAGATTGTTTGGATTTTGGGAGACTCGTGGATACATTGGTTGAAGGTTCATGCAGAAAGCTGTGGAGTAGCTGTAGATCTTGGATTCCCACATGTGGAAGTACACTGGCATGGAGTACGTGGAATGAAGTGGTTGGACTTGCTACCTCTCTGTGCTACTTTGGAGACAGAGCAACATCCAGACATAATTGTAATTCATTGTGGAGGGAACAGTTTAGGACATGTGTCTGGAATTTATTTGCAATTCCCAATGAAAGAAGGACTTGGGAAGGTCATGGACATGTTTCCAAATTCTCAAGTAACTTTTTCACGGATTGCGCAGAGACAAATCTGGCTTCATTCTTCTTCATTTGGTCCACAAATGGAGAAAGCAAGGCGCAATGTCAATAAGGCTGTTTGTGCCTTTCTAAGAGATTTTGGCATGTCCTCTTTTCACAATGAAAATATTATGTTTCGTAGCACATACATTTTTCGCAGAGATGGAGTCCATCTTACTTATGCTGGCAATCAGATTTTTCTGAGAAATGTACAAAATGCATTGCAACCTTTTTTAGAATTACAGCATCCATTTTGTAGTAGGTGTTGAGCATTTCAAATTTTTCAAACACAAACACCTCCCAAAGGCTCTTTTCAGAACCACCACTTCCTCTCAGACAAAACTGCAATGGTTATGATAGGGCAGCACCCCAAAATTTGAGATGTTCGCGGACTGTCCGCGGACTTCTAAAAAATACACAGGGCCCTGCTTCATTTATTTTCGCTTCTATTTTTAAACTGTGAAAGGCAGCTCTGAAAAGAGGCTTTTTATTATTTTTGTTGTTTTATATTTTTTTGGGTTTTTTATACACGACACACTAGGAGAGGAGGGAAAAGGAAGGTAAGGGGGGCACCAACAATGGGGATAAGAAAGGGCGGGTGGAGAGAGGAAGATGTAGAGTGGGTTTTACTTGGGTAGTGAGCAGATCTTCTCGTGCTCTAAGACCAGAGCCTCAAAAGCACTTCGAAGTCTCTCCCCCCTGCAGAGTACTGCGTCGCAGTACATACACCAACTGTGACCCTCGAAAGGTAAGGGTGATCAGTATTGCGTATGGCCTGTGAGGCAGTTTGAGGAATACGCTGTCCCACAGGAGTGTACCTTGTGGTGACAGGATCGGAAACGGAGGATGAAGTAGAGGAAGTCAACCTACTATGCTCCTCACAAGGTACAACCTTGCGAATGGCCCCAGTGTGGAATGACTTTAGGTGTCGCTTCATGGTAGTTGTCCCAAAGCTGTATGAACCAGCCCTCTCGCGACTGAGTACCATTTTGCACTCTTTACCAGTGACTCGGTTCGCACGTGCCTTAGGAACATTACCATGAATGGTAAATAACCTCCACACCCAAGACTCACGCCAAGTGCTGGTAGTAGGGCGTTCCTCTATCTCATTCTCGTCATCCTCTTCATCCTCCATTGCATCCTCACTCCTGTTCCCCTCTTCGGGCCCTTGGGGAGATGGTGGTGGTGGGGGGGGCGGGGGAGGTGCTGAGGCAGATGTAGCACCATGTGGCAGTACTGCAGTCATGGATGCCGTCAGGTTTCCGATTAAAATCTGGAAAGTTGGCTGGAAAATGCACTGTGTTCTGTAAGATAGCCAGAAACACAATGAGAATGTGCTCTAGGGTGTGGCCTTTTATAGGGGTGCTTGGGTTTTTCAGTTTTACTTGGAACCACGTCGCTTTAACAAACTTTTTTACTGAATTTCATAGGTTTTTAGTAGCGCAACTTAACCATAACGTCCCTTTAACAAAGCTTTTTTACTGAATATATATATATATATATATATATATATATATATATATATATATATATACATATATATATATATATATATATATATATATATATATCAAGCCATTTTCAAAATCCACAGTGACCAAGAGGAAGACATTCTTAGCACTGTGACCAGAACTCTGTCATCTACGTCTGTGATATGGGCTTTTTGCACTGGCAAGGATGATTGTCACAAACGAAGTAGCTTATACACATTTTCTGAGGATCACCCAGCCTCTAAAGATTTATATGGTTAATCGCTGAAAAAGATATGGAAAACACATCACCCTCAGCCTTTGACCACAATGCCTTAACTCAGCTGTCAAATGCAGATAAAAAAAGAGTGGATACTACATCATGCCTGGGCAACAGACTTGGATTTCTCTACCAAAACTCTCCTTCCATATGCCCAGATCTTGGTCCCTCGACTTGGCTACGAAACCAAACAAACTACACCAAAAGAGGGTTAATCAAGATCTCCTCTGAAAGGTAAATCTGGCACATTCTCGACAATTGTTGTTGGATAACCGGGATGGATCATTATCACTGTTCATCACTTACACAAATGAAGAATCCCTCGTTGGAACACCTACAAAGTGTAGTTACTTCTTTGCAAGTAAATCATCTTTAAGGACTTGATCTAGGGTCGAATTGGTCTCTGATATTCTGTCCAACCCCTTGGTTCCTCCCACTGGAAAGAAACTGTGGTTCATTTCTTTTTGACCTTGGAGGATATTTAGTGTTGTTGGCACATGATGAAATTATGTAAAGGGCTACAATGACATATATTTGGGTATTACGCCTATATTTTCTATAATGTACTGTAACAAACATCCTCAACGTATCGCTTCTTCCTCCTTGCTTTGCTTACTTCCGGTATGATCACAGTGCAGTAGCTTATGCAGAGCACATGCAGCCCGAGATACTTTCAAGGTGAGGTGGTGCATTTCAGTAATCTCTTTCTTCAGAAGTACCCTCTTATTTGTGGGCCATCACACACATGTTGCAACATACCTTGCCCCGTCTGAGAAGACTTTCCAATGCTTAATACATTGAATGTGTTGGGTCTAAAATCAACCATTAAAAGGCAACACATGTTGACCCATCTGAGGACGTGTTATGCCCAATCAGCCTTTCTCTGAGAGTGAGTTGATTAGGGTGCAAACTCATTGGGTATGGCAAGTAAATGGCTCTGTGGTGGCAGGCCACTAAGAGTAGTGGACATACTTTTTCAGAAGAAGACCCAACCGCAGTTCCTTGAACCTATTTCTGACAGCTCAGGTAGATGAGTCGTGGTTAAATGCATGGTGATACAAGAGCCCCTGTAATTGTGAACCTTTACAAGCTGAATCCAGGTTTTGGAAGGACCTTCACATAAAAGCATTATCATTGCAATGTCAATCCCTGATAATTGGCTGGGATTGTAATCTGCAGTATGACACTGATACTAGATAGGATTTCTCACTCCAGATATTGACCATCAATAATAAACAAGGCATGTGAACAGTTTTTCCAGGATCACAAGCGTGTTGAAGTTTGGAGACTTTGTAACCCTGATACACTTGAATAAACCCTTTTCTCTCCTTTACATGAATCCCACTTTAGGATAGACTGAGGAAGATCCTGATAGCAATGTTGAAAAAACATCATTTTACCGTGACTTTCTAGCATGTGCAGAATTCAAACTTCCAACTGAAAGATGCATGCACACATTGTTACAGCTAAACAATACTGGGGAATTGCCTCGGATCTGATTATGGGATGCCTATACAACAGGTGTCCCGGCCACACAATTGAGTAGATGGCTGCACAAACAAAGTGGTGAAACAGCAAGCAAGGTGTTCCCTCATGACGAATAAAAACATGGAACTTGAGTACTTGTGACAAACCACACTAGAGAAACTGCAGGCTCTCACAACCATAAAACAGATTGCAACAGGCTGAGCTCTTATCGAGCATTAACATCCCTTAAAAGGTATTGTGGGGGCTAATAAAGCAGGTGAGCTATTTGCCTCATACCTAATAACTAGAAACCAGAACAATACGATGGCCGCCATAGGGGTGGACAATGAAACACTTGTTAAAGTTGAGGGTATAGGAAGCTCCTTTGCAAAATGATAACAATCCCTCTATACACCTGAAGCACACCCAACGTCCAGCCACGTTGACATTATCTGCAACACATCATCACCCTTCAGTCCTGCCATTTCAGGGAACAGAAGCCTCATGACTGATGATAGAATATCTAAAATATGCACCAAATGAACGTTGTGGAAATACAGCAGTTTTGAGAGATCTCTGCAGGAAAAAAATCAAGGTCCATCAAAATCAGAGCCTCAGTCGTATTATGGCGACAGTCACCGTGCCCTCGGCAGGCTGTATGGGCGGGTAAAGCCTGTGGAACTTGCGATTATTGGTATGAGCAGCCCAGGTTTAAAAACTAGGGTACTGATAGAAATGTATTTATTTAAAAACATTAAACAAATACTCACCCAAAATATCGAAATAGTAGGGGGGCTGCATGGAGAGCCCCTATTCCATTTCCATGACGGCATAGGAGCTTTTAAGGAGTGGCACATCGGCCCGGGAAACCAAAAGGTAAGAGGGCGGGGAAGGGGTGGAGGCAAGCATTGACTAGTTGACAGGGGACGTTGGGGAGCAGGTGGGAAGATGGCAGAGCGGTGTGAGCAGCATACAGCTTCCTCCAAACTCGGCTATGTTTGCTAGATGTAGTCCACGTTTATCCCGGAAAAGGGGCATTTTTTCACTTTATGTGAAGATGACTTGGTAAACAATCCTATAGGAAAATCTGAATCACCATGCGCATACCAAGTGGGTTTACTCTATCTTGTCATTTATAGATTGTTTTATTTGATATTCATCTAGTTGTTTTGTGTACTGTTGAACTACTTGGCTGGGAATGCAGGCCTAAACATGTGGCCGTTTTTTTCCTATGTCCGTTAGATTTTTAGACTGTGGAAAAGTCTTACAAACAGTTTGTGACAGGGCTGCTAATAAAGTAAATTAAATGTATCTTTATTTCTTCCGCATAAATGTGTGCTGCAGTGCACCAACATCAGGTGTGGATGTTCAGCATCTCGACATGCTGGAACTAAGGTTGCTGTTGTTCATGAAACATGGCCATGCGTATCCTGGGTGACGATGTCTATAGTAGAAGGCTTTGCAGGGACATGATAGGGTCGGCATATGTGCACTGCTTGTTCTGCTTCTAAGGTGCACAGAAGGTAGAGCAGGTACAGATACAATATGTTGGGGTTACGGACAGCAGTACCAATAAAACATGCATATTGTCTTTTTAAATGTGTATTTTATTGATTTATTAAGCGCCTTTGCTAAAGCAGTGCAAATAAAAGACTACAAAATATAAGAAAAAAAGGATTAAATTTGTGTCAAATTTAATGCGGAGACGACGAGAACGTTTTTGAGGTTTACACGGAGGATGGACAGTGTAAGAGAAGATCTAATATGAAGGGGTAGAACATTCCAATGTCTGGGGCCTAGAGTGAAAAGGATCTAAAAGAAGATTGGGCAAACGGGTTTTTTGGAACTACAGGTAAAGAGTGGGTTTGAGAACATAAAGAACAGGAATGAAACAGAGAGATGTTAGTGCAGAGAAGTATGGAGGGACTAGACAGTGAAGGCAGTTAAAGACAATAACAAGAACATAAAAAAGTAATTGAGATTTAAATGGCAGCCAAGAAAGTGGACAGAGTGAAGGAGAAATGGAAGTTCGAAGAGAAAGAGTGGATAGATGTGTGGAAAATAGACCGAAGAGGGGCAAGCTGAAAGGCAGTTAAACTGATAATGTGTATAGGATAATAGTCTAGCTGATAGACCATAGGGAAGAGGAGAAGCTTTGTGGCATGAAAACCGAGAAAGGAACTGGCTTTACATATATTGTAAAGTTGGAATTGACTGGAGTGAGCAATGTTGGAGATATATGAGCAGAAGGAAAGAGAAGGATCAAAGACCACACCCCGATTTCATACAGATGGAGATAGATAGACATGAGAAGGTGGAAATTAGATAACTGGAAGAGGGGTGGTGGTTTGAAAGGGCTGGAAAGAAGATGATCTCAGACTTTGAATTAGTGGGTATTCATCCAAAACTGAATTGCAAGATCGCATGCAATAATAATAATATGGAGAGAGCCAGAAAAGCAATTGAAAGAAATACCCATTTGAGGGCCATCTGCATAGAAGAGAGATGCTTGTCCAAATGAGGAGATATTGGCAGCAACAGGAGATGTAAATAATGAAACGAGGAATGTACCCAAAACCAAACCTGTGGTACAGCATGTAGAAAATAAAACGTGGGGGAGTGTTACTCAGCCCCAGTAATAGAAACTGACTGATTACATAGACATGATTTGTACACCTGGAGAACAGAGCTAGAGAAGTCAAGGGATAGTTGTGTCGAACAAGACGAATATGAACAGGAAGGAGCTTCACGTGATGGGCAGTTAAACGAGAGCAAACTATTAAGCAGAGAGCTGTCATCATAGCATGATTTGTGTGAAGAAGAGAATGATGATTGAGATAAGAGCAGACTTGGGAATACATATCTACACGATGTTAGATAGATAGGGAAGAAGAGGAATAGGATAGACGTTGTCCATAAGAGACACATCAAGAAAGGGCTTTTGTAGACAAGGAGGTATGGCAGCTTTCATGAAATCAGGATGGATGGCCGCTGAGGAGAGTGATGCATTAAGGAGTGCAGTCATTAATGGTAGTAAGAGGGGCAATATTCTGGGAATTAGTGGAGGACGAGGGTTGAGAGAAGAAGCAGGAGGGTGGGCCTGAACAAGATAGGAGGTTTTGTCAACATCAGAGAGGAGTTCAAAAGAGGTCAAAGAAGAGGCAACAGAGTAATGCAGTGTGCGAAAGACATTTTGGCTGATGACAGAGATAAGTGAAGTTCAGCAACTTTACTAGTAAAGAAATTATCAAAATCCAAGGGAAGGTGGATGGAAGTAAGGGAAGGGCCAGGTGTCGGAGCTGATGGGATATGATTGAGAAGTTTGAACAATAGTCATGGATGTGGAGAGCAAGAAAGAAGGAGATTGGAAAAGTAGTGTTTTTTGGTAGTTAGCAGTGATAAGTCACAGGATGAATGTAAATACAAGAGCAAAATGATATCAGAAGGAGATTGTATCAGTTAGCAGTCAGTTAGCAGTTTAGCATAACTCTGCTTGCTGTAGTGAGGAATGTGAACATAGAAGGACAGGGTTACACCAAGACCGAGGGTGTTTACAGAAGGAGCGAACGCATAATATTTCAAGAAAACACTGCCACGAACCAGTAGTTTATCACAATTGTTATGGTTTGGGATCTGAGGTACATATTTATTCGGGGAAGCATCATTTTGAGATAGTAAATTAGCCTCCGATTTGGGGGATGTACTTCTGAGTATACTGTATTTCTTTGTGTGAAGGATTGTCATTTGGCAAGGGTGTGGAAGCCCTGGCATTTTCGATATTTAATAATAACAAAATGATGCTGGTAATCCATCTCTGAAAGGGTGGCCTGCTAAAGAGACACCCTTTTCATTAAACTCCATGCTAAAAGCACAGAACCGACATGTGCCCTGCAGAATCAGTCTACTGATTTGGAGCTCCCGCTCTTACGTGGCACTGAACACATTTACTGGTGCCCTGTTTTATAGCTGCAGCTGACAGCAAATAGCTGCCGACACAGGTGGTATTTCAATCTGCATATCTCATCCCAGACTGTAAGAATTATTAATCACTTTTGGACCTCTGTTAGGCAAAATCATATGCAGTACCTTTTGGGAACACCAAAGTCAATTAAGACTACAAGTGACAGTACAAATTCACATTTGGTACAAGCCTGTACTACACAGTTAAGTGGTAGCGATGGCTGAGCAGCCAGATTTATTTCAAGAGTAAAGTGAGCAGTACCGGAGGTTACCCAAAGGACAGCAATTTTTATGGTTCAAACAAACACTGACTCAAGGTTTCAGAGTAAAATAATATACATGTATTTACACCAGCAGTTATTAAAACAATTCACTAAAGTAAAGCAGCAGAAAAATCACACTCTTAATACACTACACACCACCCAATAGATTCTGGACAAGTAAAGATCAAAATGAAGTGTGAGCAAAATGGCACTCCAGCAATTTAAAAGGGAGGGAGAGACAAAGTTATACAAAAATCAAGCAGCACCAACAAGTAAGTAAGCAGGGCAATCTAGAAAAGGCTACTATGGTGAGGAAATCAAATCAATAGGCCTGAGCCAAAGTCAATGGAACAGAGTCTTTGCAGGGGATCACACAGTTCAGAGTAGTTTGTGGTTAAGTCTTTGCCAGGAGTTTGGAACAAAGTTGGTCGAAAGAAAAGTTATTTAAAAGAGTAGAGTAGAGAGTAGAGTAGAGAAGGACAAGCCCTCGGATTAGTGAAAGATTTCAAACACTTTCACAGAGGTTGGACGGAACGAACGACCGGATTCGAACAGTACCTTAATTGAAGAAGAATGCTGTAGCTGTGGCGGTAGTTCCTGGCAGTTCCAGCAGGCTCACAGTTCCTGAAGCGACTGTCGGACTGACACGAAGGAGGAAGACTGTGGGTCCTGCGTAGGCCAGGGAGGAAGCCAGCAATGGAGCAAAGCGACAAATAAAAGGTGCACTCCTTAAAAGCACAACCACGCTGGCTATCCGGTTCACTGTGGCACAGCAAATTTGACCAGGCTGAAGAGGGAGGTCCAGAGGCTTTGCGAGCTGGTTAGTCCCACCAGGCTCAAGGGGAGAAGACTCTTTGCAGATCTTTCCTGTCGGGGAAGTATAGGAGATTCAGACCCGCAGCAGAGCTTCACCGGGAGGTTCACTTGTTGCAGTGGTCCTCTTCCTTCAGCTTCTCTTTGGTTCTCTCGATCCAGTGGCGACTCTGACTTCCAAGTCTAGAGACCTGCTTTTTATGCAGTTGTTCCCCCATTCACACAGCCTGGCTGTCAATCACACAGCAGGGTGGCTGTCTTTGCCGGACAGTCACCTAGCCAATTAAACCATAGTGCGACTTGGGTCTCCAAGGAGACCCTGTGCTGGGGGCCTAAAACCCCTCCCTCACACTAATTTCAATCATGAGTTAACATAGTCTCCATAACAGGGCATCAATGTGTTAAAAACATCATTTTTCTCCATGATTCGATGGTGACTATACAGAGACTAGCTAGAGGTAAGAATTAGCAACATACTAGTTGAGGTAGTACAGAATACTCTAAAACCGAAATGTAACATAGGGGATGCTCAAAATTCCATCATAGGATACTCATGAGTACTAAAAACAAGTCAACGGTCAAAGACCGGTAAATATTTACATTTTTACAAGTAGAGAACAACAGTGCAAATATAGTTGTGGTTGTCCAGAAATACCCTCAGGTATTGTTTCAACCCTTGACAGACATAATTATCAAAGGAAACAGTTAAGGGAGTGTTCTTCATTGAGACCTTTGGGTTGAACGGTGTCCAAAAAATGTATTCAAAACAGTTCTCGCCTTATGAACATGGAGTGGTATTCTCCCCCTCTTGTTTTTTTTTTACAACCTCCAGGATTTGAAATCTGATCTGAGCAATTGTATGATGTTGAAGGTTAAAATGCCTAGCCACTGGCGATCGTTGGTTGTTACACCGTATGTTGGATTTATGCTCAGTCCAACGTTCTTTGACGGGTCTCATGGTCTGGCCCACGTACAGTTTACCACAAGGGCATTGGATTGTGTAGATTACCCCTGATGACAAACAAGTGGAGTAATCATGTAGTTTTATTTTCTTTCCTGTTTGGGGGTGAGAGAGCAAGTTACCCCTAGTGATGTTGTTACAATGTATACAGTTAAGACACGGGTAAGTTCCCTTTTTCTGGGTAGTCAAGAACTGCTGGTTATCTTTGGGGGGTCTTTCGGCTTTAATTAATTTGTCTCTCAAGTTTTTGCCTCTCTTGAAGCACATCATAGGGGCCTTGGGGAACAATCTCAAAAGTGATGAGTCATTGTGCAGTATTGTCCAGTGTTTCTTAATACTTTTACTGATTTGGAAACTCTGGTGAGAGAATTTTGATATAAATAGTAGTGGAATGTCTTTATCACGAGTTTTAGTTTTCAAAAGATCAGTCCTTGTCACATTCAGTGATCTATTTTTCGCCTCAGTGAGTACTGTATCAGGGTAACCTCTTTGCTTACATTTATCAATGATTGTGGAACACTCCATATCCAAGCCTTCCAGTTCTGAAATAATCCTTTTAAGTCTTAGAATTTGACTATATGGGAGCCTATGTAACATAGCTTTGGGGTGAAAGCTCGAAAAATGCAGTGATTTGCAAATCTCCATCGTAAATTTGATTCTTGAGTGTACAAAGTCACTTTCAAATTTAAACATATAGGTGTTTGCATACATAGGTGCCATGGAGGACCCCATGGAGGTTCCTGAGGTTTGTAGATAGTATTTACCCAAAAATCGAAAGTAACTATTGTACAGTATAAGGAGGGCTGTTTAAATTTGAAAGTGACTTTGTACTAGACCATCCTAAATGGTCAGCATACATCTTAATATGGAAATGTTTCATTGATGACATCTTTGGGATATGGTGTGGTACACATGATGAATTAAAATCCTTTTTTACATACCATAATTCGGTACATTCAAGAATCAAATTTACGATGAAGATTGGCAATCCATATCTGCATTTTTTAGATGTTAATTTAAAGATTGAAAATGGTAATATTATGACCAATATTTACCACAAACCTACAGATGCCAACAACTTACTGCATTTTTCGAGCTTTCACCCGAAAGCTATGTTACATAGCCTCCCATATAGTAAAATTCTAAGACTTAAAAGGATTATTTCAGAACCGGAAGGCTTGGATATGGAGTGCTACACATTCATTGATACATTTAAGCAAAGAGGTTACCCTGATACAGTACTCACTGAGGCGAAAAATAGATCACTGAATGTGACAAGGACTGATGTTTTGAAAACTAAAACTCATGATAAAGACATTCCACTACTATTTATATCAACATTCTCTCGCCAGAGTTTCCAAATCAATAAAAGTATTAAGAAACACTGGACAATACTACACAATGACTCATCACTTTTGAAATTGCTCCCCAAGGACCCTATGATGTGCTTCAAGAGAGGCAAAAACTTGAGAGACAAATTAATTAAAGCCAAAAGACCCCTCAAAGATAACCAGCAGTTCTTGACTACCCAGAAAAAGGGAACTTACCCGTGTCTTAACTGTACACATTGTAACAACATCACTAGGGGTAACTTGCTCTCTCACCCCCAAACAGGAAAGAAAATAAAACTACATGATTACTCCACCTGTTTGTCATCAGGGGTAATCTACACAATCAAATGCCCTTGTGGTAAACTGTATGTGGGCCAGACCATGAGACCCGCCAAAGAAGGTTGGACTGAGCATAAATCCAACATACGGTGTAACAACCAACGATCGCCAGTGGCTAGGCATTTTAACCTTGAACATCATACAATTGCTCAGATCAGATTTCAAATCCTGGAGGTTGTAAAAAAAAAAAACAAGAGGGGGAGATTACCACTCCATGCTCCTAAGGAGAGAATTGTTTTGGATACATTTTTTGGACACCGTTAAACCCAAAGGTCTCAATGAGGAACACTCTCTTAACTGTTTCCTTTGATAATTATGTCTGTCAAGGTTTGAAACAATACCTGAGGGTATTTCTGGACAACCACGACTATATTTGCACTGTTGCTCTCTACTTAAATGTAAATATTTACCGGTCTTTGACCGTTGACTTGTTTTTATTACTCATGAGTATCCTATGATGGAATTTTGAGCATCCCCTATGTTACATTTTGGTTTTAGAGTATTCTGTACTACCTCAACTAGTATGTTGCTAATTCTTACCTCTAGCTAGTCTCTGTATAGTCACCATTGAATCATGGAGAAAAATGATGTTTTTAACACATTGATGCCCTGTTATGGAGACTATGTTAACTCATGATTGAAATTAGTACAATTCTTCCCGTTACAACTGTTCAATAATGGTCTGATATGTTGATTATAATCCCTCACTGTACATGTTAATCTATATATGTCTACTTGGCCATCATGTGTATTGATGAGATATAGTAAGAAGATGTCTTTTTTAGCCCTCTTGTTGAGATGATCAGCTCTGACATTGCCCGACTTAACTTTAGCTCCCACTTTCATTTAGTCAGTTTTTCATTACTCATTATGAGCTAATATTACTTACTGTCCGTTAATATACAATTCTAGCCATCATGCCTTGTTCACTAATGTTTTCTTTCATTGTCTAGTTTATTTTATTCTATTTTTAGTTTCGTCATCTTTTTGACGATGTATCATTCGGAAATTGGTTAGTTGGTGTACGTCGTATTTAGTGCACTTCGTTTCTATGCAATGCCGCTAGCCAGGCTCCTCATAAGGAACACACTCTAATATGGCCGCTTCACGGTCTCCTAGAAGACATTAGTAGTCCGTTTTCTATTTCTAGCCTAGATACTCTACCATTAGTTGGAACGGCCCACGTGGTCTCATTCCACTTCCTCTTTTCTGGAGGATCGCGTCACTATGGTAACGGTCGCCGATGCCTTCACGCTTTCCCCGTTCAGCACTGGCTATCCTGCAGTTACAAGGTCGACTGATCGCTATCGAAGGTACACAACCACTTTGATTAGAACTCTTCTCTTTACAACAGAGCCGCGACCGCTGCTCTTATTACATACTCTCATGATTACTTCTTTTTAGCACTGCAATTCGATCGGTTCCAGTGCCAGCGCATGGTGGAATCGCCATTATGTTTGCCCTGGACCTTTTTTAGGAAATCTGCTGACTTGGATGCACAGCCAGTTCTCTAGAATTGGGTAGGTTAATTGATAATTTCCTTTGTCCATATACATTGCTGACTCTCGTTTTTCGGGCCATGGTGGCCTGGGTTTAGCTCGCATGGATTTATATTTGATTCTAAATAAATTCTACTTTTAGAGATTCTAATTGGGTTATACAGTGCATTTCGCGCTCCTTATGTAGATTGCTGACTCTTATTTTTTGCGTTCAGACACGAGTACGTCTCGACAAGAGTAGATTGTTAATCTTAAGGTTTATATTATTGGTTTGTGACACAAGATTTGTGCCCTGTATTTATCTTTCCTTATTTTCATATCATTTTCTTTCGCTCTCAGATCAGAACAACCCCTCTTGTTAATTCTGATGGAACTCGACTTTGAGCCATTCTCCATTTAACGGCACCTTTGCCATTGAAGCCTGAGCATCAGCCTTTTTTCTTCATCCTTACATACTGGAAGAATTTTCGCTTGTCTGTTTACAACACTGTCCTCTACTTGATTCTATCAGGTAACTCATACTACTCTAGTTTATGGGCAATGTCAGACTAATCTAGTCACTCCATGTGGGCCATAGGGCTCTATATATACATTTGCATATTTGAGTCCAGGATATACATTTGAACTAGCTATTAGCATGTCACCTTAGTGATTGAAAACCATGCAAACTATAATCAGCCATACAATTATGTGGATATGAAAACAGTGACAATTTAACCATGGGAACCACAGAAACAATGTTTATGGTAATGAAACCAGCTTGAATTGATAGGTATTCTTGTGTTAATATATGTTGGCATACTCAAAAAGCCTGCCTTCTAATGTATAAATATTTTGTTTAGAGTCTGTTGAGGCCTATGAAGAAGAGGCGTCCATCCTCGAAATGCATCGCCACCCAGAAACAGACTACTGGCAACACTCCTTCATTCTTTATTCTTCACTTGTTTTTTGCAAATGTAAGATTGCTTTTGTCTTTATACCCAAAAGCCTGTACTTAAAAATGATAACATATGCACTTATGTCCTTTTCAAATAACGTTTTGTGTTTGAAACTTCTTGTGTTTAAATACCATTTAATTACTCATAAAGAATTTATTTCCTCAAGGATATAGTAGTTGGATTATCCAACACACCCTACAGTGTGCAGGGGACGGGAGGGTTCAAAGTTTGAATCTTTTTCTTTTTGTTGATTTTGGTAGAATTACCTTGAGCGGTAATTCCTTGGCGGTAATTCTGCCAATTTTCTACATCAAAGTGGATTTACCTCCAGCATAATGCTGGAGGAAAATCCACCACTTTAAGTCAAACTTATTGGTCAGTAGTGTGGTAAAAATGCCTGTAATTCGGTTACCACCAAAAAAGTTGGTGGTAACAGAATGACCACCAGAATTTCCAACACAGGTGAACTTGTAATGAGGCCCAACGTTGTCTCACATCTCAAGCAACTTTGGAGCTACATTGTATGGCTTTGTTTCGATTATATTGTAGTTTTGAGCCAGAACACGTGTAATTTGACTGAATGTCCCTCTGATGCAAAGTGTGAGTTTCAGCCTAGCAGTTAGTTCACCCATGCCCATGAATTGAACTAGATTGTGTGTTTGGAACTCCCTTTGTCCGTGAAATGGAATAAGCAGACTATGGTCTGTCAAAGGGCCATTGACCCCACACAAAGCGCTTTGAGGCTAGTGCTGTAAAAATATCAAGTAACATAACACCATACCGTCAGGTTTTCTTCAACAAAATACAGAATTAAGTAGAAATGCTGTACTCCCTCTTTGAGCAGAGGGCCGGTAGACAAGAGCTGGTTTACAGCCCAAACGAATGCTTTTTGACTGCAAATTGTAAAATATATCTTATGTTAAGTCTTGCCTAGAAATCATGTGCTTGCGATGTGACTCAAGCTGACAAGTTAAGGTACTACATACGTGTTTCTCTGTGAGTTGTATTAACTCAGACCCTTTTTTCATATCCAGTTTCAGTAAAAGCTCTTCACAATTTGACAATTATTGAAGGCCAATATACATGCAGATTAATGTCCTTGGCTGTTATTAAGATGAGCCGTTGCCTCTTCAGGAATATGTTTTAACATTCTTTTTGTAAGAATATCCATTGTGACTGATATGTGGGCTTTTATAATTTTGGTATGGAGTGCCCAAGTGCATACCCTCGTTGTCGTGCACATTTGTGATATTTTCTGCTTTCATTAGAAAAAATAAAATATATATTTACCAGATATTGGACTAGATCTCATGGTAGTTGATTGAACTGGGAGTCCAGTACACCCCAGAGGGTATAATTTGGATAGTCAACATTTGAAAGAACAAGCACAATGACAGATGGAACCCATGAGCGAAACGTAGAAAAGGAAACGTTCTCTTCATTGTCCCTTTCTCACAATCTCAGCTATTTGGGAGCAGAGCTAGACTGTCCTGGAGGCAACGTATGTGTCGGCACCCGGGCTTTCGACTCCAATAACCCTCTCTCCCATCCACCACACCCCCTTACTCCCATCGCTCCTCTTCCCCCAAATCTCTTTGAAATAGATAATTGGGTATCAAGTTTCCAGTATGTCATAGCATTCCACACTCGTAACACATGTTATAGGACATGTATTTGTAATGGTTAACTATTTTTCAATGTATCAGGACCAACTGTCCTTTAAAATTCACTAGTTGGCCCATTTGTTTCAAATGTTCTTGTTGGGCTCCAAATCCTTCTTGAGTTGGGCCTGTTCACGCAGTTTAATATGGGTTCACTTTGAAAAACATTTCGAGGGCCACTTTTGGTTCCCAGCCCACCTCTGTTTGGGAGTCCATGAAAAGATGTGCAACCAATATTACTCCTACATTGTTACAGTTTGTCACATGTATGCACTATTAAGCAGTTGCATTGCACCCAATCATGAAGAGGCCTGTGTACAAGAACATACAAAGGTATGGGATACAAGCCTTTGGGATGAGCATGGCAAGAGAGCAGTCAATTTGATTTAAAAAAAAAAAACAGCAATACAAGTAAAAGTCAAAACACTAGCATAGTTTTAATCCTTTTAACCCAACAGCCCCTCCCTCTTCACACTGCTGATGCCTTTGAGGTACCTAGCAAGGGTAGGGGCAACCTCTTGGACAGAGGAAATAGAAGTAACATGCAAGACGTTTCCAAAGTGCAAGACGTTTTCAAAGTGGCCACATGAGCCTCTTCAATTAATAGAACCCGACAAGTTTCCACCTCAGAAGTCCAGTGGCCCCTCAGTAATGAGATGGGTGATGAACACAGTGAACCTGTTTGAAGATGGGTCATTCACAATATAGATGGTGTTGGATTGAACTGTAGACTGTTCATGTGCTTTTATGCCTGCTGATTGGTTTTCTGGTTTGTCCTCAAAAGAGTGTGGAACATGACAAAGGAGGTCGTTTTGGTACAATGCATTGATCACAGATGGAAATCACCTTTACGGCAAACCCTCCCTCATCACCTTACTGATGCCCTGCACTTCCACCCTGCGTGGTGAAGAAAGGTCCTATGATA
The DNA here is from genome assembly GCF_040938575.1 of Ambystoma mexicanum. NCBI lineage: Eukaryota > Metazoa > Chordata > Amphibia > Caudata > Ambystomatidae > Ambystoma > Ambystoma mexicanum. The sequence goes on from NC_090930.1 coordinate 369,439,497, forward strand.
TTGAGTAAAACAGTAGTACGTTTCTGGCAGAACTCGTATAGGGCACTGGGGCAAGAGGAGGTAGGGGTCAAGGGGGGCTTCTGGGTGGGGTAGTGTTTACACTTTAAAACATTTATGTCATCAGGTTAAAGATACATCAAAGAATTTGGCAAGGTAACAAGTGAAAGAGTTGCCATAATGAAAGTTTACCTTTTGTAATCAATACAGTATACACAAATTCATCAGCAGGTGTAATTACGGGTTCAGTCAATAATATATATGGGAGGTTAATCTGAAATGTAAGAATAGCATACGCTATGCTTCCAAGCTATAACTGGAACATGGATCAATGTATAAATCCATTAACAGTTGTATTTAGCAACTTACATATCACATTTAGGAATAATGTAATTGCACCTGAAGTATATGAAATGTCCAGCTGCATCTGTAATTAAGTGCTTTGAAGCGCTTCACCTGTGTATAAGCGCTATATAAACAATAAATAAAATAAAATAAATACACGTTATGTGTTGTAAGAGTACATCTCCCTGTGACTAGGTTTGCCAATTATTGCAGGTTATACAAAATTGCGCTGACGATGTGTTTTCCGATAAACAGACAAATAGCAAAGGTAATTCCCTACAGCATACATTGATTTCCAGTCAGTTAACGCTGAAACAATGAAGGCTTCTGCTCCCCCTTCAATGACTGATAGCTGTGAAAACGTTTGTTCCAGAAATGAGCTTGACCCCGCTCGGGTGGATGGGGGATTAGTGTGGGAGAGCTGATGTAAAGATATCTTTCCCAGGGAATTTTAAATTTGGTTTGGTAGAAGTGAGCAATCGTATTGCACACAGTTCCTTAAATAAATTAATCATTTCCAAAGAGCTCAACCATTGCCATGTTGATTGCATGTCTGTAAAAGTAACAATGAATCAAGCCATATTAAGGGAAGACATACTTTCATAAAGGGATTGTCTTATGGTTTGCATATTTATCTACAGCTCATATATCTAGCCCTGATGGCATCTGACATGATATGTGATGCCATCAATATGCTTAGGGGTTTCACAATGGGGAACCCCTAGTTAAGGTTGTGTAGCTTCCAACATCTGTCAACTGTAAGGGATTTTGTGGCATTAAATTGACACCGTAATGTCACTTCAATTTAAGTTTTGTCACTGAATTTCGTGAGATTTTGTTGTACTGAACTTATTCATCTTAAGTCGCCCTTAACTAATATTTTTTCACTGAATTTCAAGGGCTTTGTTGCAGCAGATTGTTTCACTTTAACTGTCCTTAACTCATATTTTGACTGAATTTCAAGGGTTGTGTTATGCAATATCTCCCACCACCTGTAAATCTGCCTGTTTTCTGATAACATAACTGATGTAATATCATGTGTTACCATTATCCTTTCTTCAGCTACACAACATAGGGTTTATCAGGAATCTCATCAATTGTTCTTCCCGCTAGTTAAGAGGGATTACTAATGGTGAACTGTGATGAGGAAGCGTGATGTGGGGTTAGTGGTGCACTGTGACGAGGAAGACTGAAATGGGGTAGTTGGGGATGGTGACGAAGGAGAGTGAGGTGGAAGTAGTGGGAGGGACTCTGCCAAGGAAGAGTGACATGCTGGGTGTGGGGAGCTGTGCGAGGAAGAGTGAGTTGGTGTTAGTGAGGTATTCTGATAAGGTAGAGTGAGTTAGTGGTAGATGGGTACTGTGACAAGGAAGAGTGATGTGGTGGTAGTGCAGGACAGTGATGAGAAAGAGTGAGACTGGTAGTGGGGACTGTGACAAGGATGAGTGACATGGATGTAGTGGGGTGCTGTGACAAGGAAGAATGAGTTGATGGTAGTGGTGTTTTGTGATGAGGAAGAGTGATGTGGTGATTGTGGGGACTTTGAAGAGGTGCAGTTAGTGGGGGGCAGCGATGAGTAAGAGTGAGGTGGTGGTAGTGGGAAACTGTGATGAGGAAAAATTATGAGGAGGGCAAGGTAAGATTACTATTGTGTCCTGGGATGAAGAAGAGGGATGTGCGTGTAAAGGTAAGATTACTAGTTGGTACTGGAACGAGAAAGAAGGATGAAGGGACTCAGGTAGGACTACTAGTTAGGTACTGTGACATCAGGAGTGAATCGAGATCTTCACAGTTAAGTCACGTGAAAAGCAGGTCCAATCAAAACAAAGGATATAGCAACAAGTATTGCCTTCCCACAATCCAATGCTGCACCCAGTGTTTCAATATAATTAAGCAAATACATGATTTTTAAGCAATTAACACCAGTAAACACTACTATCATTCCAATAACCTCCACACATTAAGTTAATTTATGAAGCAGCACCTGTAACATTTATTTATTTCTTAATTAACTCAAAAACCCCTCTTCCCCTAACTAGCAAACTCAGTGATTGCCACATGGCAATATATTGTAGTTTTGAAGTATTTACTCTTTTTTTTTGCTACTCAAATTGAAACGAGATCTCGGCAAAATACTCGAAAAAGAAAACAAGATATGACATGATCCCCAATCCCCAAACCTCTGTGAATCCTTCTAGGGCAGTTTCTAAGTAAAATTGATATTCAGATCGAGATTTCCACAATGGCGGTTGTTTATTCATGAAGTTGCTTATTGTTAATAAGTGTGTAAAAAGTCAAGATTTGTATTGGCTAATGCACAATAAAAAAAAAAAAAGAAAAAATGAAAAGCTGGGTTTTCAGAAATGAAATACTTGGCAGCAGCGATGTATCACAGGAGCTATAAATAGCTTTTGGGTACAGGGGCAGCCCGCTCTATGCCAAATAATACAGACATTTAAAAAACAACTGGATGGATTTACATCACACCAACAAAGGATTTTCTTTAGCACTTTGTGCCCAACTTGTTTCTTATTTGGCGCAAATCCATCCAGTCCATTGTAACTTCAAGCAAAAATTGGCACTTGAATGGGATTGGAATTGAATGAGAAATTGAAAAACATGACTTTGTTTCCCTTTATGTCTTTTGCACCATATCACAGATTTGTATGGTATTTTCAAGTTTTGTGGGGGATCACCAATCCACATATTACTTGTGCGAATCCATCCTAAAAGTTATTTGACATATAATTTTCACATTTCCTATGTATGATAGGTAGGTTTCACCTTAACACGTTGCTTTAAATGGCAGGAGCACCCTTTACCTATCATTTCACAGATGAATCTCCCTCTGCAGCTGAGAATAACTGTTTGCATTGGGTTTTACATTTGCATGATTTTCAGTGAATGGTTAATAGAAATAATTATCTAGGTTACGCGATGGATTTAGAGTGTGGCAAAGGGACGAAAGCCGTGCATCTGATTGGCTCCTGCTGTGAAGAAGGTCTCTCCCTAAAAACATATGATTGGGCCCCACGACAGGATTCGAATTGGGGTTCCCACAGTATGCAGAGCTATATCATGGCGTAGCTGTGAATAAGGGTTTTTTTGTCTTGCTGTCACCAGCATCCTGCTTCTTATTGCCACATAATTTCAATGAGAAGTAAAAGGGCCTATACGTGTAACGAAGTACTGCGCAGACTAGGAGGAACAGTGAAGATGTGAGTAGATTTCCCAAAATCACTCAAAAGATAAAGAGCCATCTCAGAACTCATTGAAAACTGTCTCACTGAAATTCATCAATGGCTGGCTCTCCTCTACCTCAGGCTGAACTCTTCAAAATGTCACCTTTCTACTGGCTTTCACTTTAATTCTTTCCCTCTCATATTTCCATGCCACTTGATCTTGCTCCCTCACCCAAACCTTGCCATTTTGAGCTCCGCTTAGATGGTGACCCACGACTGCAACAATTCATCACTACCACTGCCGCTGACGCTCGCATTAACCTCCTCAACATTTTGAAAATTACTCCTTTTCTTACTAAACATTCTACAAAAACTCTAATCTCAGCTCTCAAACTTGACTACTGCTGAAGCCTTCTTGGCCTTCCTCTCTACTCCTTCCTCCCTTTCGACAAACGGCTCAACTTTGCTGCCAGCACTCTCTACAACACTTCCCCGATCCTCCCCCACTTCTACCTACCGACAACACGCTGGTTGGCTCTCCATGCACAACCACTCCCTTTTGAAGCTCCTCCTACTGTACAAAGCGATAAAAAGTCTTGCTCAATATCCATCTCAGTTTACTCACCATCTCATTCCCTCTTATTCTGCTCTGCGCTGAACCTCTCTGTCCCATTTCCTCTGTGTGCCTCCTCTCACTTCATACTGTCCCAGCTCCACTGGAACCCATGGGTCATACCAATTAAGGCCAAACCAACTGTGAATCTCTTCAAAGCTCAGCTTAGCATTCACTTACTTTCTAAATAGGGAGGTCCCCCTGTCCTGTTCCCCTCACCTCCCTAACTGACCACACCACTGACTCCAGTGATGTTTAATAATATGACAGTAGACGTTTTCACACACAATAACTGTGCCACACAATTTCTTTGTCTTTTTCAAGGAAATGATAAATACAAATAATAATAATTTAGCATATATATAGCACTACAAACCTTCAAGTATCTGAGCGCTGCTTTTTATCACCCAGGGTGTGTGCTGCTCATTTATTAACCTCGGAAGGATGAAAGGGTGAGTTTGATCCTGCTGGGATTCAAACCAGCGTCAGCAGGCTCTGCACAGATGTCAAAGCAAGTGCTCTACCCACTGTGCTATTGGACCGGATATTGCAAGTAAAAAATTAACCAACTGCTTGAGTATAATAGTTGGGTGTCCTGTATTTACATGTGTTTCGGCTTCACAAGGGCCTTTCTCAACAAGTAAGGAATATGCTCGATCACATTTCCATTCTTGTAATTGCTCACATGTGTGTGTAATCCACCTTGTTTGCTGTAAAGTGCCAGGTAATAATCCCACCTAAGGTGTATGGTTTCCGATCTCCGCGCGTCGGCTGTTACCTGCAATATAATTTCCTTGAAAAAAACAAAGAAATTGTGTGGCGCAGTTATTGTGTGTGAAAACATCTACTGTCATACCTAACCCTGGAGTTAGGGGCTTTGGTTCCTCTGAAATCACTCGCACCAACACAACACATACTCACAGAAGTTAAATTAGGTTGCAGACATAAGATGTTGCCCCCGTTGCCCCTGAGAATAACCCCTCGTAATTGGTTGCATATGTTTAATAATATAATTGTGTGTTTAAATAGTACACCTATTCAGTTTGAAGCACATGCCTCTTAAGTTAATGTACCTTTTATAGGTGACCTGTTTTCATGTATATATGTATATTATAGGGTGGGGGTAGCTGCCCAATAGTTAAGGTGAGTCAGACTCCCATAGGAACCCCTTAAAACTATATTGTTAATTTGATTTGAGTAACGGGTTTGACAAAGATTCTGGCAGTGATTACGGACTCAAGTTTTGTAAAGATACGTAAAAATAAGAATGTTATTAAGAAGACAAAACATTTTGTTTTCATATGTTGCAGCCTATTTCCCTTTCGTTTTCCCGTAATCGAAGAAGGTCAATTCTTGCCAAAGCGCACAGCCAAACCGCTGGACAGATTTGCACCAGGTCTGAATCAACTTGGACATGAAGTGTTAACTCGTAATCGATGCTTGGTGTGGGGTTATTCTGTGCAGTTGTTATTTAAATATTTGTCAGAGAGCCCCTTCTCAAAAATAGAGCTACATCTCAGGGATTTAACCAAAACTGTTTTTTTTTTTTTAATGAAACAGGCACCATCTTTTTATTCTCTCGATGTGAGAGATATTTGAAGTGGTAGCTGAGAATATGGGAAAAACAAATACAGGGAAAAAGCCATTGTTAGGGAGAATTCTCTGTTTAGGCTGAATTTCCTAACCTAGTGAGTCCCCCAGCAGCTTTGCTGGATTTCTGGAGTTTGTTTTTCCATACTGCCAAGAGTGAGACTCTTTTCCTCCCACTCTTGGACATGAATGTGTGTAATTCCTTTGAACGTCAATGTGTTCTTTGGGCTATGGGGTCTTTTACTCCATAGGGTCTCATATGTTTTTCTATGTGTGTTACACCGCACCCTACGTGCCGTAACACGGGGGCGTCCTAGCAAACCTGCACCATAGACTCCATACCCGGGGACTGACTACTGTCTCCCCGGGCATGTAAAGTCACCATTGGCTTTACTAGACCTAAATTTACTAACAGAACTAGTACAAACCATCTTATTGTGGACGTGCTAGTAGGGGTAATTCGATTACTCCTGGGTCTTTTACTCGAGGGGGCACTGTCCCGTCCCCCCTCGTCGAGTTTTGGCTGGTGGCAGTGGAAACTACTTGTTATGTTCGACCCCGAACATAACCCTATGGGATTCGTCCCATTGTTGGAGATTGATAACTTTTTCTCGTTAATCTCTAACATACCACCGGTCTACTTATCTTAAATAAGTTTATCGGATGGTATCTTCTGCCAGAACTTGGTTTGTAAAATGGCATCTGTGTTCGTCTCTGTGACTCCTAAACCAATGGTTGAGCCCTTTGTTCCACTTTTGGCGGGCCTCTGGACAGAGACCCTCCAAAATGGTGCCATTCTGTCTGGGTTACCACAGGGGTGTGGAAGGGGGTTTAGGCACCCTGGACCGAGTTGCCTTGCCAACTCCGGTCGCACTCTGGAGTGATTGGCCCAAGTGGTGAGCCTAACCGCTCACCACTTAGCATTTGTTGATTGACAGCTAGGCTGAATGAATGTGGGTTTTCTGCATAAAAGCAGGGCTTTTGGGACTGGATCTTCAGGAGTCGCCACAGGACCTAAGAATCCGACGAGGGTAACGCTGAGCCGACCTGCACGACGACACTCCCGGTGGAGCCCTGCGGAACCGACTCACCACTTCCCGACGACAGAGGAGATCTCCCTGCCGGAGAGTCTCTTCCCCTGACTGGTGGGAACAACCAGTCCCCTTTGCTTTTTCTTCGCCTCAGGACGCAGTGGTTGAATTGCCCGTGCAGAGCACCTCGGCAACCGGATAGCCACTACCCCTGTACCGCGACCAAAAGGTGGTGCCTTGTGACGGAGCACTCGGCGGCTGGTCTCTTCCCTGGTGGTGCACCGGACTTCACTTTTCTTCGATGATGAGATCATCTCTACTCTTGGCAAAGACCCGACGTGCCTCCACCACAAGGAACAACTGCCCCCGCCGGAGCTGCCCTCCACAACAAGGTACTGTGTCCGCCTGGCTTCCCTTTCGATCGGTTCGAGTGAGGTGTCTTAATCCTCTCCTTTCCGTTGGGTCGCCTCCAAGCTTTCTCACGTATTGTTCTGAACTAGTTCAACCTGCCGATAACAATTTGCTACAAAGGCTCGAACGCATTTCTACTAGAGACTTTTGGGACATAGCGCCTTGCCTCTCTCCGAGTGGGCCTGGCCTCTGAACTTTATGATCGATTGTGGTTCTTGCCTTCTTGCCTTGCATTTCTCCCGTGAAGTATTGAACTGTGTTGATTTGGTAACCTGCTTATTTTTCTCTCCCGTCCTAACTAATAGTAGAGTGCCATCTAGGTTGAAGCATACACTTCTGTCTCTAAATAAGTGATGCCGGTAGAACCTAGACTTGTCGACATATTGTTAGGGGGTTTCATCGTTTCTTCTTTGTAGAGTAATTGTGATTGATTTGTTTGCCGTGATAGTGTCATAGTGTTTTTGATAGATGTTTCGTTATAAATAAATACCTTAATATCTTTACACTGAAGCCTTGTTACTTGTTTGCCTGTCTTACTGTAAAGGATTGTCCTATCTTGTATACTTCACATACTGCTTAACTCTTCTTGAGAGAGGTCTGACTGCTCAGCCACAGCTACCAACAGTGAATCTGTGTGGTACAGACTGCTCCCAAGTGGGTTTACTACCAAACAACTGTAGTCCTAAATCTTTTGCAGTGGTCCCAGAGGGAACTGCACAGGTTTCCGCCTAACACTGGTGTACAGCGGTGGGATTTGTATCGAGTATACAGTTTAGAGTGCTTTTCGACAATTTAGGATAACTAACCACAAAGCTTAGCACTAAAAAGCAACTTTCAAAAACATGTCTACGATGGAAACTTACAGTCAAGAATCCTTGTCAGGTGAAAATACTGAGAGTTTGCGAGCTCTCTGTAGGCAAGAGAATCTTTCTGTAAAAGGCAAGAAGTTAGAACTAATAGAGAGATTGCTGGCAAACCAAAGTCTGGGTATTGGTTCAGAGGAACCAATTTCTCCAGCAACTGTAGATAACAGTGATGGTGTTGATCCGAATCGTAATTCTGATGATAGCGATGAAGAGGCTAACGAGGACGGAGAGGCTAACGAAACTGTCTCCCCTGCTCCCCTACCTGCCTTACCAGCTGTGCCTACGGGGCCCATACCAGGTCCCACATGTAACCCTGCTTATTTTGAACTTGAAAAAATGAAGCTCGAATTAGAATACAAACGGTTCTTGGCTCAATCTGAAAGAAACCAAGAGCTCGAATTCAGACGGATGAATGCCCAGGCTGAGCAGAAGCAAGCTGAGTTAAGACTCAGGGAAATAGAACTTAATCACGAATTAGAGATGAAAAAGTTGTCTATCGAAAATGCTTCTCTCTCCTCTGGTTCCTCTAGGAGCTCCAGTCCCAAAAGACCCCGGATGCCAAGGGAATTAGTGGGTTTGTATGAAACGAGATTGGATGTGTTCGATTGGTTAAAACTGTTTGAGTACCATCATGGGCTCCAGGACATCACCGGGAATGATTTGCTTCCCTGGTTGTTCTCTAGGCTCCCTCCTGTTGCGACTGATGTGGTAATGGACTTGTGGGAGGCGGATAAGACGGATTACGAAAGTGTGAAACTAGCTTTGATAGCTAGATTCGGGAAGACCCCTTTCCAGTATCTACAGAGGTTTAGAACCCTCAAAAAGCATGATGGTACCCCTTGGGCTACCTGGGTGAGTGAAGGGTTGAAAAACTTAGAGGGATGGATTAAGGGTTACAAAGTGAACACTTATGAGGGTATGAAGAATCTTTTTATGCTGCAGTCTATTTATGATGCCTGTTCTCCTGAGCTCAGACAGCACTTGGCTGATTCGAAGGAATTGGATTCCCGGACGCTAGCTATGGCTGCTGACTTGTGGGTTGCCAACAGGGCTACTCATAAGGATTCTGGGGCAACTCAGAAAAAGGATGAGGGAAAACAGCCTAAAAAAGATTCATAAGAGAATTCTAATAACTCAAATTCCAAAGAGGGCCCCAAACAAAACCTTAAGGGTAAGCCACAAGGAAAACCACAGCAGAGTAGTGTGTCTTCTGGTGCCAAACCGGAAGGAGGTCAGAACAAGCCACCATTCCAGAAAGCATTCGGTAAATGCTTTGTTTGTGGCTCGACTGACCACATGAAAGGAGATCCCATAAACCTTCAGGGGTCCAGCTTGTCTCCTTAGCCTTCGCTCCAGAGGACGAAGTCCAAATGGCAAGTGGAAACTTTCTACTGCTAGCTGACGAACCCATTGGAGTCTCAGCCAGCGTTTCTTTAGTATCTCTGGGGTTGTGGGAACAACAGAATTTAGATGTCTATAATTCTATCCCCGATAATACTAAAGAGTATTATAAGGACAGTGTCCAGGTGAATGATCAGGAGACTCCTGCCATTAGGGACACTGGGGCCAGCATAACTGTGGTGGATAAATCGTTTTTTCAGGATGAGGATGTTGCTAAGGCACCCAAACGCCTCACCAAGTTAGCTGGAGGGCCTGTGCAGATGCTTCCCCAATTACCAGTTCTCATCCAGTGTAACGACATGACTGTGAAGATACCTGTCAGCATACAGAGTGAGGTACCAGGACGCGTACTGTTGGGTAACGATTTGAAAACTCTCGGAGTTGTATCGCATACTCCCAGACCTCCTAGTAAACGGTTGCAGGAGCTAACCAGACCCGCAAGAGAGAGGACCATGCGCGGTACTCTCCAGGAGATGATGAAGAAAGAGATCACTCCTGCTCCACTGCAATTGTCGGCAGCTGTCTCCAAGAAATCAGAAGCGAAAGGGAAACCTAAGACTTCTAACCCGAAACCAGCAGCCAGCAGTTCAGTGCAGCCAACACGGACTTCCCCGCGGTTGTCCAAAGTTACACCCGTAACTCCACCTCCAGCTGAGGCTGAGAGGGAGGTACAACCCTGTGTGGTAGAATTAGACTCTGAGGAAGAGCTGATGGAAGGCCAGGAACTCATTGGAGATCTGGATCCTGTTGACCATCCTGAGCTGCAGTCTTTACTGGCAGAAGGTGGACCCAGCAGGGCAGACTTCAGTAAGGGACAGAGAGAATGTCCAACTCTGGAAGGTCTTCGCCACCAGGCAGAAGCTCAGGCTGGAGGGCAAGAGCCTGGGAAATGCAGGTTGCACTGGGAAGATTGCCTCTTCTACAGTGAACTGACCAAGTCTGCACCTGGAGACTACAAACGACATGTAGTACCCCAAGAGAACAGACCACAGTTCTTGCAGTTAGCCCACGAGATTCCTTTGGCTGGTCACTTGAGTTTCAAGAAGACTAAGGAAAGGCTCTCTCTCTACTTCTATTGGCCGAAGATGGGGGCCGAAGTAGAAAAACACTGCAGGAGCTGCCACACCTGCCAGACCTCTGGTAAGGTTGGCTCCAAGAATGTGGCACCTTTAGTGCCTCTCCCAGTTGTGGGAGTCCCGTTTGAGAGAGTAGGGATTGACATTGTTGGTCCCCTTGATCCTCCAACCTCCTCATGCAACAGGTTTATACTTGTTGTAGTAGACCATGCTACTAGGTATCCTGAGGCAATTCCTATGAGGACTGTTACAGCTCCGACTGTGGCTAAGGCCCTCCTTGGTATTTTTACTAGGGTCGGGTTTCCTAAGGAAGTAATCTCTGACAGGGGGTCAAACTTTATGTCCCACTACATGAAAGCCATGTGGAAAACCTGTGGAGTTACTTACAAGTTCTCAACAGCTTACCACCCACAAACCAATGGGTTGGTAGAACGGTTCAACCGAACCATGAAGAGCATGATAGGTGCTTTAGAAGAACCCCTTAAGCGTAAGTGGGACCTTCTACTGCCATGCCTTCTCTTTGCTTATAGAGACGTCCCTCAGGAGGTAGTAGGTTACTCTCCCTTTGAACTAACTCTATGGTCATCCCGTCAGAGGTCCATTGACCCTGATTAAGGAGGGGTTAGAGAGTGCTCCTTCCCCCAAGCCAGTCAGAGTGACTGACTACGTGATAGGTCTCCGGAGGAGAATGTCGCACATGTTGATGGAAGCAAGCGATAACTTGAAAGCTGGACAAGCCTTGGTCAAGCACTGGCACAATCAAAAGGCTAACATGGTTGAGATCGCTCAAGACCAGCTCGTTCTCGTTATGATCCCAACAAGGCAGAGGGCCTTGCAAGATAAGTGGATGGGACCCTTCAGAGTTGTGGGTAAACTCAGAGAGGTCAACTATCTGGTGGACTTGGGCAATCCCAAGGAGGCTCCGACAGTCTTTGACACCAACCGACTCAAAGCGTATGTCTCAAGACCCGATGTAGGAGCGTTGCTTCTAGCATCATCCGAGGAAGAAGAAGAGAGTGAAGCTCTTCCGGATCTCCTCAGAGGCTTACCTTTAGACGAAAAAATTGAAGGAGTAAATCTCTCCTCCAATCTGACACCCGAGCAACAAGAAGAGTGCAAATCTATGTTGAATCAGTTTGCCCCTCTGTTCTCGCTTTCGCCAGGCCTGACCCCTTGGGGCCAGCACGACATACTCACTGGTGACTGTCTGCCAGTCAAAAGCAGAGGATACTGCATGTCAGAAAACGTACAAACCCACATCAAAGGTGAGGTCAGCAAGATGCTTGATCTCGGGGTAATAGAGCCCTCTACTAGTCCATGGTCTAGCCCAGTTGTGTTAGTACCAAAGGCCGGATCAAAAGAGCTTAGATTCTGCGCGGATTATAGAGCTCTTAACGCAGTCACCAAGACTGATGCCCACCCTTTGCCAAGAACAGATGAGTTGGTGGATAAACTTGGCACCGCCAGGTTCCTCAGCACATTTGACTTGACGTCAGGCTATTGGCAAATAGCCCTGACAGACCATGCCAAGGAGAAAACTGCATTTTCTACCCCCGTTGGCTTATACCAGTTTAAGGTAATGCTTTTCGGATTGAAGAATGCACCTGCTACGTTTCAACGGATGGTAAACCAGGTTCTGAATGGGATGGAGGACTTCTGCATGGCATACTTGGATGACATTGCAGTGTTCAGCAATTCCTGGGAAGAACATGTAACCCACCTGAGAGATGGTTTGCAGGCTCTTGGACGAGCCAATCTGACCATAAAGGTGAATAAATGCCAAATTGGACAGAGTAAGGTAGTCTATCTTGGACATGAGGTAGGAGGTGGAGAAATAAGGCCTTTGCTCAGTAAGATAGAAGCTGTGTAGAACTGGACAACACCTACTACTCAAACCCAAGTGCGAGCCTTCCTAGGCCTCACTGGGTATTACAGGAATTTCATAGAGAACTATGGGACCATAGCTTCTCCACTGAATGTCATCTCCTCACCCAAATTTCCTAAAATGGTTAAATGGAACAAGGAGTGCAATCAGGCTTTTGAAAACCTGAAAAAGGCTCTTTGCCAAGCCCCAGTACTCAGAGCTCCTGATTACCGCCAACGCTTCATTGTGCAGACAGATGCTTCAAATGTAGGAATAGGTGCCGTACTCAGTCAACTGGATGGGAAAGGTAGGGAGCACCCTGTTTGCTTCATCAGCCGCAAGCTAAAGGATCCTGAAACAAGGTGGGCAACAATCGAAAGAGAGTGCTTTGCTATCGTGTGGGCTCTGAAGAAGTTTAGGCCATACTTGTATGGTTCTACTTTTGTCATTCAGACTGACCACCAACCCTTGATATGGTTAATGCAAATGAAAGGGGAAACCCCAAAACTATTGAGATGGTCGATCTGCCTGCAAGGGTTTGATTTCACCATTGAGCACAGGTCAGGATGTCACCACCAAAATGCTGATGGTCTCTCTAGGATGTATGTCATCGACTAGAGGTATGAGATTCATCCAGGAGTGGATTAAATCCTCCTGTCCCTTAGTCTGGGGGGGGGTGAGTATTAGGGAGAATTCTCTGTTTAGGCTGAATTACCTAACCTACTGAGTCCCCCAGCAGCTTTGCTGGATTTCTGGAGTTTGTTTTTCCATCCTGCCAAGAGTGAGACTCTTTTCCTCCCACTCTTGGACATGAATGTGTGTAATTCCTTTGAATGTCAATGTGTTCTATGGGCTATGGGGTCTTTTACTCCATAGGGTCTCATATGTTTTTCTATGTGTGTTACACCGCACCCTACGTGCCGTAACATGTGGGCGTCCTAGCGGACCTTCACCATAGACTCCATACCCGGGGACTGACTACTGTCTCCCCGGGCATGTAAAGTCACCATTGGCTTTACTAGACCTAAATTTACTAACAGAACTAGTACAAACCATCTTATTGTGGACGTGCTAGTAGGGGTAATTCAATTACTCCTCGGTCTGTTACTCGAGGGGGCACTGTCCCGTCCCCCCTCGTCGAGTTTTGGCTGGTGGCAGTGGAAACTACTTGTTATGTTCGACCCCAAACATAACCCTATGCGATTCGTCCCATTGTTGGAGATTGATAACTTTTTCTCGTTAATCTCTAACGTACCACCGGTCTACTTATCTTAAATAGGTTTATCGGATGGTATCTTCTGCCAGAACTCGGTTTGTAAAATGGCATCTGTGTTCATCTCTGTGACTCCTAAACCAAAGGTCGAGCCCTTTGTTCCACTTTTGGCGGGCCTCTGGACAGAGACCCTCCAAAGTGGTGCCATTCTGTCTGGGTTACCACAGGGGTGTAGGGGGGGGTTTAGGCACCCTGGACCGAGTTGCCTTGCCAACTCCGGTCGCACTCTGGAGTGATTGGCCCAAGTGGTGATTCTCCCTGCTCACCACTTAGCATGTGTTGATTGACAGCTAGGCTGAATGAATTGGGGTTTTCTGCATAAAAGCAGGGCTTTTGGGACTGGATCTTCAGAAGTCGCCACAGGACCTAAGAATCCGACGAGGGTAACGCTGAGCCGACCTGCACTACGACACTCCCGGTGGAGCCCTGCGGAACCAACTCACCACTTCCCGATGACAGAGGAGATCTCCCTGCCGGAGAGTCTCTTCCCCTGACTGGTGGGAACAACCAGTCCCCTTTGCTTTTTTTTCGCCTCAGGGCGCAGTGGTCGAATTGCCTGTGCAGAGCACCTCGGCAACCGGATAGCCACTACCCCTGTAGCGCGACCAAAAAGTTTGTGCCTTGTGACAGAGCACTCCGTGGCTGGTCTCTTCCCTGGTGGTGCACCGGACTTCACTTTTCTTCGACGACGAGATCATCTCTACTCTTGTCAAAGATCCAACGTGCCTCCACCACCAGGAACAACTGCCCCTGCCGGAGCTGCCCTCCACAACAAGGTACTGTGTCCGCCTGCCTTCCCTTTCGATCAGTTCGAGTGAGGTGTCTTAATCCTCTCCTTTCCGTTGGGTCGCCTCCAAGCTTTATCACGTATTGTTCTGAACTAGATCAACCTGCCGATAACAATTTGCTACAAAGGCTCGAACGCATTTCTACTAGAGACTTTTGGGACATAGCGCCTTGCTTCTCTCTGAGTGGGCCTGGCCTCTGAACTTTATGATCGATTGTGGTTCTTGCCGTCTTGCCTTGCATTTCTCCCGTGAAGTATTGAACTGTGTTGATTTCGTAACCTGCTTATTTTTCTCTCCCGTCCTAACTAATAGTAGAGTGCCATCTAGGTTGAGGCATACACCTCTGTCTGTAAATAAGTGATGCTGGTCGAACCTAGACTTGTCGACATATTGTTAGGGGGTTTGATCGTTTCTTCTTCGTAGAGTAATTGTGATTGATTTGTTTTCCGTGATAGTGTCATAGTGTTTTTGATAGATGTTTCGTTATAAATAAATACCTTAATATCTTTACACTGAAGCCTTGTTACGTGTTTGCTTGTCTTACTGTGAAGGATTGTTCTATCTTGTATAATCCACATACTGCTTAACTCTTCTTGAGAGAAGTCTGACTGCTCAGCCACAGCTACCAACAGTGAATCTGTGTGGTACAGACTGCTACCAAGTGGGTTTACTGCCAAACACCTGTAGTCCTAAATCTTTTGCAGTGGTCCCAGAGGGAACTGCACAGGTTTCCACCTAACAGCCATTTGCAAGTAAAAAAACACCAATGCCATCAGGCTAGAAGTTGAAGGGTGGCTAGGTGTCACCGATTTGACAGAGGCTGCGTGTGTTGTGGAAAAGGGAGAGGGCATGGGCGGCGAGGAGGTCATCTGGGGAGTGGTGGGAGCTGGCACAGATGAGGAGGGCACTTGGTGAGATCCTGGAAGCATGTTTTTATCAGCAGTTCTTCGATTAATCATGGCTATATTCAAGGCTTTATTTCGTTCAGTAAGCACCGTTATTTTTTTTAAAGATATTTTTACAGCTATAGTGACATCAGGGGAGAAAGATCACTGGTCCTTTGACCATGGTTAGTGACACAATTGCCATCCGGGTCTCCCATCCATGCAGTAACCAGGATAGACCCTGCTTAGCCAAACTTACAAGACCACTTAGAGAAACAGGCCAGCCCTTTCTGTGCTTTGAAGCTAAGCAGGGTCAGTCCAGCTTTGAAGCTAAGCAGGGTATTTCCAGGGTACTGCATGGATGGGCGACCAAATGGGCATCTACATTATTTATTGCAGCTGGTTCCCTATTACGTGCTGTTTAAACATGGTTAGTTGGGGTTGTGCGATCTATCACACCAGCTACCAGAGACTGGCCATAAATCAAGGGGCTTGTAGCATGCTGCTTAACCAAAGTGTTTGATCCTCTGCAAATATTTTAATCGCACAGGGCATTAACTAAAAACATTGGCCGTTGTCAAAGCCTGCAATCTTGTATACATTATAAAAACAATGATATTTGTACAGCCACAGTGACATTGGGTTTGAAAAATCACTGGTGACCCGGGTATTGCATCCATTCTGTTTCCAGGACCAACCCTGCAAAGTTTCAAAGTGAGGAAAAGGACAACCCCCTCAGGCCATGGTGCCTAATAAGTGCAGCAAAATTACAAGTCCACTTAGAGCAACAAGACTGCGTGGGCTGCTCCTTCTTCACTTTGATGCTAAGCAGGGTTGGTTCTGATAAGTGCATGGATGGGAGACAGTCCACAGTGTGGTGCCATGTTTTAAATATCTCATAACACACTAGGAAACCACATGGCATCTGCTTTTAACTGTGCTACTGCCATTCCTTGAAATGATTGCACCCAGAGACCATTTCTTTACCTTTTATTGAATTGCATTCTGGTATTTGTTGTGTGCCAGGGAAGAGGGTGTGGGTGTGGTTTGCCTAACATAGTTTAATAAGGATATATATCTTTATAAAGGAGAGTATTGTTGAAAGCCAAACATGAGGGTGAGTAGGTGAAATGATGAGAGGGCAAGTAAGTCAAGAGTATTTGCCCACGATGTGGCACTGTAGGGTATTTTGTATAGATTTGGGGCCTAGCGGTATTTTCTTACCGCCAAAATGAAAATAATTCAGTAATAATCACTCTTTGCATTCAGATTAGATTTGGTATATAGTACTACCATGCGATTACCAGCTCCGAATCTTTCAGGAACATGTGCTGAACTGTTATCTCCGCAAATAAGTCCACAGATCAAGCAGTGCACCGTGGTCACTATGGACGACCTGATCACCGTTCACCACGAGATGGGACACGTCCAGTACTTCCTGCAGTACAAGGACCAGCCGGTCTCTTTCCGGGACGGAGCCAACCCCGGCTTCCACGAGGCCATCGGGGACGTCCTGGCTCTGTCTGTCTCCACTCCCAGCCACCTGCACAGCATTGGCCTCCTGGATAAGGTTGAGGACAACAGAGAGAGCGACATCAACTACCTAATGAGCATGGCACTGGATAAGATCGCCTTCCTCCCCTTCGGGTACCTGATGGACCAATGGCGGTGGAAGGTGTTTGACGGGAGGATCCCAGAAGCGGAGTACAACCAGCAGTGGTGGAACCTCAGGCTGAAATATCAAGGACTGTGCCCACCAGTGCCCAGGTCGGAAGGAGATTTCGATGCCGGCGCAAAATTCCATATCCCCGCCAACGTGCCCTACTTCAGATACTTTGTTAGTTTTGTTATCCAGTTCCAGTTTCACGAGGCTCTTTGCAAAGCCGCCGGCTATAATGGACCGCTACACAAGTGCGACATCTACAAGTCAACGGAAGCAGGAAAACGCCTTGGCATGCCATGAAGCTGGGATTCAGCAAACCCTGGCCAGAAGCCATGCAGATGATCACAGGCCAGCCCAACATGTCCGCCGATGCCCTGATGAAGTACTTCCAAGCTCTGACCGACTGGCTCATTGAACAAAACACGAAGAATGGAGAGAGCCTAGGCTGGCCCGATTACAACTGGAGCCCCGCTCAAGTGGTGGTAGAACCGGTCGGCAGTGGTAAAGTCAACTTCCTGGGGATGTCTCTGGACAGTGGATTCTGCTTGTGCTGGGCCTGGCACTTGTCATCGCTACCGTGGTTCTGGCCGTCAAGTTCTCCTCCATCAAACGGAGAGCCACCAAGTCATTGTCCGAGACAGAGCTGAAGAAATACTGAGTGGTCACTCTCTGGAGGACGCCCTCTCCAAGTCCGGAGCGAGCAGGTGGCCTTATCGTCTACCCATGCACTCAGCCAATCAGTGCAGCTTTCGGTGCACGGGACTCTTTCACTCAATCAGGTCCTACCTTTTTGACTATGCAAGAGCCAAAGTAGATATTGATAATGTATTGGAAGCCATTCTGATTTTACGTAAGGCACGTATCAGAAAACGGTTCTAGTCAAGGCCAGGATGGGCGTGAGCCTACCACATCTGGACTTGGGTCTAAATAAATTCCCTGATGTCCAGAATTCCCTGATGTCCAGAATTTTCCAAAATGGTAGAAGAACAGATCTCCTTAGCGAATGCGTGTGAAAGCAATGAAGATAGGGACAATCTGAGGGAGATATTTATGGAGTTTAAGGATGTATTTGCAAAAGATGCTTATGATTGTGGTTTAACTGATTTACATGTAGCCACACTACCAGAAGGGTGTAGCAGAAATCCAGTGTTTGTACGCCAGTATAGACTACCTCTGGCATGTTTAGAATCATTGGCAGAGATTATTAAAAATTTGGAATCGCGGGGAATCATCAGGCCCATTCATAGCACATCCAATACACCTATTTTAGGTGTGTTAAAGCCAAATGGTCAATGGCGGCTGTGTGCAGACTTGAGAGAGTTAAATAAAAGAGTACCAGTATCTAGATGGCCACTGCCATTCATTGATTAGGGCCTAGCTCAGGTACATGGTTCAAATGTATTTACCACATTAGATCTCACCTCTGGATATTGGTGCGTGCCATTGGCAGAGGAGATACAACATTTATTTTCCTTTACATTTGACAGGACTCAATATGCCTGGCTTAGGACTCCGTTCGGGTACATCAATAGTGGGAGTGAATTTGGCATATTTTTGAGAAAGGCCATGCCGGATGCAGCGGAAAGAGGAACAATAGTTTATGTGGACGATGTCCTGATAAAAAATAAAAGCCTGAAAAGCCATTTTGATGAAATAAGACATGTACTTGGCCAATTGCAGAAAGCAGGCGCCAAAGTATCTTTGCAAAAAGCACAATGGTGCAAGAAAAAAGTGAACTTTCTAGGGCATGAAGTGACTGAACATGGGCTAAATCCACAAAAGAAGAAAATAAAGGCCATACAAAGATTTAAAGATCCTAAAAATGTGAAAGGAGTAAAAAGTTTATTAGGGATGACAGGCTATAACAGAAAGTTCATTGAAAATTATGCAGAAATCACTCAACCATTGACTAAACTGCTTAAACTGAATACTCCCTGGAAATGGGAAAAAGAGCAGTCTGATGCAGTGGCTAAATTAAAGGAATGTCTTGTAAAGGCACCATGTTTAGCATACCCCATAAAGGACAGGGATTTCTTTATAGAAATAGGTTTTTCTGAACATTGTATGTCAGCAGTGTTATCACAAAAACACAATTTGAATCACAAAACCATTGCATATGCAAGTAAGGCATTTTCCCAAGTTGAAATGAAATTTAATGAATGTGAAAAGGCCCTATTAACCACTGTGTGGGCGCTACAACATTTCCGCCTAATTGTTCAGGGAGAAAAGGTGATTATTGAAACAAATCATCCACCTTTGCAATTTTTAGAGAGTAAAAGAATTAGATCAGGTAATCTAGCGCAATCCAGAATCACTTCATGGACGCTGGCATTACAAGGTTTTCCCGTAGAAGTGAGATATGGACAAAATAAAAAGAACCCAATTGCTCAAGGGTTAGCTGACTTACATGACTGTGCAGCTGAACAAATACCAAATGAAATGGAAGTGGAAACTAGTTTGCAGGAATTTGAACAATCACCACACAAAGCTTTTGATGAAAAAACATGCAAGGATTTGCCAACTGTACATGTGGATGGTTGTGCTTTTCACATTGAAAATGACAGTAATAAACAGTTAGTGGCAGGAATAGGAAATGTCTGGTTGAAATGTGAAGGCGTCCCCAGTATAGGGATGAGGATTGGAGATAGGAGCAGTCACGTGGCGGAATTGGCAGCCATTTATAAAGCAATTGCTACTGCAGTTGATAAAAAGTTCAGTGAAATTGTCCTGGTGACTGATTCTGACTATGCACGGAATAGCTTTGTGGAGTATTTGCCTGGTTGGAAAGCAAGAGGCATGGTTACATACAACAAAAAGCCACTTAAGCATGGAAAAATGATACAAGCCATAGACAAATTGGTGTCAGAGAATAAGTTAACAATATACTGGAGAAAAATTTGTGGGCATTTAAAAACACCAGGAGAGGATAAGGAGGGAAATGATAAGGCAGACCACCTGGCTAAGATTGGGGATGTGATGGGAGAATTGCTACCTATTGATTATTTAATGGGTGAAATACAAATTGATGCAGTCACACGTTCTAAAGCACCAAAGGAGGTAGATCAACCGGTGGTGCAGTGGAGTCATGGCACGCCAGACCAAGATTTGATTGAGGCACAAAAGAATGATTAAATTTTGGGAATCTATTATAATCATTTGATAGATCCCGAACAAAATTCTTTAACAGAAAATGATTGTATGGGAAAAGAAGAGTTGAGGGTGCTATTAAAGAACAAAACACGAATTAGATTACGGGATGGACTCATGATTAGAGAGTCCATAACAGGACAAATACAGTGGGTAGTACCCCTTTCATTCAGAGGACTAATGCTACACCATGCACATGATGCCATAACTGCAGGCCATAGAGGTTCACAAAAAACATTAGAAATACTAAAAGATTATGCTTACTGGCCACATATGTCCCAAGATGTGGAATTATATACTAGAGTATGTCTACTATGCGCCCAATTTAAACCTGCTTCACCAATGCATAGAGCACCATTGATGAAAAGAGGCCTAACTCTCCCATGGTCAGATTTGCAAATAGACTATGTAGGTCCTTTAAAAAGGTCGAGCAGGGGACACTGTTATATTTTGAGTGTGGTATGTTTGATGTCGAAGTGGATTGAATGCATTCCTGCACCAGATTGTAGTGCGCAAACAGCAGCTACATTGCTGGTGAACCATGTGTTCTCAAGGTTTGGGTTGCCACAAAGAATTGAGTCAGACAGAGGAAGTCATTTCACAAGTACTCTAATAAGTAAGGTATGGCAAATACTAGGTGTGAAAAGGAAACTACATAGCGCATATCGGGCGGTGTCTTCAGGTACAGTTGAAAGAAGCAATAGGTCTGTTGTGGATATTTTAAAGAAATCTGTGGCAGAAGCAGGTTCCAGCTGCTGGGATTTACGTTTACCTTTGGTTTTGATGGCAATCAGATCAACTCCTGCCAAAGCAACAGGTGTTAGCCCCCATGAGGTCTTGACAGGTAGGAAAATGGTGTTACCACAACACCTACTATACAGAACACATGAGCAGACACTTGTGAGTGCATCCACAGTTCATGAATATATTGATGAACTGAGGAGGCATTTGCAACATGCATTTGCTTTTGTGCAGAGAAATCTGGAAAGAGCTGCTGACAGTGCAAAGTCTTATTATGACAAAAAGACATCAGTAAAAGGAATAAAGTGTAGGGGATCAGGTGTACAAGTTTCATTTTGGAAAAAGTAAACAGAAAAATTCTAAATTTCTAGCAGCCTGGCAGGGGCCATTTCGAATTATAGATAAGGTCTCTCCTGTAGTTTATAAAATTTTGAAAAATGAAGGTGAAACGGCAATAGAGCAGTTTGTCCATGTAAATCAAATCAAACCATGCCATCCCAGACATGAGATCAGGCAGCTTGAGCATGTAGAAACAGATAAAGTCCCTTGAACACAAAAAGAGAAAATAAATGGGTACAATCAGGAGGCAGTGACAAAGAAGTTAAAAAGTTGATTGTTATAATGGCACATAAACACTGTAATATATGTAAAAATATATAATATAAAATAAATAAATACATAAATAAATAAATATATATATATATTGGAAGCTCATGGTTGGTGTGCAGAGAGAAAATGTATTAAATATTGAATGCTGTTTTATATGTGCTTGTTTTCTTTTAACTTGTGTTTAATTTCAGAAAAAAACAAAAAACGAAATACTTTACCAAGCATGTTTTATTTTTGGCAAAAGGGTGAAGTTAGTATTGTGCTATGTACTTAATTTGTTTATTTTCTATTTGATTTAGAAAATTAACATTATTTGGTCGGAGGTTCCGGGATCAGAGCCCACGGGAGACAATGGAGTCCTGGAGCCCACGTGGACGGATTCCGGGAAGGCCCCAAAGAGGGGTGAAGACCAAGGCTGCAAAGCGATCAGCATTGAAGATGATACCGATGATATGGTTAATGATGATGATATTTGGAGGGATCTTCATGAATTCAGAAGCACAGGTTGTCATTGAACCTGGACCAGCATCTGGTATCGCGGTGGAAGAGGCACCAGGATTCATCATGAGTGATAGAAGGATGATTTTCCAAAATATATACATACCATTGAATCCTGAGATTTTGATTGAAAAACACTTGAACAATACCGGAATTAAGATTGAACAGACTAAAGAGTGGCTGGAAATAAGAAAAGAGGACACTAAGCAGTCAATAAGAGATATATTAATGCAATTGGAAAAAACATTCGTGAATTCAGCAGACATTAAGAAGAAGAGGGGAAAGAGAGGTGCGGTGATGCTCGCGATATCATTGGTAATGTCTATAGTTAAATGAAATATTGAACATAATGAGTCCTGTTGATAGACTATTAACGAATTATATGAGAGAAGTTCAAACTGCAGTTTCACAATTGATTCAAGGACATATCCCCTTGTATTTTGTTTCGCAGGATATTATTCGTCAAATGATAGAAAGATTGACCAGGAGGGAAATTGATATAATACAGGTAAAAATTGCATTCGAAATGGGTAATGCAATGCCGTTATATGTGGACTTGGAAAGACTAGAGATCGGATTTTTGGTATGCATCCCATATGTAGCCCCTGAACTTATTTATCAAACGAAGTGGGTACACAACGTGGGATTTTGGCAAGAGGACAAATTTATTAAGATTAAGACTCCAGAAGTGGTGGCATTTCAGTCATGGGAACCTGAAGTTTATTTAATACCAAACCTGGAAACATGTGTAAAATTTAAAGAACAAAATTATATGTGTCCAGGTAAACCGTTTGTTCCTGATGCCACAGATGCTATTTGTGGTTTGAAATCTGACCCAAGTATATCAGAGGGATGTGAAGTGATTATTAGCAATATGGGGAGTGAAGAAATGGCACAGGCTAAGATGGTCAGAGGTAAATGGTTGATCAGCACCTGGTTAAAGAACATGACGGTAGTACATTTAAACCATGGAACATACGTGGTTAAACAGGTGAAATATAATGTTTTTTATTTACAGGTTCCAAAGGATACAATTGTGTCAATTGGGGGGTTAACATTGTTTCATGTAACAAATGATGTTTGGGAAAGCCAAGTGGAAAATATTGATTTTTTTCAAAGGGATACTTTTCCAATAGATCCGGATGTGGAATATTTATTGAATCACAAAGAAAGACATGTTATAAAAATGAATTTGAGAAAAAACAATATTACAATTAGTAATCTGGGGATAATAGAAGTAGAAAGATTTAATTGGGGAACCTGGGGGGAACGCTCAATAGTGGGTTTGGCTGTCCTGGTGCTAATCATGGGTGGATGGTTGATTGTGCTATCAGTAAAAATGAAAATGTTACTGATTTTACTAGCTACATCAGGAAGAGAAAGATATCCCAATACACATGCATTTTAAAAGAAAAAAAAAAGAACAAGTTGTTTTTAGGAATTGGCTTGGATCGTAGCCAAGTTCTAAAAACAAAAGGAGGGTATGTAAGGATATTTGGCGTGTTACAGCACAGAGTACAGCACTACTGCACAGGTAGCAATTTTTTTTATGCAGCACCACCACATGGGTGCTGTGCATTGTTATATGTTTTACCAGATTAACATGGACATATAAGTAAAGACAGGCTATTCAGTCAAAAACGATTTTAACATATAAGATGCAAATCTATTTTTACAGTTAAAAGCACACGTGCACATTCAAAAATGCACACTATTTTTCACCTGAAATGCCTATGGTGCAAGAGACACATTTGAAAATTAATAACTAACATTATTAATAACTAACCTGACTAATAAAACTGCATTTAACATAACCCACTAATAAAAATGTGTCTCCACTGCAGAAATAGGCCTACTCTGAAAGTGAACTTTTAAACGCACATTCATTTTTTTTTCTTTTTCTCTGCTGCTCTGTCCACATAACTACAGGAAGCCAAGGACTCGAAGGAACAGGAAATCAGTTGGTTACAAATGGTTACTGTAAAAATGAGCCATTGTGTAGTGAGGGAGGAGATGGCATGATTGATTTCTGATTGGAGCACTGTCATAGCAAGTATCATGCTAGAGGCAGTGATGAGAGTTTTGCTGGGGGAGTTTGAAGAGAGGGGGAGGACAGTCGGGATTTGGCAGAGCTGGGAGAAGGACCTGTTTTCCTGGCTGAAGCATTCCTGCTGCAAAAGCTGAGAATTCCAGGCAATAACCCCGGTTTGAGAACGAAAGACGCTTGTTTTCACCGGGGTTAATCTTCAAGGAAGCCAAATTCAGAAAGAGAACAGCTGAAGAAAACTCATGCTGAACAGATAAGGTAATTACAGAAGTGTGGGGGCTGAGTGTGTACGAGAATATTCAGTCAGTGTAGGAAAGGAGATTCCTGTGCTTTAATCACATGTTAATGTTGCAAATTGAGTTATTGTCTCCGCCACTCTCTTTTCAGTGTATCACAGACAATGCTGTTACTGTGCTATTTTAATTATTTCTGTAAAGAGTGAGATTGTGTTTAAATGCAACTTTTATAATACACAAAAATATTTGAAAGCAGACAGGTGGTGTGTTTTATATTTACCAAAACAGTGCTGATGATGTGGGGAGATGTTTAGACAGTGCAATTGTCATTTTCAAGGTAGCTAAACATCAAATTTGGTTGCAGCCGTGTTCACAATGTAATTCAGTATGAGCAGTTATAACTAACTGTGTGTGTTGTAGTTTGTCGGAGGTCTATGAGTCGGCAAAAAAGGAGGCCCGGGACATAGTTCACTACCGTATATAAGATAATGAAAATACCACATGATAGCTTGCTGCCGTAGATAAGACAGAGAGAAATTGCCCATGGTGGCACACTAAAAATGAAAATGTGGTGTTCCTGAAATGCAAGCCTGAGGTCTCTCTAGTGATTACATGAAAAATCTAAGCAAAAATAAGGGGTTCTGGATATTGGGGCCACAAATAAAACAAGGGAAATATGCTCACCAAAATACCACCAACCACGCATACCAACCACGCATACCAAATACGCATGTCTGGGTGCTGAAATAATGCATGTCCACTGTATTATTGTTGTACATGGCCCAATCTGAATACAAGGAGTGATTGTTGCTAAGTTATTTTTTGGCGGTAAGAAAATACCGTCAGGCCCCAAATCTCCACAAAATACCCTACAATACCTGACATATCAGGCCGATAAGCTGCCCGGGGCCTATCTCCTAAATACCTAGGACTGATGTAGCTCTCCCTATTACTAGGATCATGTGATTGAAACATTGATGCAGAGTGTGATGACCTTTGTTGATTAACCCTTTGTTCAGGTGCCGAATTATTTTTACCTGGACTTTGAGCAGACTCATGGGACATTTTGGCTGACCTGATTTCCATCACTGTTGCTGAGGGTTCTTTAGATTTAGGTCCAGTATCTTTCATTTTATCACTTTCTCTACCCTGACAATAGAGTACCTCATATAGTTTTGAGCTTTGATGCACAATCCACTCAAGGGACTTGTCACGATCAAATTCACGAACCAATTGGGATATGATGTCTTTCTGTAGCCCATAGAAATAGGCGGTTTTAAATTCATTAGAATTGGGGTCAAAAGATACATCAAAGTGAGAAAATGCTCTTTTTAAGTCTTGTAAAAACTGTCGAGGGGATGTATTAGGCCCAGCAGTAAGTGTGTAAGAAACTTTCTTTGCCTCCTGTAATGACAGGAACGGAGAAAAATGACGCCTAATTTCTTTTTCAAACTCCACCCATGTCATATTCTGCTGTTCATTTAATCCCCTTATGATGCTGGCCGTTGGAGCATCTAAAGTTAAATGAAAATATTGTCTGTACTGTTCCTTAGGTATCTGGAGTGCTTTAAAAATGTCATGAACCACTTCTAAGTGATCCTCAATGCCGCATTCCCCTTATTTTTTAAATGGTTTGATCAGAGCTTTAATAGATTTAATTATTTTTATGGGGCTACTTGTTGCAATGCATGGAATTGCACTACTTGGTGACTCAATCCTGGTTCCATGTGTTTGGGATTGGTGGCTGCCCCCAATGGGAGTATCAAATCCCCAAAGGGCGCTGCAACCAATTTCAGTCACGGGCCCAGTCACTGGAGCACTAGCTCTTTGGGCAGAACTAGAATTCACCTCCACTCCATTGAATGTAGTACCCTGCCGCCTCTCCTGGGACCTGGGAATGCACATTTCTTGTTCTAAGTCTTTGTATTTTTTAAGGAGCCTGCGTGCTTCATTTTGCAGATAGTTGTTTTTATCACTGATTTTATGTATTAGCTCCTGCATGTCGCACATTTGCATTTGGCATTCATTGAATTCTTTGTTTCTATTGTCTCTTTCTTAAATCATTTTAACCATTTCTTTCTCTGCACCTTGGAGATCACTTTCTTTTTCAAAATTTTCTTTTTGTAAAATCTGCATTTCTGAAACAATCTCATCTTTATCCTGTCTAATGTGATCCACTAAGGCTTTTAAGTGTACCAATTCTCGCTCACTGTCTTCAAACTGTTTTTTGCTTTTGGACAACTGAATATCAAAATCTCTGCATTTGAATTGCATGTCTTTCTGACATCCTTCTAATTCTGTTCTTAACATCTCCTCTTTTTTACTTGCCCCATCTAAGTCAGTCTTTAACCTGTTAATTAGCTGGGTATCATTTTCTTGCATTCACAGGGACCTATTCAAAATAAACCATATTTTGGCGCATAGCCGTATTAAACAGTCTTTCTCTGCACTTTTATCGACTGCATTCAATAACCTTGTAAGGCAGACCTGAATTGTGCTGCCTTCTGCAAAAATATTGTCTAGTTTTTCTTTCTGCACCTCAACCTGAATGCGGTCATGCCATTCTGAGGTACTGTTCGATCACCACGTCCCATGTGCAAACAACTTTGCCTCTAAATATTGCACTAAGTCTGAGAATGTGGTTTCCCTTTGTGACATTCTGAAATTCGTTTTTGGTGACACACTGTTATTATGAAATGGGTTCCCTTTAATGTACAGATGGCAGTGTGAGACACACTTGGCACGCCCAGTAGGTGCTCTATGATCACTTTCCCGGCCAACACACCATAAATATGTAGGGTATTTTGTATAGATTTGGGGCCTAGCAGTATTTTCTTACCGCCAAAATGAAAATAATTCAGTAATAATAACTCTTTGCATTCAGATTAGATTTGGTATATAGTACTACAGTATACATACATTATTTCAGCACACTGATACATTTAGTGGTATACATTATGTTGGTATGCGTTATTGGTGGTATTTCTGGTGAGCATAATTCCTTTGTTTAATATGTGGCCCCAATATCCAGAACCCCTTATTTTTGCTTAGTTTGTTCGTGTGATCACTAGAGAGGCCTCAGGCTTACATTTCAGGAACACCACATTTTCAATTGGAGTGCAACCATGGGCTGTCCTCTCTGTCTTATCTACGGCAGCGAGCTAACATGCGGGTATTTATTCACAACTTATCTACATCGGTGAACTATGTCCAGGACCTCTCTTTCTGCTGACTCATGTACCTCCAGCAGCAGTCTATTTCATTATATTATTATTATATTCCGTTCAGAAACATACACTTATATACTAAATGGAATCATGCACACAGCTACCGCTAAGTCTTATTTTTAGCTAGCTTAAAAATGACAATTGCACTGTCTAAACCTCTCCCCATATTATCAGTACTGTAATGGTAGATGCACAAATAAAAGAGAAAAATAAAACACACTATCCGTCTGCTTTCAGATATTTTTTGTGTATTATAAAAATTGCATTTCAACACGATCTTACTCTTTTTACAGAAATAAATGGAAATGCACAGTAACAACCTTATCTGTAAAAAAATGAGAAGAGAGCGGCGAGAACATACTCAATTCGCAACATTAAACCTGTTGATAAAACACTGGAGTTCCCTCTTCCATGCTGACTGAATAGTTTCGCACACATACACACTGCCCCCACACTCTGTAATATAATTACCAGGCCTGTCCAGCATGTGAAGTTCGTCGGCTGGTCGCCTTCTGGAAGTGGTTCAATGAATTCTTCTTAAATCACCCCAGCAAGGACGAGCATCTGCCGTCACTCAAACCAGGGCTTATTGACTGGAATTCCCAGTCTCTGCAGCAGTGCACTGAGATCTGCTTTTTCAATCAGGAAAATCCCCAGCCACCAGCCAGGTCTTTCTCCCAGCTGTGTAAAATGTCTTCTCCTCCCTTCTTCCCCGAGATTCATTAGCAAAGCTCTGTTACAGTCTGCCAAACGAGTTCAACCAATGAAATTCTATCATGTCCTACCCTCCTTTTTTTGAACAATTGCTTGGCTTATACAGTTGCAACTGTAACCAAACTGATTTCCTGCTTATTCAAGTCTTTGCTTCCTGCAAATACTTTGGACAGAGCGCAGATAGAAGCAAAGAAAAAAAAAATCTGGATGCGCGTTTAAAATGACTTTCAGAGCCTGTCATTTTCCATCCCATTTTGCACTGGAGAACACATTATATTATTAATGAGTTAGAATCATTAGTATTGTTAAAAAGGTTAGTTCATTAATCCTCAAATGTGTCTCCTGCAACAGAGGAATTTCAGGTGGAGAAAAAAAACTGTGCTTTTAACTGTGAAAAAACGTATTTGCATTTTAAATGTAGAAATCGTTTTTGACTGAATAGCCTGTTTTTTATTTACATGTCCATGTCACACTGGCAACACATGCCTTGCTGTACCGCATTATAGCAATGCACCAAACCCAGGCAGTAATACTGCATAAAAAATAAATAAAATGCTAAATACTCTTACAGCACAAGAGTTTGTAATCCTGGACACTGGGACAGTTATTCTCTTCTGGTTCTGGCTGCTCTTCAGGGCACAAGGAAAGGATACATGTGGGTGAAGAGTATATCTTTCTTTCAGAGGGCGGACGCAAGACAGTTCTTTTTTAGGTTGCCAAGCTTGCTCAAGTATTTGGCTACCAGGATTTTACTCAGGTTGTCAGATTCCCAGTGCAGACCCTTACCTACAAGACCACAATCACTTGTTTTGAATTGGAATTTTTATTACCAGGGAATATTTCATGACAGTGGTTGGTTAGTATTAAAAAATACAAAAAATACAAATGTGTATTGTTAAAACCATGCCGAGTACATCACTGTTTTAAAATATACAGCGGGCCACATTGAAAGCTGTAGTGCCCATTATTATGTTAGAATATACAGTCGGCACAGCCAAAAGCCATGGCCAGTGGCTAGTATTGTGTTGCAGACCATGTCTAGTGACTGGCAAATGTATATTATGTACAGTGGGCACGGCCGAAGTCCATAGATAGTGGACGGTTGGTGTTGTAGAAAACAGAGTGGTCATGGCCAAAGGACATTGCTTATTTAATTTTATTATTTTAAAATACACAGTGGACATGGTTAAAAGATGTACAAACTGCTCAAGGTGAAAGTGCATGTATATGTTAGAATGTATCGAGGATACAGCCAAAGATTGTGGCCGCTGGCCAGTATAGTGCTAAACTCCATGGCTAATCCCTGATCAGTATATAAATGTATGTTTTTAACATCCTGTTAGTGTTGTAAAATATTCAGTGCACTTGAGTGAAGGTTGTGGCCACTGTCCATACCTCAAATCCATGACTAGTACCCAGTTATGAATACAAATGTATTTGACCATGCACACTGGCCATTGCTGCAGGCCAGTTACAGTTGTAAAGTAATTAGTGAAGTCATCAGTGATGTGATTGTGATGTCATCATTGTAGTTATAGGCTGTGCAACAAAGGGTGTGAAGTTAAGGTTGCTTTAGCTGAATGTCAGGGGTTTTGTTGCGTTGAGTTCTCATCGTAACATTCCTGCAACTAAAGATTTTTTCCTTGAATTACATGGCCTGCTGTAACGGCCCTGTAGTTGTGGTTAACTTGCTCAACCCATATGAAGAACACTATGGGGGGGCTTATAGCTTTTCCCCCCTTTATGAAACTTCACCAAACTTTGCAGAATAAGTATATGAGCCCGTCAGATTGATTTTGCAAAGTTTGGTGAGGTTTCGTCCAGAGGGGGCAACGCTATAGATGGGGGCCCAAAATGTGTGCTTTTTTCCATAGACGCAATGCAAACAAATTGTGCTCACGCTTACCGCTCTAACTGCTGGACAGATTTTCACCAATTTTGCGCTAGGGTGCCGCATGTTCCCAAAAATGTCCTTTTGTAATTTTGCTGTAAATCTTTCTGGGAGAATTTGAAAAAACTGCCAAAAAGTAGGGCCAAAAAATGTAGTGATATCTGGGTTCTGTCTGTGGACTCACTTCCCTGTGCGGTCCATGGACAGGCCTCCGATTGGCCCAAGGCATGTCTTGATGTCTGTGAATATTGGACGCGCCTGCTGATTGAATGGGGAAAAGCGTGCAGTGAGTTTGATTTTTGGAAACATCTGCCATGTTGGATTTGAGGACAGCCGCAGTTGTCCACAGACTTTGCGGCAAAAACATATTAATAAACACAACATAGCACTTGTCAAACTAATGAAACAATCTCTGGGGAGGTAAGGGGTGATGAGATGGGATGGGATATGGGCATAAATAGCCAAAACACTAATGTTTTTTCATCCCTGAATTCTGCGAACAGTCCGGGGACAGCCCTGTAATGTTTGCAAACATTTCAGAAGTTCAGGGCCATCCATACATACTTTTGCATTGCAGGGTTGGTGAAAACCAGTTATTGGATGGCGTATTACTTTGGTGCCACTGAATGAAACAGCCTGACATTTTGTGATTTCATTCTAGACATGACCCTGAATGGTAAGACAAAGTTTGGTGCTGTTTTGCCAAGAGGCAGGGTCCCAAAATATTTAAAAGTCTTATTAATTTGGTGCCATTTCACAAATCTGCACAAAGGTTTGCAAAATGATTTAAGACTCATATTTCAATGATTATGTAAAGTGTGGTGGGGTTTTGTGATGAGGGGGCACAATAAGAGGGGGGTTCAACATGCTGAGATGTTTTATAACTTTGTTGCCATTTGACAAATGTGCACAGACGATTGTTGAAAGATTATGGGCCCAACCTTGCATTATTCTACAGTCTGAATGAATTTTGTAAACTGGAGCTAAGTTATTTTTTGTACATACATTTGCACCCTTAAAAATGATATAGCATGGGTGGATTTGTAGGAAAGTTGTGTAAGGAGCATTGGCAAGGACCTGAAAGCATAGTTTTGCAAATTTGTCCGTGTTTTATTTTTTGAAAAGTGTCATAATGTAGGTATAAAAAATAGTGATATACCTCTGGTGAATGAGCTATAGCCGGTGGGCATGAACAGTGGCCATATTGTCTGAGTCATGGCCAAAAGACTGGAAAAGGGGTTAAAGTGTTCATGGCTACCAGCGACTAGCTATTTGGTGAGTTTTTTCAAAATGGGGATACGTTTGAATGGGGAAATAAATTCTGCCCGTGGCTATAATTCTGTCTGTGGCTGCAGGCCGAAGTGCTGCAAAGGATTGCATCAATGGATCAGCATACACTCCTTGATAGTGCTAATCAACAGATAATTAGCAAACACTCTGAACCAGATGCCCACACAGTCACCAGGCCACCCCTTGAAATCATTACCCACCCTTATTTGTGACTATAGCGGATGAATTTTAGGGATTGGATTCTGGAATGAGTTCCGCAACCTTGCAGGAATGACTGGCCCACAATCCACATGCCTTGAGAAAGACTCTAGTAAGTCGAATTACATGTCGGATAACTTGTAAACAATAAATACATTGGGCCTCATTACAACCCAGGCGGTAAGTTACCGCCAGGGTCGTACCTTTACCACCATGGCGTAAACTACGTTTACGCCATGGTGGTTGGCGGACTTACCGCCCCATTCCGAGGTTGGCGGGGCGGTAAGTCCCCAATCCCCATTTACCCTTCCCCATTCCCATTTTTGCCGCATAGGGCATAATGGGAGTGGGGAAGGCGTTAATTACGCCACCGTAAATTACGGTGGCGTAATTAACAACAAGGTCCCTTAGCGCCATGGATTTTAACACCTGCTAAAAGCAGGTGTTAAATCCTCCATGGTGCTAAGGGACCTCGGAATCAGGCGGTAAGGGTCGGCGCTGTTTACGCCGCCGTAAACCCCTTACCGCCTGGGTCCTAATGAGGCCCATTGTCAAGAATGGTCTTGAAGACTGCTTCATTATGACAACAGTTACTTATTGTATAATCCAGTGTTGAGGTGAACAGGGCTCGCTCTCCTATTGGAAACTTAACACACTAAGAGGGAAGGGCACCTTCACAAAAGAACCCCATTACCAGCAGCAGGGTAATCTGTTTAAAGTACTAGATGAAGTGCAGTGATCTACCTATTCTACCGTCATGCACTTAATTGATAATCATGTATACTGATTTGATTATTCGGGCATGCATCATGGCCGAGCCCTAGGTTTCAATGGGAAGAAATATTCTGCTTGCCGCTACACCCTAATGAATGACAACAAACCAGCATGAGGAGCATCATCAAGAACCCAAAAGCATGATTTTTCAAATCTGTTTTGTGTTTTATTTTTCCAAAGTGTCCAAATGTAAGCACAAAAAAAGAGTGATTTACGTTTGGTGCTTGGAAAGTGGGCCTGGCAATTGGGATGGACGAATGCCTACGCTGTATGGGATTGCAGGAAAGTTGCACAATGACCTGAAAGGATGCTTTTGTAAATTTGTCCTGTTTTTTATTTTTTTGAAAGTGTGGAAACACAAGTACATGCATTAGTGATATAACTTTTCTGCTGTGGGAAGTGGCACACAAAATATTGATATAAGTGTGTTGCACGGACAATGGACCTGGTCCTTGGCAAGGACAAATGTCTACTATGATTTAGTTATTGTGGTATGCAGCATTACCAAATCTGTAGGTTTCAATAGGAAAATAAATCTGCTTGCGGTTGAAGCCCGGAGTGCTGGACAGGATTGTGCAAAGTTGCAGGCATGCAGCATGGCCAAAGCTGGTGGAACATCAACAAGGACCTGAATGGATGCTTTTGGAAATCTGCCCTGTGTTTAACTTGTTTGACATTGTGGAAGCGTAAGTACAACAATAATGATATAACCTTTCTGCCGTGGGCAGAGGGCTTGGCATTCGGCAAAGACAAATGCCTACTCTGATTTGCCGATTGGGTTATGCACCACGAATAACTACTCAGGTAAGTATGCATTGCAAAAATATGTCTGTTAAAGGAGGTTTATAGTTGTTTCATATATGTTAAAAGAGGAATTTGTAACAACTTGTATACAGTGATGTAACATTATGAAACATTTTCACTTATGAAAACAAATTCAATTGACAGAAACAACTTTGTTAAAGGGACGTTGCGATTAAGATGTTCCCCAGCATTGGGACTCCTTTGCCCCACCAGTTAGCTAGTGGCCTTCCAACTTGGCATCCCTTGCCACTTCCCTCTTGGGTTCCTATGATGACATGTCCATCGGTACTACCCTTTTTATTTATGCACTTCTATTACTGCACAATACATAAGTGCATTTGTAGGAGCACTAAGTACAATGTGTTGGTATAAGTATCCAAAAAGGTAGATGAAAAGGATTTGTAGAACATTGTTAAGTGGCAGTTGGTGGGAAGAAGTTTAATATGTTGATAGGCTATATGCAGAGATTGTTTGAGTGGTTGGTGGCTATATGTGTGAATGATTTAAAGCAGGCAAACAGCGATTGTTACAAACATAACAGTAAAAAGAGTAGAAGGGCTGTTTTGTGTTTTGGTATGCATGTGCAATCTGAGTTTTCTAATAAGGTATGGGCTAGACAGGGGAATGAGGAGACTGCAGGTGGTTATAAATGGCAATGGATTATGGTGTTTATTGTATAGTAGCACTTTATTGTATACTAGTATAGCTACTGAAAAATGTAAAGTAGATGGAGTCAATAAGTTTATTATTTTAGTTATGTTTTTTAACTGTGAAAGGTGGTGCCTAAAGGAACATTTTTTTATGAGTTTTCACTTTATTTTATTTTTATTTTGTTTTGCAGGAGAGTCCAGAAAGTAAGGCGGGCAGGGAAATTAGGGAAGGAGCACCAACCACACATACAGAGTGGTAGATGGACAGGGGAAGATGTTGCCTGTGTGTTAAATTTAAGGTAGAGGGCAGTCTTTCTCATGCCCCTTGATTACAGCTTGAAAAGCACTTCGAAATTACTCAAGCCTGTGTATTAGTGGTGTAATACGGTATATACAGAGTACTATTGTTCTCAAAATATTTGGATCAACAGCCTTGTGTATTGCTTGCATGAAGCTGGTGGAATTATGTGTCCCATAGAAGTAGGCTGTGTGGTTACAGCATTGGTTGAGGAAGAGGAGGCAGAGCAAGACAGCCTACTACTTCCTAAGAAAGGAACAGCTTTTCTGAAAGCATTGCACTGGTTGGAATTGGTATGGTGGACCATGGAGGTGGTCCCATAGGATTACTGCCCAGGTTGTCTGTGACTATTGCACTCAATTGTTTTTTGGCTCTTGAGGAAGAGGGACAGCAATAGCTAGTGCCATTTTTAAGCTACATAGCAGTTTTCCTAATATTCTTCAAAGTATGTGCTGTGTGCTAGATTGTTAATGGATAATGAGTAGGAATAGGCGTATATGCTGGGCAAGGGTACATTTTGTGCTTCAGAGTTCCTATATGAGCTGGAAAATACAGTTCTGAGCTGTTTGCAAAGCACAGACCCATTTGCAAAGTGCAGACAAATTCATGAACGCGTCATCATGCCGCACGCGGGCGTATGGTCACGTGACACTGTCTGAAAAGTCTGCGATGACTTCAGATGTTCGCGAACAACAGCGAACACAAAAACAGTGGAAAAAGTTGCAAAAGTGTATAGAAGTGTTAAAAATGATGCTAGAAGTTGGGGAATGGCAGAGTTGTAAGGTAAAACTTTCTAAATTAGAGAAAAATGTTGCTATATAGGGGTAAGTATGATATTAGTAAATTATAGGAAATTTCTAGGGTGCACTGGTAAAAACCCATGAAATTCTCTGAACAAACTTTGTTAAAGGGGGGTTATGGTTAAGTTGCATTGATAAAAACCCATGACATTTAAATGAAACATCTTTGTTAAGGGGATGTTATGGTTTCAATAAAAGTGAAAAACTCTTGACATTTGCCAGTTTGGTAAGCTAAGCAACCATAACTCGTGCCACCACTGTGCAAGATAAATACGCAGTACATGAAAGAAAACATCACAAATGTCATTGATGACATCACTGATAACATTACATATCTGGGCCACTTGTTCTTGTTCACTGCCATGTCTAGGCTAGTTTTTATTTTTACTAACAATGATAATTTTGAAAATTGAAAACAAAAAGGAGTGTGGTTCTTAAAATGGAAATTCGACGAAGAAAAATATAACCAAGTAATAGGAGTATTGCTTATTTTCATAGAGGAACTTTTCATGAGCTAACTTATACATGATGTTATGTGTAATTCCATTATTGATGTAATTAGTTATATTCAATGTTATTAGTGTTGTCACCAGTGATGGCATTGGTGATGTGATTTGTAATGTCATCAGTGTTCTCAAACAATATGTAATTAGAGATGTCAGTGATGTGAACTGCAATGTCATCAGTGTGGTCATATGCTGCTCAAGAGGGGGTCCAAAGATACAGTGGGGATCATTCTGAGGTTGGAGGTAAGGGATTACCGGCGCCTGTAAGGGCACCGATGGCGGTAATCCCTTACCTCCGTATTCCGAGTTCCCTTTGCGGGTCCCTCTTTACCTCCTGCTTTTAGCAGGAGTAAATTACGGGACCCGCAAAGTGACCTTGGAGTGAATTACGGCACCGTAATTTACGGTGCCGTAATTACCTCCTTACCCATTCCCATTGAGCCCTATGGGGGCAGAAATGGGGATGGGGAAGGGCTATGGTGAATGGGGAATTACCGGTCCATCCAACCTTGGAATGGACCGGAAATTACTCCATTCACCATGCCGGTATTCCATGGAGTAAATAGCTCCATGGTTGCCAACCATGGAGCTATTTACTCCATGGGGTAGTCCTAACTCGGAATGAGGGCCAGTGGCTTTAGCTGAATTTCAAGTGTTTTGTTGCATTAAGTACTCTCCTTCATGTCCATGCAAATAAAGTTTTTTAGCTTGAATTTCAAGAGATTTGTTATTCCATAAACAATTGACATTAATACTTCAGACAATTGCGCTAATGAAAACGGTATATCATACATGTGCAGAAAGTAAAATTAAAATAAATTGTCCAACCACATTCCCCCCAAATAAACCTGTTCTTAAAAAACTTTGTTTACTTAACTTTTGAAAGTGTTCCCATGTATATGTACTGCTGATGAATACGTTATTGAAATGTCACATTAACTGTGTACAAAGACTACACTCAGGGGTCGATTCATGGAATTAATGTGCATCGAAAATTCCCGCGCAGAGGTGCCAAAACGTGCGAATCGCAGTGCAAGTGTGAAAATCGCAGTGCAAGTGCGAAAATCGCAAGGAAACCAGCGCACATCGATTCATGGAAGTCCGTGCGCGAGAAAAACATTGGGTGGGCGCTAAAAATGTGCGCCGCGCACGCCGGCGCACACGTCATCCAACAGCGTGCGCCACGGCCACTGCGAAATCGCACATAGCGCAGCGCACATCACACATGTAGGCGTAACACGGGGCGTAACACTCGGAATGGGGAACAACGCGTGAAAATATGGGTGTCACGGGGGAAGTACAGGAGGCAAATGCGCGGAACGCCCACCCGCTCGCCTACAACCCGTATTCATGGAATCGAACAGGGCAAACCAGCGCACGGTCAAAGACGCGCACAGGGCCAAACAAGTACGCCACAAGAAAGGAGGCGGTAGCGCCCCTGCGCCTGAAAAAAATGTGCGCCAAAATGTGTGCTAACAAAAAGCACCCATATACAGCCATGATGAATGGTCCATACAGTGGCCTTCTAGGACAAATGAGGTGCAAAGGGGTACCGACAAACACGGACACCCGCTGTGTGAAAAATAGCATGTGCGTGTGTTCCTGGGTGCGCGGGAAGTTCCACACGCGGTTAGCCTGGGTACGTGTGTTTCGGGGTGCGCGGGAAGTTCCACACGCGATTGGCCTGGGTACGTGTACTTCGAGGTGCGCGGGAAGTTCCACACGCGATTGGCCTGGGTACGTGTACTTCGGGGTTCGTGGGAAGTTCCACACGCGATTTGCCTGGGTACGTGTACTTTGGGGTGCGTGGGAAGTTCCACACGCGATTGGCCTGGGTACGTGTACTTCGGGATGCACGTGAAGTTCCACACACGATTGTCCTGGGTACGTGTACTTCGGGTGCGCGGGAAGTACCACACGCGATTGGCCTGGGTACATGTATTCCGAGGTGCGCGGGAAGATTCACACGCGATTTCAGCAGGGTACGTGTATTTCGGTGGTGCCGGGGAATGCTACACATGATTTGGCCGTGTGGGTCCTCCCAAGTGTCCATGGCCATGCCCACCAGCCAACCCACATGTCACCTTGCACTTCTGATCACCAACACATGTCTTCCAGCACCCCCACCCCCCAGCATCCAGGGGCACCCTCCACCAGGGCCCCAAACATGTCTACCACCACCCCCACCCCCCAGCAGTGCAGGGGCAGCCTCCACCAGGCCCCAACTCATGTCTCCCACCACCCCCACCCCCAGCTGTGCAGGGGCACCCTCCACCAGGCCCCCATCATGTCTCCCACCACCCCCACCCCCCAGCAGTGCAGGAGCAGCCTCCACCAGGCCCCCATCATGTCCCCTATCACCCCCACCCCCCAGCAGTGCAGGGGCAGCCTCCACCAGGCCCCCACTCATGTCTCCCACCACCCCCACCCCTCAGCATCCAGGGGCACCCTCCAACTGGCCCCCACTCATGTCCCCTATCACCCCCACCCCCCAGCAGTGCAGGGGCAGCCTCCACCAGGCCCCCACTCATGTCTACCATCACCCCCACCCCCAGCAACCAGGGGCACCCTCCACCAGGTCCCCACTCATGTCCCCTATCACCCCCACCCCCAGCAGTGCAGGGGCAGCCTCCACCAGGCCCCCACTCATGTCTACCAACACCCCACCCCCCCAACAGTGCAGGGGCACCCTCCACCAGGCCCCCACTCATGTCTACCATCACCCCCACCCCCCCAGCAGTGCAGGGGCAGCCTCCACCAGGCCCCCACTCATGTCTCCCACCACCCTCACCCCCCAGCATCCAGGGGCACCCTCCACCAGGCCCCCACTCATGTCTCCCACCACCCCACCCCCCAGCAGTGCAGGGGCAGCCTCCACCAGGCCCCCACTCATGTCTCCCACCACCCCCACCCCCCAGCATCCAGGGGCACCCTCCACCAGGCCCCCACTCATGTCTCCCACCACCCCCCCAGCAGTGCAGGGGCACCCTCCACAAGGCCCCCACTCATGTCCAACTCATGTCTCCCTGCACCCCCACCCCCCAGCAGTGCAGGGGCAGCCTCCACCAGGCCCCCACTCATGTCTCCCACCACCCCCACCCCCCAGCATCCAGGGGCACCCTCCACCAGGCCCCCACTCATGTCTCCCACCACCCCCACCCCCCAGCATCCAGGGGCAGCCTCCACCAGGCCCCCACTCATGTCTCCCATCACCCCCACCCCCCAGCAGTGCAGGGGCAGCCTCCACCAGGCCCCCACTCATGTCTCCCACCACCCCCACCACCCAGCAGTGCAGGGGCAACCTCCACCAGGCCCCCACTCATGTCTCCCACCAGACCCACCCCACAGCAGTGCAGGAGCAGCCTCCACCAGGCCCCCACTCATGTCCCCTATCACCCCCACCCCCCAGCAGTGCAGGGGCAGCCTCCACCAGGCCCCAACTCATGTCTACCATCACCCCCACCCCCCAGCCACCAGGGGCACCCTCCACAAGGCCCCCACTCATGTCCCCTATCACCCCCACTCCCCAGCAGAGCAGGGGCAGCCTCCACCAGGCCCCCACTCATGTCTCCCACCACCCCCATCCCCCAGCATCAAGGGGCACCCTCCACCAGGCCCCCACTCATGTCCCCTATCACCCCCACCCCCCAACAGTGCAGGGGCAGCCTCCACCAGGCCCCCACTCATGTCTACCATCACCCCCACCCCCCAGAATCCAGGGGCACCCTCCACCAGGCCCCCACTCATGTCCCCTATCACCCCACCCCCCAGCAGTGCAGGGGCAGCCTCCACCAGGCCCCCACTCATGTCTACCATCACCCCCACCCCTGAGCAGTGCAGGGGCACCCTCCACCAGGCCCCCACTCATGTCTACCATCATCCCCACCCCCCAGCAGTGCAGGGGCAGCCTCCACCAGGCCCCCACTCATGTCTCCCACCCCCCAGCATCCGGGGGCACCCTCCACCAGGCCCCCACTCATGTCTCCCACCCCCCCCTCCCCCAGCAGCGCAGGGGCGGTCTCCACCAGGCCCCCACTCATGTCTCCCACCACCCCCACCCCCCAGCATCCAGGGGCACCCTCCACCAGGCCCCACTCATGTCTCCCACCACCCCCACCCCCCAGCAGTGCAGTGGCACCCTCCACAAGGCCCCCACTCATGTCCAACTCATGTCTCCCTGTACCCCTACCCCCCAGCAGTGCAGGGGCAGCCTCCACCAGGCCCCCGCTCATGTCTCCCACCACCCCCACCCCCCAGCAGTGCAGGGGCACCCCCACAAGGCCCCCACTCATATCCAACTCATGTCTCCCTGCATCCCCACCCCCCAGCATCCAGGGGCACCCTCCACCAGGCCCCCACTCATGTCTCCCACCACCCCCACCCCCCAGCATCCAGGGGCAGCCTCCACCAGGCCCCCACTCATGTCTCCCACCACCCCCACACCCCGGCATCCAGGGGCAACCTCCACCAGGCCCCCACTCATGTCTCCCGCCACCCCCACCCCCCAGCAGTGCAGGGGCAGCCTCCACCAGGCCCCCACTCATGTCCCCTATCATCCCCACCCGCCAGCAGGGCAGGGGCAGCCTCCACCAGGCCCCCACTCATGTCTACCATCACCCCCACCCCTCAGCCACCAGGGGCACCCTCCACAAGGCCCCACTCATGTCCCCTATCACCTCCACCCCCCAGCAGTGCAGGGGCAGCCTCCACCAGGCCCCCACTCATGTCTCCCACCACCCCACCCCCCAGAATCCAGGGGCACCCTCCACCAGGCCCCCACTCATGTCCCCTATCACC
Organism: Ambystoma mexicanum; assembly: GCF_040938575.1. Taxonomy (NCBI): domain Eukaryota; kingdom Metazoa; phylum Chordata; class Amphibia; order Caudata; family Ambystomatidae; genus Ambystoma; species Ambystoma mexicanum. Next base: position 369,479,708 of record NC_090930.1, read on the forward strand.
CCCACCTCCCAGCAGTGCAGGGGCAGCCTCCACCAGGCCCCCACTCATGTCTACCATCACCCCCACCCCCCAGCATCCAGGGGCACCCTCCACCAGGCCCCCACTCATGTCTACCATTACCCCCACCCCCAGCAGTGCAGGGGCACCCTCCACCAGGCCCCCACTCATGTCTACCATCACCCCACCCCCCAGCAGTGCAGGGGCAGCCTCCACTAGGCCCCCACTCATGTCTACCATCACCTCCACCCCCCAGCATCCAGGGGCACCCTCCACCAGGCCCCCACTCATGTCCCCTATGACCCCACCCCCCAGCAGTGCAGGGGCAGCTTCCACCAGGCCCCCACTCATGTCTACCATCACCCCCACCACCCAAGCAGTGCAGGGGCACCATCTACCAGGCCCCCACTCATGTCTAACATCATCCCCACAACCCAGCAGTGCAGGGGCAGCCTCCACTAGGCCCCCACTCATGTCTCCCACCCCCCAGCATCTGGGGGCACCCTCCACCAGGCCCCCACTCATTTCTCCCACCACCCCCTCCCCCAGCAGTGCAGGGGCGGCCTCCACCAGGCCCCCACTCATGTCTCCCACCACCCCCACCCCCCAGCATCCAGGGGCACCCTCCAGCAGGACCCACTCATGTCTCCCACCACCCCCACCCCCCATCAGTGCAGTGGCACCCTCCACAAGGCCCCCACTCATGTCCAACTCATGTCTCCCTGCACCCCTACCCCCCAGCAGTGCAGGGGCAGCCTCCACCATGCCCCCGCTCATATCTCCCATCACCCCCACCCCCCAGCAGTGCAGGGGCACCCACCACAAGGCCCCCACTCATGTCCAACTCATGTCTCCCTGCACCACCACCCCCCAGCAGTGCAGGGGCAGCCTCCACCAGGCCCCCACTCATGTCTCCCACCACCCCCACCCCCCAGCATCCAGGGGCACCATCCACCAGGCCCCCACTCATGTCTCCCACCACCCCCACACCCCGGCATCCAGGGGCAGACTCCACCAGGCCCCCACTCATGTCTCCCGCCACCCCCACCCCCCAGCAGTGCAGGGGCAGCCTCCACCAGGGCCCCACTCATGTCCCCTATCATCCCCACCCCCCAGCAGTGCAGGGGCAGCCTCCACCAGGCCCCCACTCATGTCTACCATCACCCCCACCCCCCAGCCACCAGGGGCACCCTCCACAAGGCCCCACTCATGTCCCCTATCACCCCCACCCCCCAGCAGTGCAGGGGCAGCCTCCACCAGGCCCCCACTCATGTCTCCCACCACCCCACCCCCCAGAATCAAGGTGCACCCTCCACCAGGCCCCCACTCATGTCCCCTATCTCCCCCACCCCCCAGCAGTGCAGGGGCAGCATCCACCAGGCCCCCATACATGTCTACCATCACCCCCACCCCCCAGCATCCAGGGGCACCCTGCACTAGGCCCCCACTCATGTCCCCTATCACCCCCACCCCCCAGCAGTGCAGGAGCAGCCTCCACCAGGCCCCCACTCATGTCTACCATCACCCCCACCCCCAGCAGTGCAAGGGCACCCTCCACCAGGCCCCCACTCATGTCTACCATCACCCCCACCCCCCAGCAGTGCAGGGGCAGCCTCCACTAGGCCCCCACTCATGTCTACCATCACCCCCACCCCCCAGCATCCAGGGGCACCCTCCACCAGGCCCCCACTCATGTCCCCTATGACCCCATCCCCCAGCAGTGCAGGGGCAGCTTCCACCAGGCCCCCACTCATGTTTACCATCACCCCCACCACCCAAGCAGTGCAGGGGCACCATCTACCAGGCCCCCACTCATGTCTAACATCATCCCCACAACCCAGCAGTGCAGGGGCAGCCTCCACTAGGCCCCCACTCATGTCTCCCACCCCCCAGCATCCGGGGGCACCCTCCACCAGGCCCCCACTCATGTCTCCCACCACCCCCTCCCCAGCAGTGCAGGGGCGGCCTCCACCAGGCCCCCACTCATGTCTCCCACCACCCCCACCCCCCAGCATCCAGGGGCACCCTCCAGCAGGACCCACTCATGTCTCCCACCACCCCCACCCCCCAGCAGTGCAGTGGCACCCTCCACAAGGCCCCCACTCATGTCCAACTCATGTCTCCCTGCACCCCTACCCCCCAGCAGTGCAGGGGGAGCCTCCACCATGCCCCCGCTCATATCTCCCACCACCCCCCAGCAGTGCAGGGGCACCCTCCACAAGGCCCCCACTCATGTCCAACTCATGTCTCCCTGCACCACCACCCCCCAGCAGTGCAGGGGCACCCTCCACCAGGCCCCCACTCATGTCTACCATCATCCCCACCCCCCAGCAGTGCAGGGGCAGCCTCCACCAGGCCCCCACTCATGTCTCCCACCCCCCAGCATCCGGGGGCACCCTCCACCAGGCCCCCACTCATGTCTCCCACCACCCCCTCCCCCAGCAGCGCAGGGGCGGTCTCCACCAGGCCCCCACTCATGTCTCCCACCACCCCCACCCCCCAGCATCCAGGGGCACCCTCCACCAGGCCCCACTCATGTCTCCCACCACCCCCACCCCCCAGCAGTGCAGTGGCACCCTCCACAAGGCCCCCACTCATGTCCAACTCATGTCTCCCTGTACCCCTACCCCCCAGCAGTGCAGGGGCAGCCTCCACCAGGCCCCCGCTCATGTCTCCCACCACCCCCACCCCCCAGCAGTGCAGGGGCACCCCCACAAGGCCCCCACTCATATCCAACTCATGTCTCCCTGCATCCCCACCCCCCAGCATCCAGGGGCACCCTCCACCAGGCCCCCACTCATGTCTCCCACCACCCCCACCCCCCAGCATCCAGGGGCAGCCTCCACCAGGCCCCCACTCATGTCTCCCACCACCCCCACACCCCGGCATCCAGGGGCAACCTCCACCAGGCCCCCACTCATGTCTCCCGCCACCCCCACCCCCCAGCAGTGCAGGGGCAGCCTCCACCAGGCCCCCACTCATGTCCCCTATCATCCCCACCCGCCAGCAGGGCAGGGGCAGCCTCCACCAGGCCCCCACTCATGTCTACCATCACCCCCACCCCTCAGCCACCAGGGGCACCCTCCACAAGGCCCCACTCATGTCCCCTATCACCCCCACCCCCCAGCAGTGCAGGGGCAGCCTCCACCAGGCCCCCACTCATGTCTCCCACCACCCCACCCCCCAGAATCCAGGGGCACCCTCCATCAGGCCCCCACTCATGTCCCCTATCACCCCCACCTCCCAGCAGTGCAGGGGCAGCCTCCACCAGGCCCCCACTCATGTCTACCATCACCCCCACCCCCCAGCATCCAGGGGCACCCTCCACCAGGCCCCCACTCATGTCTACCATCACCCCCACCCCCAGCAGTGCAGGGGCACCCTCCACCAGGCCCCCACTCATGTCTACCATCACCCCACCCCCCAGCAGTGCAGGGGCAGCCTCCACTAGGCCCCCACTCATGTCTACCATCACCTCCACCCCCCAGCATCCAGGGGCACCCTCCACCAGGCCCCCACTCATGTCCCCTATGACCCCACCCCCCAGCAGTGCAGGGGCAGCTTCCACCAGGCCCCCACTCATGTCTACCATCACCCCCACCACCCAAGCAGTGCAGGGGCACCATCTACCAGGCCCCCACTCATGTCTAACATCATCCCCACAACCCAGCAGTGCAGGGGCAGCCTCCACTAGGCCCCCACTCATGTCTCCCACCCCCCAGCATCTGGGGGCACCCTCCACCAGGCCCCCACTCATTTCTCCCACCACCCCCTCCGCCAGCAGTGCAGGGGCGGCCTCCACCAGGCCCCCACTCAAGTCTCCCACCACCCCCACCCCCCAGCATCCAGGGGCACCCTCCAGCAGGACCCACTCATGTCTCCCACCACCCCCACCCCCCATCAGTGCAGTGGCACCCTCCACAAGGCCCCCACTCATGTCCAACTCATGTCTCCCTGCACCCCTACCCCCCAGCAGTGCAGGGGCAGCCTCCACCATGCCCCCGCTCATATCTCCCATCACCCCCACCCCCCAGCAGTGCAGGGGCACCCACCACAAGGCCCCCACTCATGTCCAACTCATGTCTCCCTGCACCACCACCCCCCAGCAGTGCAGGGGCAGCCTCCACCAGGCCCCCACTCATGTCTCCCACCACCCCCACCCCCCAGCATCCAGGGGCACCCTCCACCAGGCCCCCACTCATGTCTCCCACCACCCCCACACCCCGGCATCCAGGGGCAGCCTCCACCAGGCCCCCACTCATGTCTCCCGCCACCCCCACCCTCAGCAGTGCAGGGGCAGCCTCCACCAGGGCCCCACTCATGTCCCCTATCATCCCCACCCCCCAGCAGTGCAGGGGCAGCCTCCACCAGGCCCCCACTCATGTCTACCATCACCCCCACCCCCCAGCCACCAGGGGCACCCTCCACAAGGCCCCCTCCCATGTCCCCTATCATCCCCACCCCCCAGCAGTGCAGGGGCAGCCTCCACCAGGCCCCCACTCATGTCTACCATCACCCCCACCCCCCAGCCACCAGGGGCAGCCTCCACAAGGCCCCACTCATGTCCCCTATCACCCCCACCCCCCAGCAGTGCAGTTGCAGCCTCCACCAGGCCCCCACTCATGTCTCCAACCACCCCACCCCCCAGAATCAAGGGACACCCTCCACCAGGCCCCCACTCATGTCCCCTATCTCCCCCACCCCCCAGCAGTGCAGGGGCAGCCTCCACCAGGCCCCCACACATGTCTACCATCACCCCCACCCCCCAGCATCCAGGGGCACCCTCCACCAGGCCCACCCTCATGTCCCCTATCACCCCCACCCCCCAGCAGTGCAGGAGCAGCCTCCACCAGGCCCCCACTCATGTCTACCATCACCCCCACCCCCCAGCAGTGCAGGGGCACCCTCCACCAGGCCCCCACTCATGTCTACCATCACCCCCACCCCCCAGCAGTGCAGGGCAGCCTCCACCAGGCCCCCACTCATGTCTCCCACCACCCCCACCCCCCAGCATCCAGGGGCACCCTCCACCAGGCCCACACTCATGTCTCCCACCACCCCCACCCCCCAGCAGTGCAGGGGCAGCCTCCACCAGGCCCCCACTCATGTCTCCCACCACCCCCACCCCCCAGCATCCAGGGGCACCCTCCACCAGGCCCCCTCTCATGTCTCCCACCACCCCACCCCCCAGCAGTGCAGGGGCAGCCTCCACCAGGCCCCCGCTCATGTCTCCCACCACCCCCACCCCCCAGCATCCAGGGGCACCCTCCACCAGGCCCCCACTCATGTCTCCCACCACCCCCACCCCCCAGCATTGCAGGGGCAGCATCCACAAGGCCACCACTCATGTCCAACTCATGTCTCTCTGCACCCCCACCCCCCAGCAGTGCAGGGGCAGCCTCCACCAGGCCCCCACTCATGTCTCCCACCACCCCCACCCCCCAGCATCCAGGGGCAACCTCCACCAGGCCCCCACTCATGTCCAACTCATGTCTTCCACCACCCCCACCCCCCAGCAGTGCAGGGGCAGCCTCCACCAGGCCCCCACTCATGTCTCCCACCACCCCCACCCCCCAGCATCCAGGGGCGCCCTCCACCAGGCCCCCACTCATGTCTCCCACCCCCCCACCCCCCAGCAGTGCAGAAGCAGCCTCCACCAGGCCCCCACTCATGTCCCCTATCACCCCCACCCCCCAGCAGTGCAGGGGCGGCCTCCACCAGGCCCCCACTCATGTCTACCACCACCCCCATCCCCCAGCATCCAGGGACATCCTCAACCAGGCCCCCATTCATGTCCAACTCATATCTACCATCACCCCCACCCCCCAGCAGTGCAGGGGCACCCTCCACCAGGCCCCCACTCATGTCCAACTCATGTCTCCCTGCACCCCCACCCCCCAGCAGTGCAGGGGCAGCCTCCACCAGGCCCCCACTCATGTCTCCCACCACCCCCACCCCCCAGCATCCAGGGGCACCCTCCACCAGGCCCCCACTCATGTCCAACTCATGTCTTCCACCACCCCCACCCCCCAGCAGTGCAGGGGCAGCCTCCACCAGGCCCCCACTCATGTCTATCACCACCCCCACCCCCCAGCGTCCAGGGGCACCCTCCACCAGGCCCCCACTCATGTCCAACTCATGTCTCCCACCACCCCCACCCCCCAGCAGTGCAGGGGCAGCCTCCACCAGGCCCCCACTCATGTCCCCTATCAACCCCACCCCCCAGCAGTGCAGGGGAAGCCTCCACCAGGCCCCCACTCATGTCTACCATCACCCGAACCCCCCAGCAACCAGGGGCACCCTCCACAATGCCCCCACTCATGTCCAACTCGTGTCTCCCTGCACCCCCACCCCCCCAGCAGTGCAGGGGCAGGCTCCACCAGGCCCCCACTCATGTCTCCCACCACCCCCACTCCCCAGCAGTGCAGGGGCAGCCTCCACCAGGCCCCCACTCATGTCTCCCACCACCCCCACCCCCCAGCATCCAGGGGCGCCCTCCAATAGGCCCCCACTCATGTCTCCCACCCCCCCACCCCCCAGCAGTGCAGGAGCAGCCTCCACCAGGCCCCCACTCATGTCCCCTATCACCCCCACCCCCCAGCAGTGCAGGGGCGGCCTCCACCAGGCCTCCACTCATGTCTACCACCACCCCCATCCCCCAGCATCCAGGGACATCCTCAACCAGGCCCCCATTCATGTCCAACTCATATCTACCATCACCCCCACCCCCCAGCAGTGCAGGGGCACCCTCCACCAGGCCCCCACTCATGTCTCCCACCACCCCCACCCCCCAGCAGTGCAGGAGCAGCCTCCACCAGGCCCCCACTCATGTCCATTATCACCCCACCCCCCAGCAGTGCAGGGGCAGCCTCCACCAGACCCCCACTCATGTCTACCATCACCCCCACCCCTGAGCCACCAAGGGCACCCTCCACCAGGCCCCCACTCATGTCTCCCACCACCCCACCCCCCAGCAGTGCAGGGGCAGCCTCCACCAGGCCCCCACTCATGTCTACCATCAACCCCACCCCCCAGCCACCAGGGGCACCCTCCACCAGGTCCCCACTCATGTCTCCCACCACCCCCACCACCCAGCAGTGCAGGAGCAGCCTCCACCAGGCCCCCACTCATGTCCCCTATCACCCCCACCCCCCAGCAGTGCAGGGGCAGCCTCCACCAGGCCTCCACTCATGTCTACCATCACCCCCACCCCCAGCCACCAGGGGCACCCTCCATAAGGCCCCCACTCATGTCCAACTCATGTCTCCCTGCACCCCCACCCCCCAGCAGTGCAGGGGCACCCTCCACCAGGCCCCCACTCATGTCCCCTATGCCCCCACTCATGTCTACCATCACCCCCACCCCCCAGCCACCAGGGGCACCCTCCACCAGGCCCCCACTCATGTCTCCCACCACCCCCACCCCCAGCAGTGCAGGGGCAGCCTCCACCAGGCCCCACTCATGTCTACCATCAACCCCACCCCCCAGCCACCAGGGGCACCCTCCACCAGGTCCCCACTCATGTCTCCCACCACCCCCACCACCCAGCAGTGCAGGAGCAGCCTCCACCAGGCCCCCACTCATGTCCCCTATCACCCCCACACCCCAGCAGTGCAGGGGCAGCCTCCACCATGCCCCCACTCATGTCTACCATCACCCCCACCCCCAGCCACCAGGGGCACCCTCCATAAGGCCCCCACTCATGTCCAACTCATGTCTCCCTGCACCCCCACCCCCCAGCAGTACAGGGGCACCCTCCACCAGGCCCCCCCTCATGTCTCCCACCACCCCACCCCCCAGCAGTGCAGGAGCAGCCTCCACCAGGCCCCCACTCATGTCCCCTATGCCCCCACTCATGTCTACCATCACCCCCACCCCCCAGCCACCAGGGGCACCCTCCATCAGGCCCCACTCATGTCTCCCACCCCCCCCCCACCCCCCAGCAGTACAGGGGCAGCCTCCACCAGGCCCCCACTCATGTCTACCTTCACCCCCACCCCCCAGCCACCAGGGGCACCCTCCACCAGGCCCCCACTCATGTCTCCCACCACCCCACCCCCCCAGCATCCAGGGGCACCCTCCAGCAGGACCCACTCATGTCTCCCACCACCCCCACCCCCCAGCAGTGCAGTGGCACCCTCCACAAGGCCCCCACTCATGTCCAACTCATGTCTCCCTGCACCCCTACCCCCCAGCAGTGCAGGGGGAGCCTCCACCATGCCCCCGCTCATATCTCCCACCACCCCCACCCCCCAGCAGTGCAGGGGCACCCTCCACAAGGCCCCCACTCATGTCAAACTCATGTCTCCCTGCACCACCACCCCCCAGCAGTGCAGGGGCAGCCTCCACCAGGCCCCCACTCATGTCTCCCACCACCCCCACCCCCCAGCATCCAGGGGCACCCTCCACCAGGCCCCCACTCATGTCTCCCACCACCCCCACACCCCGGCATCCAGGGGCAGCCTCCACCAGGCCCCCACTCATGTCTCCCGCCACCCCCACCCTCAGCAGTGCAGGGGCAGCCTCCACCAGGGCCCCACTCATGTCCCCTATCATCCCCACCCCCCAGCAGTGCAGGGGCAGCCTCCACCAGGCCCCCACTCATGTCTACCATCACCCCCACCCCCCAGCCACCAGGGGCACCCTCCACAAGGCCCCCTCCCATGTCCCCTATCATCCCCACCCCCCAGCAGTGCAGGGGCAGCCTCCACCAGGCCCCCACTCATGTCTACCATCACCCCCACCCCCCAGCCACCAGGGGCAGCCTCCACAAGGCCCCACTCATGTCCCCTATCACCCCCACCCCCCAGCAGTGCAGTTGCAGCCTCCACCAGGCCCCCACTCATGTCTCCAACCACCCCACCCCCCAGAATCAAGGGACACCCTCCACCAGGCCCCCACTCATGTCCCCTATCTCCCCCACCCCCCAGCAGTGCAGGGGCAGCCTCCACCAGGCCCCCACACATGTCTACCATCACCCCCACCCCCCAGCATCCAGGGGCACCCTCCACCAGGCCCACCCTCATGTCCCCTATCACCCCCACCCCCCAGCAGTGCAGGAGCAGCCTCCACCAGGCCCCCACTCATGTCTACCATCACCCCCACCCCCCAGCAGTGCAGGGGCACCCTCCACCAGGCCCCCACTCATGTCTACCATCACCCCCACCCCCAGCAGTGCAGGGCAGCCTCCACCAGGCCCCCACTCATGTCTCCCACCACCCCCACCCCCCAGCATCCAGGGGCACCCTCCACCAGGCCCACACTCATGTCTCCCACCACCCCCACCCCCCAGCAGTGCAGGGGCAGCCTCCACCAGGCCCCCACTCATGTCTCCCACCACCCCCACCCCCCAGCATCCAGGGGCACCCTCCACCAGGCCCCCTCTCATGTCTCCCACCACCCCACCCCCCAGCAGTGCAGGGGCAGCCTCCACCAGGCCCCCACTCATGTCTCCCACCACCCCCACCCCCCAGCATCCAGGGGCACCCTCCACCAGGCCCCCACTCATGTCTCCCACCACCCCCACCCCCCAGCATTGCAGGGGCAGCATCCACAAGGCCACCACTCATGTCCAACTCATGGCCCCACTCATGTCCCCTATCACCCCCACCCCCCAGCAGTGCAGTTGCAGCCTCCACCAGGCCTCCACTCATGTCTACCACCACCCCCATCCCCCAGCATCCAGGGACATCCTCAACCAGGCCCCCATTCATGTCCAACTCATATCTACCATCACCCCCACCCCCCAGCAGTGCAGGGGCACCCTCCACCAGGCCCCCACTCATGTCTCCCACCACCCCCACCCCCCAGCAGTGCAGGAGCAGCCTCCACCAGGCCCCCACTCATGTCCATTATCACCCCACCCCCCAGCAGTGCAGGGGCAGCCTCCACCAGACCCCCACTCATGTCTACCATCACCCCCACCCCTGAGCCACCAAGGGCACCCTCCACCAGGCCCCCACTCATGTCTCCCACCACCCCACCCCCCAGCAGTGCAGGGGCAGCCTCCACCAGGCCCCCACTCATGTCTACCATCAACCCCACCCCCCAGCCACCAGGGGCACCCTCCACCAGGTCCCCACTCATGTCTCCCACCACCCCCACCACCCAGCAGTGCAGGAGCAGCCTCCACCAGGCCCCCACTCATGTCCCCTATCACCCCCACCCCCCAGCAGTGCAGGGGCAGCCTCCACCAGGCCTCCACTCATGTCTACCATCACCCCCACCCCCAGCCACCAGGGGCACCCTCCATAAGGCCCCCACTCATGTCCAACTCATGTCTCCCTGCACCCCCACCCCCCAGCAGTGCAGGGGCACCCTCCACCAGGCCCCCACTCATGTCCCCTATGCCCCCACTCATGTCTACCATCACCCCCACCCCCCAGCCACCAGGGGCACCCTCCACCAGGCCCCCACTCATGTCTCCCACCACCCCCACCCCCAGCAGTGCAGGGGCAGCCTCCACCAGGCCCCACTCATGTCTACCATCAACCCCACCCCCCAGCCACCAGGGGCACCCTCCACCAGGTCCCCACTCATGTCTCCCACCACCCCCACCACCCAGCAGTGCAGGAGCAGCCTCCACCAGGCCCCCACTCATGTCCCCTATCACCCCCACACCCCAGCAGTGCAGGGGCAGCCTCCACCATGCCCCCACTCATGTCTACCATCACCCCCACCCCCAGCCACCAGGGGCACCCTCCATAAGGCCCCCACTCATGTCCAACTCATGTCTCCCTGCACCCCCACCCCCCAGCAGTACAGGGGCACCCTCCACCAGGCCCCCCCTCATGTCTCCCACCACCCCACCCCCCAGCAGTGCAGGAGCAGCCTCCACCAGGCCCCCACTCATGTCCCCTATGCCCCCACTCATGTCTACCATCACCCCCACCCCCCAGCCACCAGGGGCACCCTCCATCAGGCCCCACTCATGTCTCCCACCCCCCCCACCCCCCAGCAGTACAGGGGCAGCCTCCACCAGGCCCCCACTCATGTCTACCTTCACCCCCACCCCCCAGCCACCAGGGGCACCCTCCACCAGGCCCCCACTCATGTCTCCCACCACCCCACCCCCCAGCAGTGCAGGAGCAGCCTCCACCAGGAACCCCACTCATGTCCCCTATGCCCCCACTCATGTCTACCATCACCCCCACCCACCAGCCACCAGGGGCACCCTCCACCAGGCCCCCACTCATGTCTCCCACCACCCCCACCCCCCAGCAGTGCAGGGGCAGCCTCCACCAGGCCCCCACTCATGTCTGCCCTCACCGCCACCCCCTAGCCACCAGGGGCACCCTCCACCAGGCCCCCACTCATGTCTCCCACCACCCCCACCCCCCAGCAGTGCAGGAGCAGCCTCCACCAGGCCCCCACTCATGTCCCCTATCACCCCCACCCCCCCAGCAGTGCCGGGGCACCCTCCACCAGGCCCCCCTTCATGTCTCCCACCACCCCCACCCCCCAGCAGTGCAGGAGCAGCCTCCACCAGGCCCCCACTCATGTCCCCTATGCCCCCACTCATGTCTACCATCACCCCCAGCCACCAGGGGCACCCTCCACAAGGCCCCCACTCATGTCCAACTCATTTCTCCCTGCACCCCCACCCCCAGCAATGCAGGAGCAGCCTCCACCAGGCCCCCACTCATGTCTCCCACCACCCCCACGCCCCAGCAATGCAGGGGCACCATCCACCAGGCCCCCACTCATGTCTCCCACCACCCCCACCCCCAGCAGTGCCGGGGCACCCTCCACCAGGCCCCCCTTCATGTCTCCCACCACCCCCACCCCCCAGCAGTGCAGGAGCAGCCTCCACCAGGCCCCCACTCATGTCCCCTATGCCCCCACTCATGTCTACCATCACCCCCAGCCACCAGGGGCACCCTCCACAAGGCCCCCACTCATGTCCAACTCATGTCTCCCTGCACCCCCACCCCCAGCAATGCAGGAGCAGCCTCCACCAGGCCCCCACTCATGTCTCCCACCACCTCCACGCCCCAGCAATGCAGGGGCACCATCCACCAGGCCCCCACTCATCTCCCCTATCACCACCATCCCCCAGCAGTGCAGGGGCAGCCTCCACCAGGCCCCCACTCATGTCTCCCACCACCCCCACCCCCCAGCCTTCAGGGGCACCCTCCACCAGGCCCCCACTCATGTCCCCTAGCACACCCACCCCACAGCAATGCAGGGGCATCCTCCACCAGGCCCCCACTCATGTCTACCATCACCCCCACCCTTCAGCATCCAGGGGCACCCTCCACCAGGCCCCCATTCATGTCCCCTATCACCCCCACCCCCCAGCAGTGCAGGAGCAGCCTCCACCAGGCCCCCAATCATGTCTACCATCACCCCCACCCCCCGCAGTGCAGGGGCACCCTCCACCAGGTCCCCACTCATGTCTACCATCACCCCCACCCCCAGCAGTGAAGGCGCACCCTCCACCAGGCCCCCACTCATGTCTCCCACCACCCCCACCCCCCAGCATCCAGGGGTGTTAGGCGGAAACCTGTGCAGTTCCCTCTGGGACCACTGCAAAAGATTTAGGACTACAGGTGTTGGGCCGTGAACCCACTTGGTAGCAGTCTGTACCACACAGATTCACTTGGTAGCTGTGGCTGAGCAGTCAGACTTCCCTCAAGAAGAGTTGAGCAGTATGTAGAGTATACAATATAGGGCAATCCTTCACAGCAAGACAAGTAAAACACGCAATGAGGCTTAGTGTAAAGATATTAAGGTATTTATTTATAACGGAATATCTATGAAAAACACTATAGCACTATCACGGCAAACAAATCAAACACAATTACTCTACGAAGCAGAAAATGATCAATCCCCCTAGCAATATGTCGACAACTCTAGGTTCTACCGGCACCACTTATTTTCAGACAGAGGTGTATACCTGAACCTAGATGACACTCGAATATTAGTTGGGACGGGAGAGAAAAAGATAGGCAGGTTACGAAGTCAACGCAGTTCAATACTTCGCGGATAAAATGCAAGGCAGGAAAACAAGAATCACAATAGATCGTAAAGTTCAGAGGCCAGGCCCACTCGGAGAGAGGCAAGCGCTATGTCCCAAAAAGTCTCTAGCGGAGATGCATTCAAGTCTTTGTAGCAAATTGTTATCGGCAGATTGAACCAGTTCAGAACAATCAATGAGAAAAGCTTGGAGGCGACCCAACGGAAAGGAGAGGATTAAGACACCTCACTCAATCCGAGCGAAAGGGAAGCCAGGCGGACACGGTACCTTGTTGTGGAGAGCAGCTCCGGCGGGGGCAGTTGTTCCTGGTGGTCGATGCACGTTGGGTCTTTGCCAAGAGTAGAGATGATCTCGTCGTCGAAGAAAAGTGAAGTCCTGTGCACCACCAGGGAAGAGACATGCCGCGGAGTGCTCCGTCACAAGGCACCACCTTTTGGTCGCGGTTCAGGGGTAGTGGCTATCCGGTTGCCGGGGTGCGCTGCACGGGCAATTCGACCACTGCGTCCTGAGGCGAATAAAAAGCAAAGGGGACTGGTTGTTCCCACCAGTCAGGTGAAGAGACTCTCCGGCAGGGAGATCTCCTCTGTCGTCGGGAAGTGGTGAGTCAGTTCCACAGGGCTCCACCGGAGGTGTCGTCGTGCAGGTCTGCTTTTATGCAGAAAACCCCCATTCATTCAGCCTAGCTGTCAATCAACACATGCTAAGTGGTGAGCGGGAAGGCTCAGCCCTTGGGTCAATCACTCCAGAGTGCGACCGGAGTTGGCAAGGCAACTCGGTCCAGGGTGCCTAAACCCCCTCCCACACCCCTGTGGTAACCCAGACAGAATGGCACCACTTTGGAGGGTCTCTGTACAGAGCCCGCCAAAAGTGGAACAAAGTGCTCGACCTTTGGTTTAGGAGTCACAGAGACAAACACAGATGCCATTTTACAAACCGAGTTCTGGCAGAAAATACCATCCGATAAACCTATTTAAGATAAGTAAATCGGTGGTACGTTAGAGATTAACGAGAAAAAGTATCAATCTCCAACAATGGGACGAATCCCATAGGGTTATGTCCGGGGTCGAACATAACAAGTAGTTTCCACTGCCACCAGCAAAAACTCGACGAGGGGGGACGGGACAGTGCCCCCTCGAGTAACAGATCCAGGAGTACTCGAATTACCCCTACTAGTACGTCCACAATAAGATGGTTTGTACTAGTTCTGTTAGTAAATTTAGGTCTAGTAAAGCCAATGGTGACTTTACATGCCCGGGGAGACAGTAGTCAGTCCCCGGGTATGGAGTCTATGGTGGGGGTCCGCTAGGGCGCCCCAGTGTTACGGCATGTAGGGTGCAGTGTAACACACATAGAAAAACATATGAGACCCTATGGAGTAAAAGACCCCATAGCCCATAGAACACATTGACATTTGCAGGAATTACACACATACATGTCCAAGAGTGGGAGAAAAAGAGTCTCACTCTTGGCAGGATGGAAAAAAAACAAACTCCCGAAATCTAGCAAAGCTGCTGGGGGACTCACTAGGTTAGGAAATTCAGCCTAAACAGAGAATTCACCCTAACACTCGCCCTCCCCAGACTAAGGGACAGGAGGATTTAATCCACTCCTGGATGAATCTCATACCTCTAGTCGATGACATACATCCTAGAGAGACCATCAGCATTTTGGTGGTGACATCCTGACCTGTGCTCAATGGTGAAATCAAACCCTTGTAGGCAGATCGACCATCTCAATAGTTTTGGGTTTTCCCCTTTCATTTGCATTAACCATCTCAAGGGTTGGTGGTTAGTCTGAATGACGAAAGTAGAACCATACAAGTACGGCCTAAACTTCTTCAGAGCCCACACGATAGCAAAGCACTCTCTTTCGATTGTTGCCCACCTTGTTTCAGGATCCTTCAGCTTGCGGCTCATGAAGCAAACGGGGTGCTCCCTACCTTTTCCATTCAGTTGACTGAGTACGGCACCTATCCCTACATTGGAAGCATCTGTCTGCACAATGAAGTGTTGGCGGTAATCAGGAGCTCTGAGTACTGGGGCTTGGCAAAGAGCCTTTTTCAGGTTTTCAAAAGCCTGATTGCACTCCTCGTTCCATTTAACCTTTTTAGGAAATTTGGGCGAGGAGATGACATTCAGTGGAGAAGCTATGGTCCCATAGTTCTCTATGAAATTCCTGTAAAACCCAGTGAGGCCTAGGAAGGCTCTCACCTGGGTTTGAGTAGTCGGTGTTGTCCAATTTTGCACAGCTTCAATTTTACTGAGCAAAGGCCTTATTTCTCCACCGCCTACCTCATGCCCAAGATAGACTACCTTACTCTGTCCAATTTGGCATTTGCTCGCCTTTATGGTCAGATTGGCTCGTCCAAGAGCCTGCAAAACATCTCTCAGGTGGGTTACATGTTCTTCCCAGGAATTGCTGAACACTGCGATGTCATCCAAGTATGCCATGCAGAAGTCCTCCATCCCATTCAGAACTTGGTTTATCATCCGTTGAAACGTAGCAGGTGCATTACCTTAAACTGGTATAAGCCAACGGGGGTAGAAAATGCAGTTTTCTCCTTGGCATGGTCTGTCTGGGCTATTTGCCAATAGCATGACGTCAAGTCAAATATGCTGAGGAACTTGGCGGCGCCAAGTTTATCCACCAACTCATCTGTTCTTGGCAAAGGGTGGGCATCAGTCTTGGTGACTGCATTCAGAGCTCTATAATCCATGCAGAATCTAAGTTCTTCAGATCCGGCCTTTGGTACCAACACAACTGGGCTAGACCATGGACTAGTAGAGGGCTCTATTACCCCGAGATCAAGCATCTTGCCGACCTCACCTTTGATGTGGGTTTGTACGTTTTCTGACATGCGGTATCCTATGCTTTTGACTGGCAGACAGTCACCAGTGAGTATGTCGTGCTGACCCCAAGGGGTCAAGCCTGGTGAAAGCGAGAACAGAGGGGCAAACTGATTCAACATAGATTTGCACTCTTCTTGTTGCTCGGGTGTCAGATTGGAGGAGAGATCCACTCCTTCAATTTTTTCATCTAAAGGTAAGCCTCTGAGGAGATCCGGAAGAGCTTCACTCTCTTCTTCTTCCTTGGATGACGCTAGAAGCAACGCTCCTACATCAGGTCGCGAGACATACGCTTTAAGTCGGTTGGTGTGAAAGACTGTCGGAGCCTCCTTGGGATTGCCCAAGTCCACCAGATAGTTAACCTCTCCGAGTTTACCCACTACTCGGAAGGGTCCCATCCACTTATCTTGCAAGGCCCTCTGCCTTGTTGGGATCATAACGAGAACGAGCTGGTCTTGAGCGAACTCAACCATGTTAGCCTTTTGATCGTACCAGTGCTTGACCAATGCTTGTCCAGCTTTCAAGTTATCGCTTGCTTCCGTCATCATGTGTGACATTATCCTCCGGAGACCTATCACGTAGTCAGTCACTCTGACTGGCTTGGGGGAAGTAGCACTCTCCAACCTCTCCTTAATCAGGGCCAATGGACCTCTGACGGGATGACCATAGAGTAGTTTGAAGGGCGAGTAACCTACGCCTTCCTGAGGGACTTCTCTATAAGCAAAGAGAAGGCATGGCAGTAGAAGGTCCCACTTACGCCTAAGGGGTTCCTCTAAAGCACCTATCATGCTCTTCATGGTTCGGTTGAACCGTTCTACCAACCCATTGGTTTGTGGGTGATAAGCTGTTGAGAACTTGTAAGTAACTCCACAGGTTTTCCACATGGCTTTCATGTAGTGGGACATAAAGTTTGACCCCCTGTCAGAGATTACTTCCTTAGGAAACCCGACCCTAGTAAAAATACCAAGGAGGGCCTTAGCCACAGCCGGAGCTGTAACAGTCCTCACAGGAATTACCTCAGGATACCTAGTAGCATGATCTACTACAACAAGTATAAACCTGTTGCCTGAGGAGGTTGGAGGATCAAGGGGACCAAGAATGTCAATCCCTACTCTCTCAAATGGGACTCCCACAACTAGGAGAGGCACTAAAGGTGCCACATTCTTGGAGCCAACCTTACCAGAGATTTGACAGGTGTGGCAGCTCCTGCAGTGTTTTTCTACTTCGGCCCCCATCTTCAGCCAATAGAAGTAGAGAGAGAGCCTTTCCTTAGTCTTCTTAAAATTCAAGTGACCAGCCAAAGGAATCTCGTGGGCTAACTGCAAGAACTGTGGTCTGTTCTCTTGGGGTACTACAAGTCGTTTGTAGTCTCCAGGTGCAGACTCGGTCGGTTCACTGTAGAAGAGGCCATCTTCCCAGTGCAACCTGTATTTCCCAGGCTCTTGCCCTTCAGCCTGAGCTTCTGCCTGGTGGCGAAGACCTTCCAGAGTTGGACATTATCTCTGTCCCTTACTGAAGTCTGCCCTGCTGGGTCCACCTTCTGCCAGTAAAGACTGCAGCTCAGGATGGTCAACAGGATCCAGATCTCCAATGAGTTTCTGGCCTTCCATTAGCTCTTCCTCAGAGTCTAATTCTACCACGCAGGGTTGTACCTCCCTCTCAGCCTCGACTAGAGGTGGAGTTACGGGTGTAACTTTGGACAACCGCGGGGAAGTCCGTGTTGGCTGCACTGGAATGCTGGCTGCTTCGGGATAGAAGCCTTAGGTTTCCCTTTTGCTTCTGATGTCTTGGAGACAGCGGCCGACAATTCCAGTGGAGCAGGAGTGATTTCTTTCTTCATCATCTCCCAGAGAGTAACGCACATGGTCCTCTCTCGTGCAGGTCTGGTTAGCTCCTGTAACCTTTTACTAGGAGGTCTGGGAGTATGCGATACAACTCTGAGAGTGTTCAAATCGTTACCCAACAGTACGCGTCCTGGTACCTCTCTCTGTATGCTGACAGGTATCTTCACAGTCATGTCGTTACACTGGATGAGAACTGGTAATTCGGGGAAGCATCTGCACAGGCCCTCCAGCTAACTTGGTGAGGCGTTTGGGTGCCTTAGCAACATCCTCAGCCTGAAAAAACGATTTATCCACCACAGTTATGCAGGCCCCAGTGTCCCTAATGGCAGGAGTCTCCTGACCATTCACCTGGACACTGTCCTTATAATACTCTTTAGTATTATCGGGGATAGAATTATAGACATCTAAATTCTGTTGTTCCCACAACCCCAGAGATACTAAAGAAACGCTGGCTGAGACTCCAATGGGTTCGTCAGCTAGCAGTAGAAAGTTTCCACTTGCCATTTGGACTTTCTCCTCTGGAGCGAAGGCTAAGGAGACAAGCTGGACCCCTGAAGGTTTACCCTTACATCTGGGATCTCCTTCCACGTGATCAGTTGAGCCACAAACAAAGCATTTACCGAATGCTTTCTGGAATGGTGGCTTGTTCTGACCTCCTTCTGGTTTGGCACCAGAAGACACACTATTCTGCTATGGTTTTCCCGGTGGCTTACCCTTCTGGTTTTGTTTGGGGCCCTCTTTGGAATGTGAGTTATTCGAATTCTCTTTTGAGTCTTTTTTAGGCTGTTTTCCCTCATCCTTTTTCTGAGTTGCCCCAGAATCCTTATGAGTAGCCCTGTTGGCAACCCATAAGTCAGCAGCCTTAGCTAGCTCCCTGGAATCCAATTCCTTCGAATCAGCCAAGTGCTGTCTGAGCTCAGGAGAACAGGCATCATAAATAGACTCCAACATAAAAAGATTCCTCATACCCTCATAAGTGTTCATTTTGTAACCCTTAATCCATCCCTCTAAGTTCTTCAACCCTTCACTCACCCAGGTAGCCCAAGAGGTACCATCATGCTTTTTGAGGGTTCTAAACCTCTTAAGATACTGGGAAGGGGTCTTCCCGAATCTAGCTATTAAAGCTAGTTTCACACTTTCGTAATCTGTCTTATCCGCCTCCCCCAACTCCATTACCACATCAGTCGCAACAGGAGGGAGTCTAGAGAACAACGAGGGAAGCAAAGCATTCCCGGTGATGTCCTGGAGCCCATGATTGTATTCAAACAGTTTCAACCAATCCAACACATCCAATCTCGGTTCATACATACCCACTAATTCCTTCGGCATCCGGGGTCTTTTGGGACTGGAGCTCCTAGAGGAACCAGAGGAGAGAGAAGCATTTTCCATAGACAACTTTTTCATCTCTAACTCGTGATTAAGTTCTATTTCTCTGAGTCTTAACTCAGCTTGCTTCTGCTCAGCCTGGGCATTCACCCGTCTGAACTGGAGCTCTTGGTTTCGTTCGGATTGAGCCAAGAACCGTTTGTATTCTAGTTTGAGCTTCATTCTTTCAAGTTCAAAGTAAGCAGGGTTACTTGTGGGACCTGGTATGGGCCCTGTAGGCACAGCTGGTAAGGCAGGTAGAGGAGCAGGGGAGACAGTTTCATTAGCCTCACCGTCCTCGTCAGCCTCTTCATCGCTATCATCAGAGTTATGACTTAGATCAACACCATTACTGTTATCTACATTTGCTGGGGAGCTTGGTTCCTCTGAACCAGTACCCAGACTTTGGTTCGCCAGCAATCTCTCAATTAGTTCTAACTTCTTGCCTCTTACAGAAAGATTTGCTTTCCTACACAGAGCTCGCAGACTCTCAGTATTTTCACCTGACAAGGACTCTTGACTGTAAGTTTCCATCGTAGACATGTTTTTTGAAAGTTGCTTTTGTGCAACGTTTTGTGGTTAGTTATCCTACAGTGTCGAAAAGCACTCTAAACTGTATACTCAATACAAATCCCACCACTGTACACCAGTGTTAGGCGGAAACCTGTGCAGTTCCCTCTGGGACCACTGCAAAAGATTTAGAACTACAGGTGTTGGGCAGTGAACCCACTTGGTAGCAGTCTGTACCACACAGATTCACTTGGTAGCTGTGGCTGAGCAGTCAGACTTCCCTCAAGAAGAGTTGAGCAGTTTGTGGAGTATACAACATAGGGCAATCCTTCACAGCAAGACAGGTAAAACACGCAACGAGGCTTAGTGTAAAGATATTAAGGTATTTATTTATAACGGAATATCTATGAAAAACACTATAGCACTATCACGGCAAACAAATCAAACACAATTACTCTACGAAGCAGAAAATGATATATCCCCCTAGCAATATGTCACAACTCTAGGTTCTACCGGCACCACTTATTTTCAGACAGAGGTGTATACCTCAACCTAGATGAGTTGGGACGGGAGAGAAAAAGATAGGCAGGTTACGAAGTCAACGCAGTTCAATACTTCGCGGATAAAATGCAAGGCAGGAAGACAAGAATCACAATAGATCGTAAAGTTCAGAGGCCAGGCCCACTCGGAGAGAGGCAAGCGCTATGTCCCAAAAAGTCTCTAGCGGAGATGCATTCAAGTCTTTGTAGCAAATTGTTATCGGCAGATTGAACCAGTTCAGAACAATGAATGAGAAAAGCTTGGAGGCGACCCAACGGAAAGGAGAGGATTAAGACACCTCACTCAATCCGAGCGAAAGGGAAGCCAGGCGGACACAGTACCTTGTTGTGGAGGGCAGCTCCGGCGGGGGCAGTTGTTCCTGGTGGTGGATGCACGTTGGGTCATTGCCAAGAGTAGAGATGATCTTGTCGTCGAAGAAAAGTGAAGTCCGGGGCACCACCAGGGAAGAGACCAGCCGCGGAGTGCTCCGTCACAAGGCACCACCTTTTGGTCG
This sequence comes from Ambystoma mexicanum, assembly GCF_040938575.1. Taxonomy (NCBI): domain Eukaryota; kingdom Metazoa; phylum Chordata; class Amphibia; order Caudata; family Ambystomatidae; genus Ambystoma; species Ambystoma mexicanum. The sequence continues at coordinate 369,500,303 of NC_090930.1, forward strand.
CGGTTCAGGGGTAGTGGCTATCCCGTTGCCGGGGTGCGCTGCACAGCCAAATTCGACCACTGCGTCCTGAGGCGAATAAAAAGCAAAGGGGACTGGTTGTTCCCACCAGTCAGGGGAAGAGACTCTCCGGCAGGGAGATCTCCTCTGTCATCGGGAAGTGGTGAGTCGGTTCCGCAGGGCTCCACCGGAGGTGTCGTCGTGCAGGTCGGCTCAGCGTTACCCTCGTCGGATTCTTAGGTCCTGTGGCGACTTCTAAAGATTCAGTCCCAAAAGCCCTGCTTTTATGCAGAAAACCCCCATTCATTCAGCCTAGCTGTCAATCAACACATGCTAAGTGGTGAGCGGGAAGGCTCACCCCTTGGGCCAATCACTCCAGAGTGCGACCGGAGTTGGCAAGGCAACTCGGTCCAGGGTGCCTAAACCCCCTCCCACACCCCTGTGGTAACCCAGACAGAATGGCACCACTTTGGAGGGTCTCTGTACAGAGCCCGCCAAAAGTGGAACAAAGGGCTCGACCTTTGGTTTAGGAGTCACAGAGACGAACACAGATGCCATTTTACAAACCGAGTCCTGGCAGAAAATACCATCCGATAAACCTATTTAAGATAAGTAAATCGGTGGTACGTTAGAGATTAACGAGAAAAAGTATCAATCTCCAACAATGGGTCGAATCCCATAGGGTTATGTCCGGGGTCGAACATAACAAGTAGTTTCCACTGGCCGCCAGCCGAAACTCGACGAGGGGGGACGGGACAGTGCCCCCTCGAGTAACAGATCCAGGAGTACTCGAATTACCCCTACTAGTACGTCCACAATAAGATGGTTGGTACTAGTTCTGTTAGTAAATTTAGGTCTAGTAAAGCCAATGGTGACTTTACATGCCCGGGGAGACAGTAGTCAGTCCCCGGGTATGGAGTCTATGGCGGGGGTCCGCTAGAACGCCCCAGTGTTACGGCACGTAGGGTGCAGTGTAACACACATAGAAAAACATATGAGACCCTATGGATTAAAAGACGCCATAGCCCATAGAACAAATTGACATTTGCAGGAATTACACACATACATGTCCAAGAGTGGGAGAAAAAGAGTCTCACTCTTGGCAGGATGGAAAAAAAAACAAACTCCAGAAATCCAGCAAAGCTGCTGGGGGACTCACTAGGTTAGGAAATTCAGCCTAAACAGAGAATTCTCCCTAACAAGGGGCACCCTCCACCAGGCCCCCACTCATGTCTCCCACCACCCCCACTCCCCAGCAGTGCAGGGGCAGCCTCCACCATGCCCCCACTCATGTCTCCCACCACCCCCACCCCCCATCTGTGCAGGGGCACCCTCCACAAGGCCCCCACTAATGTCCAACTCATGTCTCCCTGCACCCCCACCCCCCAGCAGTGCAGGGGCAACCTCCACCAGGCCCCCACTCATGTCTCCCACCACCCCCACCCCCCAGCATCCAGGGGCACCCTCCACCAGGCCCCCACTCATGTCCCCCTGCACCCCCACCCCGCAGCCGTGCGATTTGCCTGGGTACGTGTATCCCTGGGGTGCGTGGGTAGTCTCCCATGCGATACCATCAGGGTACGTGTATTATGGGTCCGCGTCAACTTCCACACGCGATACCAGCAGGCTACATGTTTTACGGGGTTCGCGGGAAGTTCCACGCGCGATTGCCCTGGGTACGTGTATTTCGGGGTGCGCGTGAACTTCCACACGCGACAGGGCCTATGAGAGTGGGGTACGTGTATTACAGGGGTGGGCGGGAATATTCACTCGCGACTGGGCCTGGGAGAGCATGTTACGTGTATTCCTGGGGTGGGTGGGAAGATTCACACGTTCGCCTACGCCTATAAATGGTCCAATCCTGAAACACGTACGCCAGCATGAAGCAGGCGTACGTTGACCCGCGCAGCATAAAAGTGCGCGCAAACAACAAACAAGCTCAGACGCCAGGATGAATATACCGTTCCTAGCAGCAGTGGCCGTGGGTTACCAAAGGAGGAGGAGGATAGTGAGGGCCCGGATTTTCACTCCCAGAACCAGCCTTTTTGGTATGCCTGATGACCAGGTGTATGGGAGGTACAGGTTTCCACCACACATAATACTGGACCTGGTCAGTGAGTGGGAGGATGACCTCACATCACCCACCCTGTGCTCCCAAGCACTCAGCCCCCTGGAGAAGGTCCTCAATGTACTGCACTTCTTGGCCACTGGATCATTTCAGTGGACAAGTGCCATAGTGGGTGGGGTGTCACAGGCCACGCAGTCACGCTGCCTACACCAGGTCTTGAACATCATCACTGCATGCCCATCAGTCCGTAGGCACATATACCTGCCCAGGACACCTGCAGAAAGGCAGGCTACCGCCCTCGATTTCTACGGTGTGGCACAATTCCCCAAAGTGCTAGGTGCCATTGACTGCACCCATGTGGCACTATGTCCCCCCAGGGCATCTGAGCACATCTATAGGAACCCGCAAGCACTGGCATTCCATCAATGTGCAGGTAGTATGTAATACCAAGGGAATCATCACCTCAGTATATGCCAACTTTCCAGGGTCCACCCACGACAGCTTCATTTACCGAATGTCTACCCTAAGCCGGGACCTAGAAGCTGGGCGGCATGGCGATACATGGCTGCTTGGTGAGTATGAATGCCACTGCACATGCATGCATGTCAGATGCAGAGTTATGTCACTACCCCACTAATGATACCCATCACCTCCTCACCAGGGGACAGTGCCTACCCTCTGAGCACCCACATGATGACGCCAATTCGGAACCCCATCACGCCTCCCGGGGTAAGATACAACACAGCCCATATTGCAACCCGGGGCATAGTGGAGCGCACATTCGGAGTGCTCAAGTCATGCTTTCGCTCCCTTGACCGTTCTGGCTGGCAGCTGTTATATGCGCCCCCAGTAGTGTGCGCGATCATAGTGGCAGCATGTGTCCTGCACAATGTTGCAACACGCCGGGGCCTGGCTGTGGACATGGTGGTGCCCCCACATCCCCAACCACATGCACGCCCACTGCGCATGGGAGGGGAAAGGGCACGGGGTGAGGCAGCCCGTACGCAGCTGGTGGCTAATTACTTAACATAGAAATCACACCCCTGTGGAGTGCACACAGCCCTGGCACATATCATCTGTAAGCAATGATGACTTGACATGACAATTATGACCAACAAAGGGACAGTCAACTGTCAGAACCATAGCAGCCTGAGATTGTTCATGTGAAAGTGTCACAATGCGTGCATTCCTACCTACCCAAACACCACCAATGCAGTGTCATCAAAAGACACACTTCCATGCTGCAGAAATGAATACCCACTTGCAAAATACTACATAAAACAGTGCCATGTCACCCAACCCCTGCCCGGCACGGCCACACAACACACCATGGCATGTCATGCAATGTGAGAGCAAACAAATTAATCCCCACAACATGCCCCAAGTGTAACCAGCTACAGTGTCCCTAATGGAAACATGGCCACACATGAAATGCTCACAGTAATGCAGGACCTACAACCCACATTACCAAATACTTACCAAGTATACCAATCACCTACACAACCTCCAACCTACCTTAAACATGACATTACAGACTTACAAATTTGCTAGCCTCACTACCTGATGATGCCAGCACTTCGAACACTTCCAAGCATACAGTGTTAGCGCCACGCAAGAGTGTAGGTGCACTGCTTACAACATGGACTCCAGTACCAAGGTGGACCGCCTTGTGAAGACATGAGAAATGGACCTGCAAATTAGGAGGATGAGATGAATGCAGAGGCACATATCAATACACCATGCAGTGTACAATACAACAACAATATGCACTATGAATGTATACACTGTATTGACTACAGACAGCCCACACATCGAATGGGAGTCCAATGTCACCATGTACGTCAATGTCACTTGGGCACACCCTTTGCAAGCCCATGGAAACGGGAAGCAGGAGGGGTGTGTGTCACAAAAACCCAAGCATCTGAACCAAATTCATGACAAGCCTGCATGTGCCCAGCCACAATGCAGCGTATGCCCACGGGAGCCACACAAGGCAACACACTGTGCCAAAAAAAAATTAAAAAAAATAAATCAAAAATGGCCATTAATGGGCCCGGGGGGTGGGGGAGGCCACCCAGGAGGTCCGAGGACAGGGTGCACACCAAAACCCACCTGTGTGGATCTTGCGAAAAAAAAAAACACCTCCATGGGCTCATGGCCTGCACGGCTACCCTATTGTGAGAGAATCACTGCTGTCACTCTCCTCATCCTCTGCAGCTGCATCAGGAGGTGGTGGCACTATGGGAGGCAGCCCACGCAAAGCCCTAGTCTGTCCCTCCGTGGCAGCAAGCATGCGGGTGTGGTAGGTCTCGTTCTGGAGTATAATTGTGCGGAGGTCCCCATGCAACAACTCACGGGATGCCCGGACCTCCGCCCTAGTTACCTGCATCTCAGCTGAGAGCGTACGTGTGAGACGCTTCAGCTGCTGTTCTGTCCTTCTGTTTGTTGAAGCCTCAAGCTCAACAAGAGTCGTTCTGAGGTGAAGGAGTTCCACCCTCAGGGCTTCCCTGTGGCCCTGGGACTCTATGGAAATGGCTTCCCGCAGAGTCACCAGTGCCGCCCGCCTGTCCCTGTCGGACACCAACATGTCCTCCCTGTGTGACTGGCAGATGGAGTCTGTTGCCTGCTGTAGTCGCTCCATCAGCCTTTCGGGGGGGACAATGGAAGTGGCCACCCTATCCATGGCCTGAGCCATCATTTCTGATGATGCTGCCTGTTGGGTTGCCATACCGTATATGGATTGCTCCCATGCGGTATTGCCAGGTGGTGGACGGCCACCACGTTGGCGGGCACCACACCTGTCTGGGCAAGGCAAACTGCGCCTTGCTGTGCCGGCACTGCCTGAGGCTGCAGGACTGCATTCCCCCTCTGATCTGCTGGCCCAGGAACAGGATCAGATGTCGCGGAGTGTGACCTTGCATCCGTAACCACCAAAGGCGTACCTGCCAACACTGACATCCCCATTGAGGGTTCTAACCCTGGTGCAGGTGGATAGGACAGAACAGAATCCCTCCCAGGAACACTCACCTGCGACGGCACATAGGTCTCATCATCCGAATCGACACATGAATACAGCTCGGGGGAGGTGCAGCTAGAGACACCCCTTGAGAGCACGACCTGCAGCAGTTGTGGGTTCTCACCCACCACCACACCACGTCCCTCACTGGTGGTCGGTCGGCCCTCAGACCCCTCCTGGGTCTGCACCATCTCCACAACCCCAGCAGTATCAAGTGCGTCATCCCCTGCAAAGACATAAAAGAAAACAAATGGAAACAGGCATTAGCACTATGGCACACAATTAGGGCTGAGAGGCTACAGAAAAAGTACTTGATTGACACATGTCCCACATGACTAAAACCCTCCCATGCATGCACCGTCACTGTGTGTGAAGGGTAGGCAGATGGCACACATTGATGACACCAAGATGGAAGATGAACACATTTGCTGCATGCTGCCTAGCAGTGGCATCACACATTGGCCAGTGATTGGCAGATCAAATACACATGCCATCACACAGATGGCATGTATCCTAGCCATAAAGTGAAGAGGGAGAGGAGGTCACCAATTGTTCATTCAGTCTAGTTTGCTCATGAAATTGATTTTTTCATTGAACTGGTTCAAATATTTAACCTGGAGCTGCCAGTACAAAATGGTCCTATAGCACAGGGACGTGTCTAAACAAATCATATCCAGGAAACAAAGTCAGTCCACTGCACCATAGCCATGTCAGACATGTGACAATAGGACTGAGAAATGCCTAGTAAAAGTGGTGGTATGCAAAGAATCTGCCTGAATAAACAGAGAAAAATAAGCAACAATGTTGTGGCAAGATGACATTTCAAGGGCAACTGGTGTGGTGTTGGGCTAGATTTCTAATGTTGGCAGAAGGGATCCTGCTATACCCAAATGCTGGTGTGCAGAATGTATAGGATGAGGTACATGGGTGACCCAAACCACTCAGGCACACACACCCTCACCTGGCACCCAAACAGAAGCCCTCCCACAAACACCATGCACATGGATGACACACACATGCATGTGCACTCACCGGACAATGCCTCGTAATCTGCCAGTTCTCCCACGCCTTGGATCTGTTCCTCCGTGACGTAGGTCCCAGCAACCTGCTCATGTGGAGTGAGTTCTATGTCCTCTGCTGGAGACCCACCTCCAGTCACTAGAGTTGCGGCATGAATTGAGGCCAGCTTATTATTTGCCCTGCGCTTCAGGTCATTCCAGCGCTTGTAGCATTCAGTAGCTGTGCGCCTCACGATTCCAAGGGCACTTATGATGTCCGCAATGGTCTGCCAGTATGCCTGACATTGTGCAAGTCTGGTCTTGGATCCTGCAACAATCACCATTTCGCGGTCATGTGCGGACACATACTCTACAAGTGCATTCAGTTCGGCCTCGTTGAAGCTGGGCTTCCTTGACGGGCCGGACTGTGTAGCCGTGTCTGGGGCATCAGCCTCTACTGGACAAGCACTCTTCCTCTTCTGCTTGGAAGGTGGTGGGGATCCTGAGTGTCCTACAACGCTCTGGACACTAGGGGCAGGAGCCCCGGTGGACTCTGTACTAGGAGTGTGGGATTGCACACTCAGCATGGAAGTTGGTGCAGGCATTAGCTCAAGTGTGATGGTGTCAGGGGGAATGTCAGCCTGATGGACTTGGACCGACACTGTCCTATCTGGGTGTGTGAGAGGTGGGGTGGATGGAGCCGCAGCTGCCCCTGCAGCCTCCCCAGCCTGCCTACGCGGGGCAGCAGATGACCTAGCTGCCCCTGATGACACCAACGTTCACCGGCGCACGTGGCCTAGACCTGCTGACCTGGAAGTCAGCCATGGAGTCAACCTGTGCAAGGTCTGGTTCCGCAGTGGGCTGGTCCAACAAGGGCTGAGCATGGATGGTGTCAGCCACGTTAACCTCAACCAGGGGGGGGGCATGGGTGTCCATGACTGCTCCTCCACACATGGGGGGCTAGGGGCACCCTGCAAGTCACGGCCACGTCCCCTACTGGATCCACCACGGCCACCACTTGGGGCTCGGCCACCTTTGCCACCATTACAGCTTGTTCGCCTCCCAGCCATGGCACTGATGTTATTGTGCGTATGGGAGTCGATGTGAACTATTGTCCTGGGCAATTGGGGGTCAAAGGGGTTGGGTACCAGATGGTAATCGTACCCTAGTGTTCTAGCAAGGCTGTATGTCACCCCTGGGGAAAGATGACGGGTCACGCAACGCACAGGCACCCCAAAAAACAGAAGTAAGGTGCACGCAACCACTAGACCACGTGCGTGGAAAAATAAACCTGCACTACGCTGTGGCACCCAGAAACACAAGAATGAACATATGCGTGTCACACGCAGCCTAGAATGACCTCTGAAGGGGTACGTGACACACGGGGCAAGCACAGATGTTAAATACCTGCGCGACTCACCATCTGCCAGGAACAAAAGCGTGAAAAATATGCGCGTGTGCGCGTTGGCAACACCCCTGCCAAAAAAAGAATTGTATGCTGTCTGAGGAGATAGGACAACAGTAGAAGGGAACGCTGTTTGAAGAAACAGGCCCAGGAAAAAGAGGAAAAGAGAAAAAGCTGTCAGAGGTAACAGGGAGTATGAACTTGAAACGCTGTGAAGTAAATCGCATGTGAGCCGACAAGAAGTACAGATTTCACCCACTCGCTCTCCACGAAAAGCAAGTACAAGGAAATGGCATTCTACACGTACCTTTTATACACACGTCACAGACGCGCATACGCGATGAGGCCATTTCCACCAATTACACGCTTTGACACTCGGACGTGTATCTTTTTTTTACACGCGCCTTTCTCTACGGCCATGCGCGTGATGTCATAGATGCGCATGGGGGCCTTTGGGCCAATGAAATCGCTTATGCGTGCAGACGCGCTTACGCGCTAAGGGCCTGTCCTCGAATTACATGCAGACGTGCAGGACTTTTCACGTGCCAAATCACTCCGTATCAAGCTGGCCTCGCGTAAGCACACGGAAGACCACGCTCCTGCCCAGAAAGCCGATTTACTGCTCCCCAGAGCCCCGAGCATGCTCCCACCTGCCATCTGCTGCTGCCTGACTGCCTGCTGCCCACATGCCCTGCCATTTGCTGCCTGCACATCAGCCAGGGGTGCTGTTGCTGTAACCACCCCTGCTGGAACCGAAGACTCCCGACTGGGATTCCATTGCTCCACAGCCAGCCCCAGGACCCAGTTGCCCACCCACTCCTGCCTCTGGGGTTGTCATGTCGGGCACTGCAACATCTGGCACCACTGACAACCCCCGGCCAGAGAGGCAGAGAGGCACCTGCTTCAGTGCCAGGGAAGTTGGTGTCCTGGTGGAGCGAGTCCTGGGGCAGTATGATGCCCTCTACGGAAGGGTGCGCGCCGACAAGGAAGGACGGACTCGGATCTGGACGGACATCGTGACTGCCATCAACGTGGAGGGGGTAGCAGTCCATGACTTCCAACATGTCAAGAAGCGGTGGGCGGACTTCAGGTCCAGGACCCTGAACAAGGCCCGGCGCCTCTTGAAGGCAGCGGATGCTAAGGGGCACCGGGGCCACTTGTCGGAAGATCAGATGAGGGTCCTGGAGCGCATATCCCCAGCGCTCCAGGTCCAGGTCCTTGAGAGGCAGACCCGTCTGGAGTCGAGCGGTAAGTGTACATGCATCATGATTGTAAGCTGTGCGTGTGGTGATGTGCCAGTAGTGTGCCGGTTGCACATCTGTTTGTATGGGGCCGAGTATGGGTGGGAGTGTACAGGACCGTGATGCTAACACATGCGAGCGCTGTCATGTGTGAGACATGGATGGTGCTTGTGTGTGTAGGCTTGCATGCCAAATGCAGTTGTGTGGGCACACATGCTTGGATGAATGTGTATGTAAGTAGGCATGTTCGTGATGTCACGCATGTATGTTGTTTTCAGCTGTATTTATCAGCACTGTGTACATGTGCATGTGTGTGTATTTGACAAGGGTGCAACAGTGATGCAACATGGATGCATGTGACAGCGGGATGTGGAAGCCTGATTGCTAGATGTGACATGGATGCCATCGGAACACTGCGACAGTTGGCTGAGGTGTACACATGCATGCAAGTGTGGTGGTGTGCATGCATGTGTAGTGCACTCCCTGTGTTGCATGTGATGTCTGGCTCACCTTTGCCTGCTCATGCTGTTGTATGTGTATGGATGGTGCTGGCAGTTGCGATTTAGCTGTGGTATGGCTCGTGTGTGCATGTAGAAATGACATGTGTGTTGCCAATTGTGATGCCATGTCTGAGGTTTGCCAATGCCACTCATGTGCAACTGTCATGTGTGTATGTGTCCATTGTACAGTGCCCTGATGCCTGTGTTTTATTTCTCACTGTCTGCAGCGTCAACTGATGAAGAGGGCGGAGAAGGTGCTGTGGAGCACAGCGGCGGGGATCGCACCGCCACCCGGAGACGCAAGGCCCGGCTCCCCTCCCAGGTTGTGATCTCGTCGGGGAGTGAGGAGTCCGGTGACGCGTCCCAGGCCGCAGCTGCTGGGGGGAGGTCCAAGAGGCGGAGGTCGGAGTTGGACTCCTCTGCAGCAGAAGGGGCAGCTGGGACCCCACAGGGCCCAACGGGGGAAGATGGCACGGAGTCATCCAGGTTGGTGGGGGGTTTGGTGGAGGAGGAGGCCGTGCAAGCAACAGAGACGGGGTCTGGAGGTGGGGATTCCACTGGTGCTAGTGGTGCAGTGCAGGACCAGGGACAGGAGGCAGCACAGGTCGCCGCGGAGGTGCCTGTGTGCAATCCTGTCCCTGATCCTGTCACTGCATCATCTTGCACCAGCAGGGATGCCTACGTCCATACCCGTTTTCAGGCAGGGGATGAGCTCACAACAACTGGCCTTCCTCTGCCTGCGGATGTGGCTATCCGGGTCCAGGTTGAGCCTTTCCTGACTGGTGTGGCGTTGCGTCAACGGGCCATGCGAGGTGACCTGCAGTCTTTTCATGAGGAGACAGCACGTCATCTCGAATGGCTCGTTGAACGCATCGGCCTACTGGGACAGGTCACCCAGGCCGTTTGGGCTAGCTACGACCCCCTCCTCAACTGAACCCCCTATGCACCAGTCGTCCTCCGTGCCATCTTCCCACCCATCAGTCACCTGGGTGCCCTGTGGAGCTGCCTCTGACGGTGCGGCCAGGCTGGTGGAGGAGGCATCCCTGCCACAGTCGGGAGTCGGACGTCCAGCAGGGGTGGCCACATCAACGACTGCACCCCAGACAGCGGAGGATGTGCAGGCAGCAGGAGGCAGTGCACGGGCAGAGGCGCAGCAGCAGCAGCAACGTGGTGGGAGCCATGATAGCTCGGGGCCTTCGACATCGGAGGGGCAGGCATCGGCGGAGGGCAGGAGGACCCAGGACGGGAAGTGTCTTCCGTGTGGCAGCGGTTGGGCCATGCCATAGATGCGGAGCAGCAGTGGGCGGAAGAGGCACGGCTCACGATGGTCAGGGCGGAGAACTCCATGCGGAGGGCCCTGAAGCGGGCCGAGTGCCCCGAGGCAATCCGCAGGGATTTTGGGGGGAACATGTAGACGGCCCTGCGGACCCTCTGGGCCATGGAGGAGGAGCGCCTCCGGGACATTGAGCAGGAGTTCGATGATGCCCTGGCACGGAACATCCCGAAGTGAGCCGTCGGACTAGCCCGCTGCCCTTGTAAATAGTTCTGTAGTTAGTTTTAGGTTTCCTTTGGTTTAGCATTTTTTTTGGACCTTTTGGACAATGGGCCACATTTTTCTATATATTTTTTTTTTTAGGTAGTGTTATTCGATAGGTTTCACTACTTCGGTTGGGATCATGGACCCTGGATTGTTTATCTGTATATAGTTGACTTTTGGATTTTCATGTTTTTTAATGATTTCACCATGGAGCAATGGTTTTCGATTTTAATTTTCCATTGGATTTACTTTTGTGGACTGTGACTTTGGACACCTTTTGTTTGCATTATGATTTGTGGTTTTGCATTATTTCACGTACCTGCTGGTTTATTTTTTTAAAAATTCCATTATTGTTTGTTTATTTTTGATTCAATTTATGTTGCGTTTAATACATATTTTTTCTTCAAACTTCAATGTGTAGTATCATATCATTGGTTTCATGCATATCATGATATGAGTTTTGACATTCACTGACACCCATTGGGTGTATGTGAGGGACATGTGTTAATTTCCAAACTTGCAATTGGGGTTCTATCATGTTTTTGCCATTTCTAAGTGGGTGGATGCAATACTCAGGTGGGTGTTTGGCATTTGGAGGCTGACCATAAGGGCCAGGGATCTAGATTGTGGTGATATGTTCGGTGGGGGACATAAGTGGGGGCCTGGTGGAGGGTGCCCCTGCACTGCTGGGGGGTGGGGGTGATGGTAGACATGAGTGGGGGCCTTGTGGAGGCTGCCCCTGCACTGCTGGGGGGTGGGGGTGATACGGGACATGAGTGGGGGCCTGGTGGAGGGTGCCCCTGGATGCTGGGGGGTGGGGGTGGTGGGAGACATGAGTGGGGGCCTGGTGGAGGGTGCCCCTGGTGGCTGGGGGGTGGGGGTGATGGTAGACATGAGTGGGGGCCTGATGGAGGCTGCCCCTGCACTGCTGGGGGGTGGGGTGGTGGGAATCATGAGTGGGGGGCTGGTGGAGGGTGCCCCTGCACTGCTGGGGGGTGCGGGTGATGGTAGACAAGAGTGGGGGCCTGGTGGAGGCTACCCCTGCACTGCTGGGGGGTGGGGGTGGTGGGAGACATGAGTGGGGGCCTGGTGGAGGGTGCCCCTGGATGCTTGGTAGATATGAGTGGGGGCCTGGTGGAGGCTGCCCCTGCACTGCTGGGGGGTGGGGGTGGTGGTAGACATGAGTGGGGGCCTGGTGGAGGCTGCCCCTGGATGCTGATGGGGTGGTGGGAGACATGAGTGGGGCCTGGTGGAGGGTGCCCCTGCATTGCTGGGGGGTGGGGGTGATGGTAGACATGAGTCGGGGCCTGGTGGAGGCTGCCCCTGGATGCTGGGGGGTGGGGGTGGTGGGAGACATGAGTGGGGGCCTGGTGGAGGCTGCCCCTGCACTGCTGGGGGGTGGGGGTGATAGGGGACATGAGTGGGGGCCTGGTGGAGGGTGCCCCTGGTGGCTGGGGGGTGGGGGTGGTGGGAGACATGAGTGGGGGCCTGGTGGAGGCTGCCCCTACACTGCTGGGGGGTGGGGGTGGTGGGACACATGAGTGGGGGCCTGGTGGAGGGTGCCCCTGGTGGCTGGGGGGTGGGGGTGATGGTAGACATGAGTTGGACATGAGTGGGGGGCTGGTGGAATGTGCCCCTGGATGCTGGGGGGGTGGGGTGGTGGTAGACATGAGTGGGGGCCTGGTGGAGGCTGCCCCTGCACTGCAGGGGGGTGTGGGTGATAGGTGACATGAGTGGGGGCCAGGTGGAGGGTACCCCTGGTGGCTGGGGGTAGAGGTGGTGGGAGACATGAGTGGGGGCCTGGTGGAGGCTGCCCCTGCACTGCTGGGGGTTGGGGGTGATAGGGGACATGAGTGGGGGCCTAGTGGAGGGTACCCCTGGGGGCTGGGGGGTGGGGTTGGTGGGAGACATGAGTGGGGGCCTGGTGGAGGCTGCCCCTGCACTGCTGGGGGGTGGGGGTGGTGGGAGACATGAGCGGGGGCCTGGTGGAGAGTGCCCTTGGTGGCTGGGGGTTGGGGGTGATGTTAGACATGGGTTGGACATGAGTCAGGGCCTGGTGGAGGGTGCCCCTGGATGCTGGGGGGTTGGGGTGGTGGTAGACATGAGTGGGGGCCTGGTGGAGGCTGCCCCTGCACTGCTGGGGGTGGGGGTGATGGTAGACATGAGTGGGGGCCTGGTGGATGCTGCCCCTGGATACTGGGGGGTGGGGGTGGTGGGAGACATGAGTGGGGCCTGGTGGAGGGTGCCCCTGGATGCTGGGGGGTGGGGGTGGTGGGAGACATGAGTGGGGGCCTGGTGGAGGGTGCCCCTGGTGGCTGGGGGTGGGGTGGTGGGAGACATGAGTGGGGGCCTGGTGGAGGCTGCCCCTGGATGCTGGGGGGTGGGGGTGGTGGGAGACATGAGTGGGGGCCTGGTGGAGGGTGCCCCTGGATGCTGGGGGTGGGGGTGGTGGGAGACATGAGTGGGGGCCTGGTGGAGCGTGCCCCTGCACTGCTGGGGGTGGGGGTGATGGTAGACATGAGTAGGGGCCTGGTGGAGGCTGCCCCTGGATGCTGGGGGATGGGGGTGGTGGGAGACATGAGTGGGGGCCTGGTGGAGGGTGCCCCTGGATGCTGGGGGGTGGGGGTGGTGGGAGACATGAGTGGGGGCCTGGTGGAGGGTGCCCCTGGTGGCTGGGGGGTGGGGGTGGTGGGAGACATGAGTAGGGGCCTGGTGGAGGGTGCCCCTGGATACTGGGGGGTGGGGGTGGATGGGAGACATGTGTGGGGGCCTGGTGGAGGCTGCCCCTGCACTGCTGGGGGCTGGGGGTGATAGTAGACATGAGTGGGGGCCTGGTGGAGGCTGCCCCTGGATGCTGGGGGGTGGGGGTGGTGGTCGACATGAGTGGGGGCCTGGTGGAGGCTGCCCCTGCACTGTTGGGGGGTGGGGGTGATAGGGGACATGAGTGGGGGCCTGGTGGAGGATGCCCCTGGATGCTGGGGGGTGGGAGTGGTGGGAGACATGAGTGGGGGCCTGGTGGAGGGTGCCCCTGGATGTTGGGGGGTGGGGGTGGTGGGAGACATGAGTGGGGGCCTGGTGGAGGCTGCCCCTGCCCTGCTGGGGGGTGGTGGTGATGGTAGACATGAGTGGGGGCCTGGTGGAGGCTGCCCCTGGATGCTGGGGGGTGGGGGTGGTGGCAGACATGAGTGGGGGCCTGGTGGAGAGTGCCCCTGCACTGCTGGGGTGTGGGGGGTGATGGTAGACATGGGTGGGGGCCTGGTGGAGGCTGCCCCTGGATGCTGGGGTTGGGGGTGGTGGGAGACATGAGTGGGGGCCTGGTGGAAGGAGCCCCTGGTGGCTGGGGGGTGTGGGTGGTGGGACACATGAGTGGGGGCCTGGTGGAGGGTGCCCCTGGTGGCTGGGGGGTGGGGGTGATGGTAGACATGAGTTGGACATGAGTGGGGGGCTGGTGGAGGCTGCCCCTGGATGCTGGGGGGTGGGGGTGGTGGGAGACATGAGTGGGGGCCTGGTGGAGGCTGCCCCTGCACTGCTGGGGGGTGGGGGTGATAGGGGACATGAGTGGGGGCCTGGTGGAGGGTGCCCCTGGTGGCTGGGGTGTGGGGGTGGTGGGAGACATGAGTGGGGGCCTGGTGGAGGCTGCCCCTGCACTGCTGGGGGGTGGGGGTGGTGGGACACATGAGTGGGGGCCTGGTGGAGGGTGCCCCTGGTGGCTGGGGGGTGTGGGTGATGGTAGACATGAGTTGGACATGAGTGGGGGGCTGGTGGAATTTGCCCCTGGTGGCTGGGGGTGGGGGTGGTGGGAGACATGAGTGGGGGCCTGGTGGAGGCTGCCCCTGCACTGCTGGGGGGTGGGGGTGATAGGGGACATGAGTGGGGGCCTAGTGGAGGGTGCCCCTGGGGGCTGGTGGGGGTGGGGTTGGTGGGAGACATGAGTGGGGGCCTGGTGGAGGCTGCCCCTGCACTGCTGGGGGGTGGGGGTGGTGGGAGACATGAGCGGGGGCCTGGTGGAGAGTGCCCTTGGTGGCTGGGGGGTGGGGGTGATGTTAGACATGGGTTGGACATGAGTGGGGGCCTGGTGGAGGCTGTCCCTGGATGCTGGGGGGTGGGGGTGGTGGTAGACATGAGTGGGGGCCTGGTGGATGCTGCCACTGGATACTGGGGGGTGGGGGTGGTGGGAGACATGAGTGGGGCCTGGTGGAGGGTGCCACTGGATGCTGGGGGGTGGGGGTGGTGGGAGACATGAGTGGGGGCCTGGTGGAGGGTGCCCCTGTTGGCTGGGGGTGGGGTGGTGGGAGACATGAGTGGGGGCCTGGTGGAGGCTGCCCATGGATGCTGGGGGGTGGGGGTGGTGGGAGACATGAGTGGGGGCCTGGTGGAGGGTGCCCCTGGATGCTGGGGGTGGGGGTGGTGGGAGACATGAGTGGGGGCCTGGTGGAGGGTGCCCCTGCACTGCTGGGGTGGGGGTGATGGTAGACATGAGTAGGGGCCTGGTGGAGACTGCCCCTGGATGCTGGGGGATGGGGGTGGTGGGAGACATGAGTGGGGGCCTGGTGGAGGGTGCTCCTGGTGGCTGGGGGGTGGGGGTGGTGGGCGACAAGAGAAGGGGCCTGGTCGAGGGTGCCCCTGGATACTGGGGGGTGGGGGTGGATGGGAGACATGTGTGGGGGCCTGGTGGAGGCTGCCCCTGCACTGCTGGGGGGTGGGGGTGATAGTAGACATGAGTGGGGGCCTGGTGGAGGCTGCCCCTGGATGCTGGGGGGTGGGGGTGGTGGTCGACATGAGTGGGGGCCTGGTGGAGGCTGCCCCTGCACTGCTGGGGGGTGGGGGTGATAGTAGACATGAGTGGGGGCCTGGTGGAGGCTGCCCCTGGAAGCTGGGGGGTGGGGGTGGTGGTCGACATGAGTGGGGGCCTGGTGGAGGCTGCCCCTGCACTGCTGGGGGGTGGGGGTGATAGGGGACATGAGTGGGGGCCTGGTGGAGGATGCCCCTGGATGCTGGGGGGTGGGGGTGATAGTAGACATGAGTGGGGGCCTGGTGGAGGCTGCCCCTGGATGCTGGGGGGTGGGGGTGGTGGTCGACATGAGTGGGGGCCTGGTGGAGGCTGCCCCTGCACTGCTGGGGGGTCGGGGTGATAGGGGACATGAGTGGGGGCCTGGTGGAGGATGCCCCTGGATGCTGGGGGGTGGGGGTGGTGGGAGACATGAGTGGGGGCCTGGTGGAGGCTGCCCCTGGATGCTGGGGGATGGGGGTGGTGGGAGACATGAGTGGGGGCCTGGTGGAGGGTGCCCCTGGATGCTGGGGGGTGGGGGTGGTGGGAGACATGAGTGGGGGCCTGGTGGAGGGTGCCCCTGGTGGCTGGGGGGTGGGGGTGGTGGGAGACATGAGTAGGGGCCTGGTGGAGGGTGCCCCTGGATACTGGGGGGTGGGGGTGGATGGGAGACATGTGTGGGGGCCTGGTGGAGGCTGCCCCTGGATGCTGGGGGGTGGGGGTGATAGTAGACATGAGTGGGGGCCTGGTGGAGGCTGCCCCTGGATGCTGGGGGGTGGGGGTGGTGGTCGACATGAGTGGGGGCCTGGTGGAGGCTGCCCCTGCACTGCTGGGGGGTGGGGGTGATAGGGGACATGAGTGGGGGCCTGGTGGAGGATGCCCCTGGATGCTGGGGGGTGGGAGTGGTGGGAGACATGAGTGGGGGCCTGGTGGAGGGTGCCCCTGGATGTTGGGGGGTGGGGGTGGTGGGAGACATGAGTGGGGGCCTGGTGGAGGCTGCCCCTGCCCTGCTGGGGGGTGGTGGTGATGGTAGACATGAGTGGGGGCCTGGTGGAGGCTGCCCCTGGATGCTGGGGGGTGGGGGTGGTGGCAGACATGAGTGGGGGCCTGGTGGAGAGTGCCCCTGCACTGCTGGGGTGTGGGGGTGATGGTAGACATGGGTGGGGGCCTGGTGGAGGCTGCCCCTGGATGCTGGGGTTGGGGGTGGTGGGAGACATGAGTGGGGGCCTGGTGGAGGGAGCCCCTGGTGGCTGGGGGGTGTGGGAGGTGGGACACATGAGTGGGGGCCTGGTGGAGGGTGCCCCTGGTGGCTGGGGGGTGGGGGTGATGGTAGACATGAGTTGGACATGAGTGGGGGGCTGGTGGAGGCTGCCCCTGGATGCGGGGGGGTGGGGGTGTTGGGAGACATGAGTGGGGGCCTGGTGGAGGCTGCCCCTGCACTGCTGGGGGGTGGGGGTGATAGGGGACATGAGTGGGGGCCTGGTGGAGGGTGCCCCTGGTGGCTGGGGGGTGGGGGTGGTGGGAGACATGAGTGGGGGCCTGGTGGAGGCTGCCCCTGCACTGCTGGGGGGTGGGGGTGGTGGGACACATGAGTGGGGGCCTGGTGGAGGGTGCCCCTGGTGGCTGGGGGGTGGGGGTGATGGTAGACATGAGTTGGACATGAGTGGGGGGCTGGTGGAATGTGCCCCTGGTGGCTGGGGGTGGGGGTGGTGGTAGACATGAGTGGGGGCCTGATGGAGGCTGCCCCTGCACTGCTGGGGGGTGGGGTGGTGGGAATCATGAGTGGGGGGCTGGTGGAGGGTGCCCCTGCACTGCTGGGGGGTGCGGGTGATGGTAGACAAGAGTGGGGGCCTGGTGGAGGCTACCCCTGCACTGCTGGGGGGTGGGGGTGGTGGGAGACATGAGTGGGGGCCTGGTGGAGGGTGCCCTTGGTGGCTGGGGGGTGGGGGTGATGGTAGACATGAGTTGGACATGAGTGGGGGCCTGGTGGAGGGTGCCCCTGGATGCTTGGTAGATATGAGTGGGGGCCTGGTGGAGGCTGCCCCTGCACTGCTGGGGGGTGGGGGTGGTGGTAGACATGAGTGGGGGCCTGGTGGAGGCTGCCCCTGGATGCTGATGGGGTGGTGGGAGACATGAGTGGGGCCTGGTGGAGGGTGCCCCTGCATTGCTGGGGGGTGGGGGTGATGGTAGACATGAGTCGGGGCCTGGTGGAGGCTGCCCCTGGATGCTGGGGGGTGGGGGTGGTGGGAGACATGAGTGAGGGCCTGGTGGAGGCTGCCCCTGCACTGCTGGGGGGTGGGGGTGATAGGGGACATGAGTGGGGGCCTGGTGGAGGGTGCCCCTGGTGGCTAGGGGGTGGGGGTGGTGGGAGACATGAGTGGGGGCCTGGTGGAGGCTGCCCCTACACTGCTGGGGGGTGGGGGTGGTGGGACACATGAGTGGGGGCCTGGTGGAGGGTGCCCCTGGTGGCTGGGGGTTGGGGTGATGGTAGACATGAGTTGGACATGAGTGGGGGGCTGGTGGAATGTGCCCCTGGATGCTGGGGGGGTGGGGTGGTGGTAGACATGAGTGGGGGCCTGGTGGAGGCTGCCCCTGCACTGCAGGGGGGTGTGGGTGATAGGCGACATGAGTGGGGGCCAGGTGGAGGGTACCCCTGGTGGCTGGGGGTAGAGGTGGTGGGAGACATGAGTGGGGGCCTGGTGGAGGCTGCCCCTGCACTGCTGGGGGTTGGGGGTGATAGGGGACATGAGTGGGGGCCTAGTGGAGGGTGCCCCTGGGGGCTGGGGGGTGGGGTTGGTGGGAAACATGAGTGGGGGCCTGGTGGAGGCTGCCCCTGCACTGCTGGGGGGTGGGGGTGGTGGGAGACATGAGCGGGGGCCTGGTGGAGAGTGCCCTTGGTGGCTGGGGGGTGGGGGTGATGTTAGACATGGGTTGGACATGAGTCGGGGCCTGGTGGAGGGTGCCCCTGGGTGCTGGGGGGTTGGGGTGGTGGTAGACATGAGTGGGGGCCTGGTGGAGGCTGCCCCTGCACTGCTGGGGGTGGGGGTGATGGTAGACATGAGTGGGGGCCTGGTGGATGCTGCCCCTGGATACTGGGGGGTGGGGGTGGTGGGAGACATGAGTGGGGCCTGGTGGAGGGTGCCCCTGGATGCTGGGGGGTGGGGGTGGTGGGAGACATGAGTGGGGGCCTGGTGGAGGGTGCCCCTGGTGGCTGGGGGTGGGGTGGTGGGAGACATGAGTGGGGGCCTGGTGGAGGCTGCCCCTGGATGCTGGGGGGTGGGGGTGGTGGGAGACATGAGTGGGGGCCTGGTGGAGGATGCCCCTGGATGCTGGGGGTGGGGGTGGTGGGAGACATGAGTGGGGGCCTGGTGGAGCGTGCCCCTGCACTGCTGGGGGTGGGGGTGATGGTAGACATGAGTAGGGGCCTGGTGGAGGCTGCCCCTGGATGCTGGGGGATGGGGGTGGTGGGAGACATGAGTGGGGGCCTGGTGGAGGGTGCCCCTGGATGCTGGGGGTGGGGGTGGTGGGAGACATGAGTGGGGGCCTGGTGGAGGGTGCCCCTGGTGGCTGGGGGGTGGGGGTGGTGGGAGATATGAGTAGGGGCCTGGTGGAGGGTGCCCCTGGATACTGGGGGGTGGGGGTGGATGGGAGACATGTGTGGGGGCCTGGTGGAGGCTGCCCCTGCACTGCTGGAGGCTGGGGGTGATAGTAGACATGAGTGGGGGCCTGGTGGAGGCTGCCCCTGGATGCTGGGGGGTGGGGGTGGTGGTCGACATGAGTGGGGGCCTGGTGGAGGCTGCCCCTGCACTGCTGGGGGGTGGGGGTGATAGGGGACATGAGTGGGGGCCTGGTGGAGGATGCCCCTGGATGCTGGGGGGTGGGAGTGGTGGGAGACATGAGTGTGGGCCTGGTGGAGGGTGCCCCTGGATGTTGGGGGGTGGGGGTGGTGGGAGACATGAGTGGGGGCCTGGTGGAGGCTGCCCCTGCCCTGCTGGGGGGTGGTGGTGATGGTAGACATGAGTGGGGGCCTGGTGGAGGCTGCCCCTGGATGCTGGGGGGTGGGGGTGGTGGCAGACATGAGTGGGGGCCTGTTGGAGAGTGCCCCTGCACTGCTGGGGTGTGGGTGTGATGGTAGACATGGGTGGGGGCCTGGTGGAGGCTGCCCCTGGATGCTGGGGTTGGGGGTGGTGGGAGACATGAGTGGGGGCCTGGTGGAGGGAGCCCCTGGTGGCTGGGGGGTGTGGGTGGTGGGACACATGAGTGGGGGCCTGGTGGAGGGTGCCCCTGGTGGCTGGGGGGTGGGGGTGATGGTAGACATGAGTTGGACATGAGTGGGGGGCTGGTGGAGGCTGCCCCTGGATGCTGGGGGGTGGGGGTGGTGGGCGACATGAGTGGGGGCCTGGTGGAGGCTGCCCCTGCACTGCTGGGGGGTGGGGGTGATAGGGGACATGAGTGGGGGCCTGGTGGAGGGTGCCCCTGGTGGCTGGGGGGTGGGGGTGGTGGGAGACATGAGTGGGGGCCTGGTGGAGGCTGCCCCTGCACTGCTGGGGGGTGGGGGTGGTGGGACACATGAGTGGGGGCCTGGTGGAGGGTGCCCCTGGTGGCTGGGGGGTGTGGGTGATGGTAGACATGAGTTGGACATGAGTGGGGGGCTGGTGGAATTTGCCCCTGGTGGCTGGGGGTGGGGGTGGTGGGAGACATGAGTGGGGGCCTGGTGGAGGCTGCCCCTGCACTGCTGGGGGGTGGGGGTGATAGGGGACATGAGTGGGGGCCTAGTGGAGGGTGCCCCTGGGGGCTGGTGGGGGTGTGGTTGGTGGGAGACATGAGTGGGGGCCTGGTGGAGGCTGCCCCTGCACTGCTGGGGGGTGGGGGTGGTGGGAGACATGAGCGGGGGCCTGGTGGAGAGTGCCCTTGGTGGCTGGGGGGTGGGGGTGATGTTAGACATGGGTTGGACATGAGTGGGGGCCTGGTGGAGGGTGCCCCTGGATGCTGGGGGGTGGGGGTGGTGGTAGACATGAGTGGGGGCCTGGTGGAGGCTGCCCCTGCACTGCTGGGGGTGGGGGTGATGGTAGACATGAGTGGGGGCCTGGTGGATGCTGCCCCTGGATACTGGGGGGTGGGGGTGGTGGGAGACATGAGTGGGGCCTGGTGGAGGGTGCCCCTGGATGCTGGGGGGTGGGGGTGGTGGGAGACATGAGTGGGGGCCTGGTGGAGGGTGCCCCTGTTGGCTGGGGGTGGGGTGGTGGGAGACATGAGTGGGGGCCTGGTGGAGGCTGCCCATGGATGCTGGGGGGTGGGGGTGGTGGGAGACATGAGTGGGGGCCTGGTGGAGGGTGCCCCTGGATGCTGGGGGTGGGGGTGGTGGGAGACATGAGTGGGGGCCTGGTGGAGGGTGCCCCTGCACTGCTGGGGGTGGGGGTGATGGTAGACATGAGTAGGGGCCTGGTGGAGACTGCCCCTGGATGCTGGGGGATGGGGGTGGTGGGAGACATGAGTGGGGGCCTGGTGGAAGGTGCTCCTGGTGGCTGGGGGGTGGGGGTGGTGGGCGACAAGAGTAGGGGCCTGGTCGAGGGTGCCCCTGGATACTGGGGGGTGGGGGTGGATGGGAGACATGTGTGGGGGCCTGGTGGAGGCTGCCCCTGCACTGCTGGGGGGTGGGGGTGATAGTAGACATGAGTGGGGGCCTGGTGGAGGCTGCCCCTGGATGCTGGGGGGTGGGGGTGGTGGTCGACATGAGTGGGGGCCTGGTGGAGGCTGCCCCTGCACTGCTGGGGGGTGGGGGTGATAGTAGACATGAGTGGGGGCCTGGTGGAGGCTGCCCCTGGATGCTGGGGGGTGGGGGTGGTGGTCGACATGAGTGGGGGCCTGGTGGAGGCTGCCCCTGCACTGCTGGGGGGTGGGGGTGATAGGGGACATGAGTGGGGGCCTGGTGGAGGATGCCCCTGGATGCTGGGGGGTGGGGGTGATAGTAGACATGAGTGGGGGCCTGGTGGAGGCTGCCCCTGGATGCTGGGGGGTGGGGGTGGTGGTCGACATGAGTGGGGGCCTGGTGGAGGCTGCCCCTGCACTGCTGGGGGGTCGGGGTGATAGGGGACATGAGTGGGGGCCTGGTGGAGGATGCCCCTGGATGCTGGGGGGTGGGGGTGGTGGGAGACATGAGTGGGGGCCTGGTGGAGGCTGCCCCTGGATGCTGGGGGATGGGGGTGGTGGGAGACATGAGTGGGGGCCTGGTGGAGGGTGCCCCTGGATGCTGGGGGGTGGGGGTGGTGGGAGACATGAGTGGGGGCCTGGTGGAGGGTGCCCCTGGTGGCTGGGGGGTGGGGGTGGTGGGAGACATGAGTAGGGGCCTGGTGGAGGGTGCCCCTGGATACTGGGGGGTGGGGGTGGATGGGAGACATGTGTTGGGGCCTGGTGGAGGCTGCCCCTGGATGCTGGGGGGTGGGGGTGATAGTAGACATGAGTGGGGGCCTGGTGGAGGCTGCCCCTGGATGCTGGGGGGTGGGGGTGGTGGTCGACATGAGTGGGGGCCTGGTGGAGGCTGCCCCTGCACTGCTGGGGGGTGGGGGTGATAGGGGACATGAGTGGGGGCCTGGTGGAGGATGCCCCTGGATGCTGGGGGGTGGGAGTGGTGGGAGACATGAGTGGGGGCCTGGTGGAGGGTGCCCCTGGATGTTGGGGGGTGGGGGTGGTGGGAGACATGAGTGGGGGCCTGGTGGAGGCTGCCCCTGCCCTGCTGGGGGGTGGTGGTGATGGTAGACATGAGTGGGGGCCTGGTGGAGGCTGCCCCTGGATGCTGGGGGGTGGGGGTGGTGGCAGACAGGAGTGGGGGCCTGGTGGAGAGTGCCCCTGCACTGCTGGGGTGTGGGGGTGATGGTAGACATGGGTGGGGGCCTGGTGGAGGCTGCCCCTGGATGCTGGGGTTGGGGGTGGTGGGAGACATGAGTGGGGGCCTGGTGGAGGGAGCCCCTGGTGGCTGGGGGGTGTGGGAGGTGGGACACATGAGTGGGGGCCTGGTGGAGGGTGCCCCTGGTGGCTGGGGGGTGGGGGTGATGGTAGACATGAGTTGGACATGAGTGGGGGGCTGGTGGAGGCTGCCCCTGGATGCGGGGGGGGTGGGGGTGTTGGGAGACATAAGTGGGGGCCTGGTGGAGGCTGCCCCTGCACTGCTGGGGGGTGGGGGTGATAGGGGACATGAGTGGGGGCCTGGTGGAGGGTGCCCCTGGTGGCTGGGGGGTGGGGGTGGTGGGAGACATGAGTGGGGGCCTGGTGGAGGCTGCCCTTGCACTGCTGGGGGGTGGGGGTGGTGGGACACATGAGTGGGGGCCTGGTGGAGGGTGCCCCTGGTGGCTGGGGGGTGGGGGTGATGGTAGACATGAGTTGGACATGAGTGGGGTGCTGGTGGAATGTGCCCCTGGTGGCTGGGGGTGGGGGTGGTGGGAGACATGAGTGGGGGCCTGGTGGAGGCTGCCCCTGCACTGCTGGAGGGTGGGGGTGATAGGGGACATGAGTGGGGGCCTAGTGGAGGGTGCCCCTTGGGGCTGGGGGGTGGGGTAGGTGGGAGACATGAGTGGGGCCTGGTGGAGGCTGCCCCTGCACTGCTGGGGGGTGGGGGTGGTGGGAGACATGAGCGGGGGCCTGGTGGAGAGTGCCCTTGGTGGCTGGGGGGTGGGGGTGATGTTAGACATGGGTTGGACATGAGTGGGAGCCTGGTGGAGGGTGCCCCTGGATGCTGGGGGGTGGGGGTGGTGGTAGACATGAGTGGGGGCCTGGTGGAGGCTGCCCCTGCACTGCTGGGGGTGGGGGTGATGGTAGACATGAGTGGGGGCCTGGTGGATGCTGCCCCTGGATACTGGGGGGTGGGGGTGGTGGGAGACATGAGTGGGGCCTGGTGGAGGGTGCCCCTGGATGCTGGGGGTGGGGGTGGTGGGAGACATGATTGGGGGCCTGGTGGAGGGTGCCCCTGTTGGCTGGGGGTGGGGTGGTGGGAGACATAAGTGGGGGCCTGGTGGAGGCTGCCCCTGGATGCTGGGGGGCGGGGGTGGTGGGAGACATGAGTGGGGGCCTGGTGAAGGGTTCCCCTGGATGCTGGGGATGGGGGTGGTGGGAGACATGAGTGGGGGCCTGGTGGAGGGTGCCCCTGCACTGCTGGGGGTGGGGGTGATGGTAGACATGAGTAGGGGCCTGGTGGAGACTGCCCCTGGATGCTGGGGGATGGGGGTGGTGGGAGACATGAGAGGGGGCCTGGTGGAGGGTGCCCCTGGATGCTGGGGAGTGGGGGTGGTGGGAGACATGAGTGGGGCCTGGTGGAGGGTGCCCCTGGTGGCTGGGGGGTGGGGGTGGTGGGAGACATGAGTAGGGGCCTGGTGGAGGGTGCCCCTGGATACTGGGGGGTGGGGGTGGATGGGAGACATGTGTGGGGGCCTGGTGGAGGCTGCCCCTGCACTGCTGGGGGGTGGGGGTGATAGTAGACATGAGTGGGGGCCTGGTGGAGGCTGCCCCTGGATGCTGGGGGGTGGGGGTGGTGGTCGACATGAGTGGGGGCCTGGTGGAGGCTGCCCCTGCACTGCTGGGGGGTGGGGGTGATAGGGGACATGAGTGGGGGCCTGGTGGAGGATGCCCCTGGATGCTGGGGGGTGGGGGTGGTGGGAGACATGAGTGGGGGCCTGGTGGAGGGTGCCCCTGGATGTTGGGGGGTGGGGGTGGTGGGAGACATGAGTGGGGGCCTGGTGGAGGCTGCCCCTGCCCTGCTGGGGGGTGGTGGTGATGGTAGACATGAGTGGGGGCCTGGTAGAGGCTGCCCCTGGATGCTGGGGGGTGGGGGTGGTGGCAGACATGGGTGGGGGCCTGGTGGAGGCTGCCCCTGGATGCTGGGGTTGGGGGTGGTGGGAGACATGAGTGGGGGCCTGGTTGAGGGAGCCCCTGGTGGCTGGGGGGTGTGGGTGGTGGGAGACATGTGTGGGGGCCTGGTGGAGGGTGCCCCTGGATGCTGCGGGGTGGGAGTGGTGGGAGACATGAGTGGGGGCCTAGTGGAGGCTGCCCCTGCACTGCTGGGGGGTGGGGGTGATGGTAGACATGAATGGGGGCCTGGTGGAGGCTGCCCCTGGATGCTGGGGGGTGGTGGTGGTGGGAGACATGAGTGGGGGCCTGGTCTAGGTTGCCCCTGGTGGCTGGGGGGTGGGGGTGGTGGGAGACATGAGTGAGGGCCTGATGCAGGGTGCCCCTGCACTGCTGGGGTGTGGGGGTGATGGTAGACATGAGTGGGGGCCTGGTGGAGGGTGCCCCTGGTGGCTGGTGGGTGGGGGTGGTGGGAGACATGAGTGGGGGCCTGGTGGAGGGTGCCCCTGGATGCTGGGGGGTGGGGGTGGTGGGAAACATGAGTGGGGGCCTGGTGGAGGCTGCCCCTGGTGGCTGGGGGGTGGGGGTGGTGGGAGACATGAGTGGGGGCCTGGTCGAGGGTGCCCCTGGATGCTGGGGGGTGGGGGTGATGGTAGACATGAGTGGGGGCCTGGGGGAGGCTGCCCCTGGATGCTGGGGGGTGGGGGTGGTGGGAGACATGAGTGGGGGCCTGGTGGAGGGTGCCCCTGCACTGCTGGGGTGTGGGGGTGATGGTAGACATGAGTGGGGGCCTGGTGGAGGCTGTCCCTGGATGCTGGGGGGTGGGGGTGGTGGGAGACATGAGTGGGGGTCTGGTGGAGGCTGCCCCTGCACTGCTGGGGGGTGGGGGTGATGATAGACATGAGTGGGGGCCTGGTGGAGGCTGCCCTTGAATGCTGGGGGGTGGGGGTGGTGGGAGACATGAGTGGGGGCCTGGTGGAGGCTGCCCCTGCACTGCTGGGGGGTGGGGGTGATAGGGGACATGAGTGGGGGCCTGGTGGAGGGTGCCCCTGGATGCTGGGGTGTGGGGGTGGTGGGAGACATGAGTGGGGGCCTGGTGGAGGGTGCCCCTGGATGCTGGGGGTGGGGGTGGTGGGAGACATGAGTGGGGGCCTGGTGGAGGCTGCCCCTGCACTGCTGGGGGGTGGGTGTGATGGTAGACATGAGTGGGGGCCTGGTGGAGGCTGCCCCTGGAAGCTGGGGGGTGGGGGTGGTGGGAGACATGAGTGAGGGCCTGATGCAGGGTGCCCCTGCACTGCTGGGGTGTGGGGGTGATGGTAGACATGAGTGGGGGCCTGGTAGAGGCTGCCCCTGGATGCTGGGGGGTGGGGGTGGTGGCAGACATGGGTGGGGGCCTGGTGGAGGCTGCCCCTGGATGCTGGGGTTGGGGGTGGTGGGAGACATGAGTGGGGGCCTGGTTGAGGGAGCCCCTGGTGGCTGGGGGGTGTGGGTGGTGGGAGACATGTGTGGGGGCCTGGTGGAGGGTGCCCCTGGATGCTGCGGGGTGGGAGTGGTGGGAGACATGAGTGGGGGCCTAGTGGAGGCTGCCCCTGCACTGCTGGGGGGTGGGGGTGATGGTAGACATGAATGGGGGCCTGGTGGAGGCTGCCCCTGGATGCTGGGGGGTGGTGGTGGTGGGAGACATGAGTGGGGGCCTGGTCTAGGTTGCCCCTGGTGGCTGGGGGGTGGGGGTGGTGGGAGACATGAGTGTGGCCTGGTGGAGGGTGCCCCTGGATGCTGGGAGTTGGGGGTGGTGGGAGACATGAGTGGGGGCCTGGTGGAGGCTGCCCCTGCACTGCTGGGGGGTGGGGGTGATGGTAGACATGAGTGGGGGTCTGGTGGAGGCTGCCCATGGATGCTGGGGGGTGGGGGTGGTGGGAGACATGAGTTGGGGCCTGGTGGAGGCTGCCCCTGCACTGCTGCGGGGTGGGGGTGATAGGGGACATGAGTGGGGGCCTGGTGGAGGGTGCCCCTGGATGCTGGGGTGTGGGGGTGGTGGGAGACATGAGTGGGGGCCTGGTGGAGGGTGCTCCTGGATGCTGGGAGTGGGGGTGGTGGGAGACCTGAGTGGGGGCCTGGTGGAGGCTGCCCCTGCACTGCTGGGGGGTGGGTGTGATGGTAGACATGAGTGGGGGCCTGGTGGAGGCTGCCCCTGGAAGCTGGGGGGTGGGGTGGTGGGAGACATGAGTGAGGGTCTGATGCAGGGTGCCCCTGCACTGCTGGGGTGTGGGGGTGATGGTAGACATGAGTGGGGGCCTGGTGCAGGGTGCCCCTGGTGGCTGGTGGGTGGGGGTGGTGTTAGACATGAGTGGGGGCCTGGTGGAGGGTGCCCCTGGATGCTGGGGGGTGGGGGTGGTGGGAAACATGAGTGGGGGCCTGGTGGAGGCTGCCCCTGGTGGCTGGGGGGTGGGGGTGGTGGGAGACATGAGTGGGGGCCTGGTTGAGGGTGCCCCTGGATGCTGGGGGGTGGGGGTGATGGTAGACATGAGTGGGGGCCTGGGGGAGGCTGCCCCTGGATGCTGGGGGGTGGGGGTGGTGGGAGACATGAGTGGGGGCCTGGTGGAGGTTGCCCCTGCACTGCTGGGGTGTGGGGGTGATGGTAGACATGAGTGGGGGCCTGGTGGAGGCTGTCCCTGGATGCTGGGGGGTGGGGGTGGTGGGAGACATGAGTGGGGGCCTGGTGGAGGCTGCCCCTGCACTGCTGGGGGGTGGGGGTGATGATAGACATGAGTGGGGGCCTGGTGGAGGCTGCCCCTGAATGCTGGGGGGTGGGGGTGGTGGGAGACATGAGTGGGGGCCTGGTGGAGGCTGCCCCTGCACTGCTGGGGGGTGGGGGTGATAGGGGACATGAGTGGGGGACTGGTGGAGGGTGCCCCTGGATGCTGGGGTGTGGGGGTGGTGGGAGACATGAGTGGGGGCCTGGTGGAGGATGCCCCTGGATGCTGGGGGTGGGGGTGGTGGGAGACATGAGTGGGGGCCTGGTGGAGGCTGCCCCTGCACTGCTGGGGGGTGGGTGTGATGGTAGACATGAGTGGGGGCCTGGTGGAGGCTGCCCCTGGAAGCTGGGGGGTGTGGGTGGTGGGAGACATGAGTGAGGGCCTGATGCAGGGTGCCCCTGCACTGCTGGGGTGTGGGGGTGATGGTAGACATGAGTGGGGGCCTGGTGGAGGGTGCCCCTGGTGGCTGGTGGGTGGGGGTGGTGGGAGACATGAGTGGGGGCCTGGTGGAGGGTGCCCCTGGATGCTGGGGGGTGGGGGTGGTGGGAAACATGAGTGGGGGACTGGTGGAGGCTGCCCCTGGTGGCTGGGGGGTGGGGGTGGTGGGAGACATGAGTGGGGGCCTGGTTGAGGGTGCCCCTGGATGCTGGGGGGTGGTGGGAGACATGAGTGGGGGCCTGGTGGAGGCTGCCCTTGCACTGCTGGGGGGTGGGGGTGATGGTAGACATGAGTGGGGGCCTGGTGGAGGCTGCCCCTGGATGCTGGGGGGCGGGGGTGGTGGGAGACATGAGTGGGGGCCTGGTGGAGGGTGCCCCTGCACTGCTGGGGTGTGGGGGTGATGGTAGACATGAGTGGGGGTCTGGTGGAGGCTGTCCCTGGATGCTGGGGGGTGGGGGTGGTGGGAGACATGAGTGGGGGCCTGGTGGAGGATGCCCCTGGTGGCTGGGGGGTAGGGGTGGTGGGAGACATGAGTGGGGGCCTGGTGGAGGGTGCCCCTGGATGCTGGGGGGTGGGGGTGGTGGGAGACATGAGTGGGGGCCTGGTGGAGGCTGCCCCTGCACTGCTGGGGGGTGGGGGTGATGGTAGACATGAGTGGGGGCCTGGTGGAGGCTGCCCCTGGATGCTGGGGGGTGGGGGGTGGGAGACATGAGTGGGAGCCTGGTGGAGGGTGCCCCTGCACTGCTGGGGGGTGGGGGTGATGGTAGACATGAGTGGGGGCCTGGTGGAGGCTGCCCCTGGATGCTAGGGGGGTGGGGGTGGTAGGAGAGATGAGTCGGGGCCTGGTGGAGGGTGCCCCTGGATGCTGGGGGGTGGGGGTGGTGGGAGACATGAGTGGGGGCCTGGTGGAGGCTGCCCCTGCACTGCTGGGTGGTGGGGTGATGGTAGACATGAGTGGGGGCCTGGTGGAGGCTGCCCCTGGATGCTGGGGGGTGGGGGTGGTGGGAGACATGAGTCGGGCCTGGTGGAGGGTGCCCGTGGTGGCCGGGGGGTGGGGGTGGTGGGAGACATGAGTGGGGGCCTGGTGGTGGGTGCCCCTGGATGCTGGGGGGTGGGGGTGGTGGGAGACATGGGTGGGGGCCTGGTGGAGGGTGCCCCTGCACTGCTGGGGGGTGGGGGTGGTGGGAGACATGAGTGGGGGCCTGGTGGAGGCTGCCCCTGCACTGCTGGGGGGTGGAGGTGGTGGGAGACATGAGTGGGGGCCTGGTGGAGGGTGCCCCTGCACTGCTGGGGGGTGGGTGTGATGGTAGACATGAGTGGGGGCCTGGTGGAGGCTGCCCCCGGTGGCTGGGGGGTGGGGGTGGTGGGAGACATGAGTGGGGGCCTGCTGGAGGCTGCCCCTGCACTGCTGGGGGGTGGGGGTGATAGGGGACATGAGTGGGGGCCTGGTGGAGGGTGCCCCTGGTGGCTGGGGGGTGGGGGTGGTGGGAGACATGAGTGGGGGCCTGGTGGAGGCTGCCCCTGCACTGCTGGGGGGTGGGGCTGGTGGAAGACAAGAGTGGGGGCCTGGTGGAGGGTGCCCCTGGTGGCTGGGGGGTGGGGGTGATGGTAGACATGAGTTGGACATGAGTGGGGGGCTGGTGGAGTGTGCCCCTGGATGCTTGGGGGTGGGGGTGGTGGTAGACATGAGTGGGGGCCTGGTGGAGGCTGCCCCTGCACTGCAGGGGGTGAGGGTGATAGGGGACATGAGTGGGGGCCAGGTGGAGGGTGCCCCTGGTGGCTGGGGGGTGGGGGCGGTGGGAGACATGAGTGGGGGCCTGGTGGAGGCTACCCCTGCACTGCTGGGGGGTGGGGGTGATAGGGGACATGAGTGGGGGCCTAGTGGAGGGTGCCCCTGGGGGCTGGGGGGTGGGGTTGGTGGGAGACATGAGTGGGGGCCTGGTGGAGGCTGCCCCTGCACTGCTGGGGGTGGGGGTGGTGGGAGACATGAGCGGGGGCCTGGTGGAGCGTGCCCCTGGTGGCTGGGGGGTGGGGGTGATGGTAGACATGAGTTGGACATGAGTGGGGGCCTGGTGGAGGGTGCCCCTGGATGCTGGGGGGTGGGGGTGGTGGTAGACATGAGTGGGGGCCTGGTGGAGGCTGCCCCTGCACCTCTGGGGGGTGGGGGTGATGGTAGACATGAGTCGGGGCCTGGTGGAGACTGCCCCTGGATACTGGGGGGTGGGGGTGGTGGGAGACATGAGTGGGGGCCTGGTGGAGGTTGCCCCTGGATTCTGGGGGGTGGGGGTGGTGGGAGACATGAGTGGGGGCCTGGTGGAGGGTGCCCCTGGTGGCTGGGGGTGGGGGTGGTGGGAGACATGAGTGGGGGCCTGGTGGAGGCTGCCCCTGGATGCTGGGGGGTAGGGGTGGTGGGAGACATGAGTGGGGGCCTGGTGGAGGGTGCCCCTGGATGCTGGGGGGTGGGGGTGGTGGGAGACATGAGTGGGGGCCTGGTGGAGGGTGCCCCTGCACTGCTGGGGGTGGGGGTGATGGTAGACATGAGTGGGGGCCTGGTGGAGGCTGCCCCTGGATGCTGGGGGATGGAGGTGGTGGGAGACATGAGTCGGGGCCTGGTGGAGGGTGCCCCTGGATGCTGGGGGGTGGGGGTGGTGGAAAACATGCATGGGGGACTGGTGGTGGGTGCCCCTGGTGGCTGGGGGGTGGGGGTGGTGGGAGACATGAGTAGGGGCCTGGTGGAGGGTGCCCCTGGATACTGGGGGGTGGGGGTGGTGGGAGACATGAGTGGGGGCCTGGTGGAGGCTGCCCCTGCACTGCTGGGGGGTGGGGGTGATGGTAGACATGAGTGGGGGACTGGTGGAGGCTGCCCCTGGATGCTGGGGGGTGGGGGTGGTGGGAGACATGAGTGGGGGCCTGGTGGAGGCTGCCCCTGCACTGCTGGGGGGTGGGGGTGATAGAGGACATGAGTGGGGGCCTGGTGGAGGGTGCCCCTGGATGCTGGGGTGTGGGGGTGGTGGGAGTATGAGTGGGGGCCTGGTGGAGGGTGCCCCTGGATGTTGGGGGGTGGGGGTGGTGGGAGACATGAGTGGGGGCCTGGTGGAGTCTGCCCCTGCAATGCTGGGGGGTGGTGGTGATGGTAGACATGAGTGGGGGCCTGGTGGAGGCTTCCCCTGGATGCTGCGGGGTGGGGGTGGAGCAGACATGAGTGGGGGCCTGGTGGAGAGTGCCCCAGCACTGCTGGGGTGTGGGGGTGATGGTAGACATGGGTGGTGGCCTGGTGGAAGCTACCCCTGGATGCTGGGGTTGGGGGTGGTGGGAGACATGAGTGGGGGCCTGGTGGAGGGAGCCCGTGGTGGCTGTGGGGTGTGGGTGGTGGGAGACATGAGTGGGGGCCTGGTGGAGGGTGACCCTGTATGCTGGGGGGTGGGAGTGGTGGGAGACATGAGTGGGGGCCTGGTGGAGGCCGCCCCTGCACTGCTGGTGGGTGGGGGTGATGGTAGACATGAGTGGGGGCCTGGTGGAGGCTGCCCCTGGATGCTGGGGGGTGGGGGTGGTGGGAGACATGAGTGGGGGCCTGGTGGAGGTTGCCCCTGCACTGCTGGGGGGTGGGGGTGATAGGGGACATGAGTGGGGGCCTGGTGGAGGGTGCCCCTGGATGCTGGGGTGTGGGGGTGGTGTGAGACATGAGTGGGGGCCTGGTGGAGGGTGCACCTGGATTGTGGGGGGTGGGGGTGATGGGAGACATGAGTGGGGGCCTGGTGGAGGCTGCCCCTGCACTGCTGGGGGGTGGGGGTGATGGTAGACATGAGTGGGGGCCTGGTGGAGGCTGCCCCTGGAAGCTGGGGGGTGGGGGTGCTGGGAGACATGAGTGAGGGCCTGATGGAGGGTGCCCCTGCACTGCTGGGGTTGGGGGT
This sequence comes from Ambystoma mexicanum, assembly GCF_040938575.1. Lineage (NCBI taxonomy): Eukaryota > Metazoa > Chordata > Amphibia > Caudata > Ambystomatidae > Ambystoma > Ambystoma mexicanum. The sequence goes on from NC_090930.1 coordinate 369,531,773, forward strand.
GGTGGGAGACATGAGTGGGGGCCTGGTGGAGGGAGCCCCTAGTGGCTGGGGGGTGTGGGTGGTGGGAGACATGAGTGGGGGCCTGGTGGAGGGTGCCCCTGGATGCTGGGGGGTGGGAGTGGTGGGAGACATGAGTGGGGGCCTGGTGGAGGCCGCCCCTGCACTGCTTGTGGGTGGGGGTGATGGTAGACATGAGTGGGGGCCTGGTGGAGGTTGCCCCTGGTGGCTGGGGGGTGGGGGTGGTGGAAGACATGAGTGGGGCCTGGTGGAGGGTGCCCCTGGATGCTGGGGGGTGGGGGTGGTGGGAGACATGAGTGGGGGCCTGGTGGAGGCTGCCCCTGTACTGCTGGGGGGTGGGGGTGGTGGGAGACATGAGTGGGGGCCTTGTGGAGGGTGCCCCTGCACTGCTGGGGGTTGGGGGTGATGGTAGACATGAGTGGGGCCTGGTGGAGGCTGCCCCTGCACTGCTGGGGGTGGGGGTGGTGGGAGACATGTGTGGGGGCCTGGTGGAGGCTGCCCCTGCACTGCTGGTGGGTGGGGGTGATAGGGGACATGAGTGGGGGCCTGTTGGAGGGTGCCCCTGGTGGCTGCGGGGTGGGGGTGGTGGGAGACATGAGTGGGGGCTTGGTGGAGGGTGCCCCTGGATTCTGGGGGTTGGGGGTGGTGGGAGACATGAGTGGGGGCCTGGTGGAGGCTGCCCCTGCACTGCTGGTGGGTGGGGATGATGGTAGACATGAGTGGGGGCCTGGTGGAGGCTGCCCCTGCACTGCTGGGGGGTGGGGGTTGTGGGAGACATGAGTGGGGTCCTGGTGGAGGGTGCCCCTGCACTGCTGGGGGGTGGGGGTGATGGTAGACATGAGTGGGGGCCTGGTGGAGGCTGCCCCTGCACTGCTGGGGGGTGGGGGTGGTGGGAGACATGAGTGGGGGCCTGGTGGAGGCTGCCCCTGCACTGCTGGGGGGTGGGGGTGATAGGGGACATGAGTGGGGGCCTGGTGGAGGGTGCCCCTGGATGCTGGGGGGTGGGGGTGGTGGGAGACATGAGTGGGGGCCTGCGTTGGTGGGCAGTAGCGCAAGGTGACATGTGGGTTGGCTGGGGGGCATGGCCATGGTGGATGGGGTGCCTGCGGGACATGTGCAGGGTAGGCCCCTGTGGTGTGGGCCACCTGCAGGGGCCGTGGAGAGTTTAGAGGGAACACCTGGGAGGACCCACACGTGCAATTCACGTGTGGTGCTCCCCGCACACCCATGGAATACACGTACCCTGATGGAATCGCATGTGATACTTCCTGCGCACCCCTGAAATACATGTACCCTGCTGCTTTTGCGTGTGATACTTCCCGTGCACCCCTGGAATACACGTACCTGCTGCTTTTGCGTGTGATACTTCCCGCGCACCCCTGGAATCCACGTACCCTGATGGAATTGCGTGTGATACTTCCCGCGCACCCCTGAAATACACGTACCCTGCTGCTTTTATGTGTGACACTTCCCGCGCACCCCTGGAATAAACATACCCTGCTGCTTTTGCGTGTGATACTTCCCGCGCACCCCTGGAATACACGTACCCTGATGGAATCGCGTGTGGAACTTCCCGCGAACCACTGAAATACACGTTCCCTGCTTGGTGTTTGCTGTTTGGCAGCCCAGTGAACTGGTCCAGGGTTAGCGCAGCCCTTTGCGATGATTTGGGGATTTTGAAGGCTTTTCCTTGCGCGAGGGAGTTCTTGGGGGCGTAACTGGCGCTGCTGCAGGGTCGCTGCGCCACTCTGCGCCATGGCTGGTTTTGGAGACTGAAATCCATGAATACGCTGTGCGATGGAAAGGATTTTTTCGTAGGCGGCTGGCGCAGTGTATCGCACAGGGACACTGTGCGCCAGCCGTGTGCACCATTTTTGTTCGAATTTCTATGAATTACCCTGTCAATGTGTACTGAAATAAATATTTACAAGACTACTGCATGCATATATATGTATGTATTTTTTTTTACCGTGTTCTAGCCGCCGCTACCAAAATACAGGTGTGGATAAGTGCAGCAATGACTGGGGGGGTACTACACCTGGCTTCTGCAGGTCATGACCGCGGCTATTATGAAATACATAAGTGTATGTACTTTTGTTTACACACACTGTATTGAAAGGATCAATTAAATGTATTTGATCAATATACACAGTATGTGTGTTTATTCTCTATTTTTATAACTGTAAAGTTGGCCCTGAAAAGGACTGTTTTGTGGAATAAGGAAAAAGGAGGTAGAAACTGGGAAGGGATAACACTAGGATTCACACATATAACAAAGAATAGGGTTGAAATAAATGGACACTTAATGGTTGGCAAATGGGCATATGTTCCGGAAGAGCCTTGCTAATACCGTCTGGGGTGCCACCTCCCACTTCAATCAAGCTGTAACAGGTTTTGCACATCACAATAAAGTTCAAAAGATCAGGTGCAGACTGAGGTTGGGTGCTAGATGGAAAATAGTAATCATGTTCGAAATCTCTGGCACAGATGACAAATACTGCTGTGCTGATCTTGCTCCATGTGCTCTTGCCTTATGTTTTTCATGATCCTTCCTACAGGATTCATCCACTTCATCCCAATGAACAGGAACAAGTTGTTGGATTAATGTTGGTGTCCCCAAGCTTTTCGATGGCTTGTGTGAAGGTCCCCTCTGCAAAACAGAAGACCGCCTCAATCTCGTTTTTTCTGTGTTGGTCCTTTACACAGAAATATTGCCAACTGTCAGAAATGAATGTTTGTGCACATTGCTTCTTCCATACTGGTAAAGCTGAAGCCACCCACACCACCTCATCATCACTGCTGGCTGTAGTAATTTTGAAATGCAGGGCCATGACGGAATAATAAATACTGTGCAATTGCACAACAAAAAAGTATTCTGCCACTTAATATCAACATATAATATATAATATAATAAATAACAAGCTAAAATAACAAAAAATGTTAAAAATGTACAAAGAACAAGACAAATGACAAAAGTATAGGAAGAAGAGAAGTAAAAAAGGAATGGATAAATCAAGGTACTGCTTTTAAAAGTTCCTGAAGGCTTACACAGAAGTTCACCCACCAAGAGATATAAAGCAATGACAGAAAACAGAAACGAGGTGCTTGGGAGTGTGGTATAACTAGGCTTACGTGATATATGGAACCATAATGTGTTTTCTGTAAGCGCAGGTACACCCAAGCGAAATTGCGTTTTTGCGCCTAAATTATTGACCAATAGGCTAAATCAATGAGAAGACACACCTGCACATAGGCGTTGCTAACGGTGCCGGTACTTCAATGAAAACACTGCCGGTAGGGGTCTGATCTACCGGCAGATCAGGCCGGCTTGGAGTTCCATGCCCGTATCGGCAAACTCTTAGTTTGGCGGTCAGAAAGGGTACCGGTACGTTGCTACAGGCACCCTTATTTCGGCACGGCCAAACTCGTAATGAAACCCTCTGGCTGTTGCTGACAGCACGTTTAATGGGTTGAGGTTTATAAATAATTAAATGACATCATTATAGACCCTGCGGCATTACCTAGAAATCTGTAAAAGGGTAAACAATAGCTTACAATAAAACATATCTGCTTATCCGAAAGATCCACCAATGTTAACATCAATAACAGAGTAAGAATGTGCACAGTTTGTCTTCTGCAATCACAGCCTACAATGTTAAATGCCATAAGTGTTTAATTTCTGTAAACATAATCTTTTTTTTTTTTTACTGAAGTAGGTGTGAAACAATTACCACTTAAAAGAAAAAAACTGAAGATAACAATCTGGTATTCAGCTATTAACTTGTCCCAATCCTTACTTGAGTCTTCTCCCACAGCTACCCATTGGTGGCATAGATCACAGATGACTCTCATAACTTAGAGATTGGGAACCGGTAAAATTGGAACATGTTCATTTGACACTGCTACCAAAGTCAAAGATTCATTCAGTGTCGGTGGCGTCGCACTGGTGGAATCAGGTGCTGGACAAGGTGCCAATTTCCATGCACGTAATGCATGAGCCCCATGCATTTTTATTGTGTGGTGCTCTTCCAAATTCCAATACACATCATCCACATCATCCCAGTAGACTTGCACAAGATAATTTATCATGATTGATGTTCCCAGGCTTTGTGACAGGCCATGCTTTGTGAAGAACATTACCAGGCTTTGTGACAGAACATTAGAAAGGCCATGTCTCAGTGTTTTCTTGCACAGTGTGCACAGAACATCCTTCTGCCTCCCTTTTAGAGCACTGTTCTTTCACCTCAACATATCTCCAACTGTCCACAGGCATTTTTATTCATGTGACTTTCTTCCAGGGTAGTGATGGTTTGGTGGCCCATATGTCATTGTCATTGCTGCTGAGCTCATGATTAGACATGTCAAAATGTCCAACTGGTGAGGAAAATGTAAAATAACAAAAATGACAACACTAAAAAGACAATGCCACAAAAAATGAAGCCTCCTCTCTGAACCTCTCTAGCATTTTTTAATTACTCTTTGAATAGATTGCCACAGTGCTGCAAGTGTTTCAAGGCTCTGGCTGTTGCTGGCAGCACCTTTAATGGGAGGAGGTTAATTCTTCACAACCACCACTCACAGCTATAGTGAAGATATAAGACCACATGTACGCCAGAGAATATGCAGCCCAGTATGGGCCAGTCCATCCAGAAAGCGTTAGGTGCCAGTTTGAGACATAGTTCACAGCATCTGTCCCTCATGTAGAATTTGATAAAGTTCTCAGTAGGCATGTACAAGATCGGAAGTACAGGAATGTATGGAAGAGAAAAAGGGTGAAGAAAGAAAGCCCATAGGGCAAATGATGGCCACCCACCTCTGTGTACGCCGAGGAAGGAGCAAGATGGCAAGAGAAAAGCACTGAGGTCGAGTGTGAAAGAAAATAGATGGCAGATAATATCATCACAAAGCTCCATAGAGGAAAAAAACAGCTAATAGCAGCAGTTCAGTGAAGAGGAGATAAAAACATTGTCATCTTCCAGCAAAGATAGTTCAAAAGAGCTCTCAGGAAAATAAAACACATAAAATCACAAGAAAAATTAACCCAGACACTTTCTTTCATCCCTGGTCATCGAAATGAAAGCAACAGACAAAAATAGCTTTTGTTTATTACCTCAACATCAAGCATAGTCTGGTACAGTCACACTGCCTTCCTATATATATCATTGTGCTCCAATAGAAACTCCAATGCATTTTTCACCCTTCCCATATCTATAAGTTGTTGCCAAATGTTCTTGTCTTTTTTGGCAACCCCACTTACTAATACAAGAATCTACAATGTCACCCCTCACTCCTAGAGTGATCACATTTTCTTCCAAATTGAGAGGTAAATTCACGTCTTTGCCTCTAATACGGCACGTTTGACATCTTTGCAATCTAACAATAACTTGAAAAGGATGAACAGTTTGCAATGCAATCACTTCAAATGTGTTCAATTTCTTAAGCACAAGAGGGATATCTGGCACCATGTCGTTCAAAACACTTCTTGCAGGAATAATTGTTTGATTATAAAACCAAACACAGTGTGCCTCTCTTGTGTCAAATCATTCTTCTACAAATACAGATAAAGTTATTTCCAAACATCTTCTATACTCTGTTTAATTTTTTACTCAATGTACACTAGTTGCATTTGAAACTTTACAAAAAAAGTGCATCAACAAGTTACGCAAACAATGTCAGGTGTTTCAGTAGATGACAACTCAAACAATACAATACTTTTCTTATACTGTTCAAGAATCAGATACTTTGAAAGCATAGGACTATAATCTCCACTTCTTGTAGGTGTATCATCTAGATACACATCATTTAAATGCATTATATTTATCATTTGCAGTGTAGAAACTAAACTTCCTACAGTTCCAGTCAAAAGTGTTTGATTTAAAAGTGCAAGAGATATACTTGGTGTTTTCCACTCATATAGTTTAACTAGACGGTATCTCATTTTACTATGATGTGCATCTAACATTCGTATATGATGAAACTACATCTATATTTAGATGACACATTTCATCTACATGAGACTACAAAACAAGCTAGCCAGTGACCCAGAAGTCCTGTTTATTTTTCACAAACTTCACAGTCATCTATTATATGTATCATCTCATCTGTCTTTGAACATTATTATTTTTGGGCAAATCTTGCAAAAATCTCTTTTAAGACTTTACAAGAAAACATAGCAATATTGCACAAATAAATGAATGTCCATACATCACTTTGCTTGGTAGGTTTAAGTCTAGACTGACCTAAACTTTCAATTTCTGTATTATCAGACCTGGGCATTTCTTCTTTTTTTAAATGTCACACCGTTTTGCACTTCATTGCAACACCCACTCTCATCAATAGCAAGAGGCACATTTTTTCTTGAATGTAACTTTCCTCATTACACAATCTTTCTGTATAGTGTGTTTTCCATTCTCCACAAAAGTTGTCATATGTAACTACATGAACTGTTTCTACATTTCTCTGGAATGGTATAGTCACCTTAAGTAATATCTTAAGTTTATAAAAAAAAATCAACAATTTTCTTTTCATATGAAAAGCTTTTTCAGTTATCACTTCTACTTTTTTCTTTTGCAATAAACACTTTAAATCATATCTAGATTTTAGATTCACACTTCTCCAAATATTTGTAAAAGCTCCAGAGTAATACATTTTCCTATATATTCAGCTAAAGCCATATAAACGTTGCGCCGACTGTTGCACAGCCTGTGTCCACTATGATGACATTGCATATCACATCACAACAGTAACTAGCATGAAAGATGGACTTCAGCCATGGTCAGTGTGCATGACCAAATATATTTTAGCACATGAATGGGTACTAATCATAGCCTTCAGTCATGGACACTAGCCACACTCTTCACCCATGTGCACTGTTTATTTTAAAACACTAACAGGTCACCAATCATACAATTTGGCCTTCACCAGTGGCTACAATGCTCAGTTGTGTCCACTTTATATTATATACACTAATCAGCCAGGACCCATGGGCTTTAGCACAATACCGGCCAGTGGCCACAATCTTTGGCAGTGCCAACTATATATTTGAATATATAAATGAAACTCACTAGCCATGGCCTTTGACTATGAGCAGTGTGTACATCTTTTGGCCATGTCCACTCTATATTTTAAAATACTAATATGCCATAAGCGATGGACTTTGGACATGCCCACTGTGTATTATAGAACACTAACCAGCCCCTATCTATGACCTTCGGCAGTGCCCACTGGATATTACATACACTTACCAGCCATTTAATTCAACAAAATACTGGCCAGTGGCTACGGCTTTTGGCCGTGCTGACTGTATATGCTAACATATTAATGATCACTAGCCATGGCCTCTAGCTATGCTACTGACTAACGCTTTCAAGGTTGCACACTGTACATTTTAAAACAGTGATGGGCCACTAGCATGTTTTTTTTTTACCATGCACATTAGTATTTTCCAATACTAACTAACAGTACTAACTAACCACTAGCTATTGTGTTTTCATGATGGCCAGAGACCACAGCCTTCATTATTTTTACCACTGCAAGCCTCATAGCGGCCCTGATTGTTTTTACCACTGCCAGCATCATAGCGGCCCTGGTTGTTTTCACCACTGCAAGCCTCATAGCGGCCCTGATTGTTTTTGACACTGCCAGCCGCTTAGCAGCCCTGATTGTTTTTACCACCAACAGCCTCATAGCGGCCCTGATTGTTTTTACCACCAACAGCCTCATAGCGGCCTTGATTGTTTTTACCACTGCCAGCCTCATAGCGGACCTGATTGTTTTTACCACTGCCAGACTCATAGCAGCCCTGATTGTTTTTACCATTGCCAGCCGCATAGCGGACCTGATTGTTTCTACCACTGCAAGCCTCATAGCGGCCCTGATTGTTTTTAACACTGCCAGCCTCATAGTGGCCCTGATTGTTTTTACCACTCCCAGCCTCATAGCAGCTCTGATTGTTTTTACCACTGCCAGCCTCATAGCAGCCCTGATTGTTTCAACCATTGCAAGCCTCATAGTGGCCCTGATTGTTTTTCACACTGCCAGCATCATTGCGGCCCTGATTGTTTTTACCACTGCCAGCTTTGTAGCCTTTACAGCTCAGCCTAACAAATGCACTGAATGCAATGCTTTCGAATCTGCCTAACCAGATCTGCACTAGCACTATACAGTATCTATTCTCAACAAATGTATTCCTCTGGAACCCATTCAACAGCGCCTACACCTCACTTCTCCCCCTCCTCCATCATCCTCATTACTCTCTCCCTCTGGGCTATCTGCAGCACCACCAGACCTCTTGCACAATGCATCATCCACAGCATTCCAAACTGCACTCAGCCACCATAACACCGATCTGACTGGACACCCCCCTCATCACCTTAGGCTCTGTAGACTTAGTACATGCACCAAGCTTCTTTTCTCTCACTGCAGCACTCCACCCTCAACATACCTTAGGAACCACAGACTTAGCTCTTGCACCCACACACCATTCTCACACACACACCTCTCTGACCATGCACACCACCCCATCCCCCAAAACTCCACACCCATCACACTCCAACCTCTCCCTCTCATACATGCACCTACTACCTCCCGGACCCCCAACACCAGCACACATATTGCTTCACCACCTAATCTAGACTTAAAATGTGCACTCATTAATGCTCGCTCTATCCATGCCCATGCTATTGAGATTAATGACCTCATTACCTCCCACAAAATAGACCTACTAGCCATATCTGAAACCTGGCTCCATGAAGTATCCAGCCCATCTATCCACCTTGCCCTCCCGCAAGGCTACACCATCCTTAGACAGGACCGCAATACCGCTAAAGGTGGTAGCGTTGCCCTCATCTTCAAAAACACCCTCTCCATCAGAATGTGTAACCAACAGTGGGACAACAACGCTGATCCTCTCACTGCCAAACTAGCTCTCTCCCCTAACTGCACCATAAACATCATAGTCACGTACAGCCACCAGGATTACCTCCAGACTACCAAAAGCAACTCCTCCAAATCAAAGGTAACAACCTTAAAAGCTCTGCTAAAACAATCCTACTTGGTGACCTTAACCTTGGATTATCTGACTCTAAGGACAAGGCAGCCGCACACCTAGCGAAAGAACTCTCACACATGGGGTTCAAACAGAAAACCACAACTCCAACTCTTTGCAAAGGCTAGTCCATTGACTGGATTGTTGATCACAACTGCTCATCTGCCATCACCACCATCTCAGCCCTCCCATGGACGGACCACTACTGCATCCAATTATCTATTGCCACCATTCCTACACACAAAACCCTAACTCATGCCCCTCACGCTAAAGTCAGAAGCTCCAAAAAAACTCACTGCAACCAACCTTGCTCCTCTTCTCAATATCCCTGAACTCAAACCTCCATTTAATCATGACCCCACCTCTCTCGTCAACACATATACCAATGCTCTCACCCAAGCCGTTGAGTCAAATGCCCCTCTAGAAGATAAAAAAAGAAAAAAAATCTATGCACTCCAACTTCTGGTTCACAGAAGAACTATCTGCCCTTCACACCAGGAAACAGAAAGTCCTATCCAGGTGGCAATCAATGCCTAACCAATCATCTCTCAATGAATTCAAATAGATCTCATTGACCTACAAAAAAACACTATTCCTTGCTAAATCCGAATACTATAACCAGAGAATCATTAAATCCAACTCCAAATCAAGAGAAATATTCTCTATATTCAAAGAACTTACCACACCCGCTTCCAGTCCTGACGAAATCATCAAGCACGAAGCATGGTGCACAGGCATCCAGACTGCCCTCCTCAATAAAGTTAAAACACTCCAAGATAAAATAGCATCCCAGCGTAAAGCTCTAAATACCCATAACAGTCCTCCCACACCTCCCACTCACACTCTTCACTCGCAAACACCCCTTTTCGCCTTCAGAGAAGTCACAGAGATGGAAGTCTCTGACCTTCTCAAAAACATCAAACCTTCCACTTGCAAAGGGGATATCTGCCCACCTACCATCATCAAATAATGAGCCAGTCCACAAAGGACCACACACCAAGGAGCACGTCCTGTCCCAAGCCAGTACACACCATCTGATCCCCTCCCAAGGAGCAAGAGCTCCTTCCACTGCAGGAGCAGTGGCCCCGCTCCGGAATCGAGCTGGGGATTTCTGCTACAGCGTAAGGTAGGCTTCGTGGCATTTATGCCATACCTTGCGCTCGACCCAGCGGTATCTTGGAGAATCTCAGAACGTCGCCCGACAATTCTGCACATGCGACACTGATGCATGTAAATTTACTCTTGAGGCCATAAACTGCCCCATTCTAATGAAGCTGAGCACATATTTCGTGCCACCATTGCCACACACAAGGTTGCCACCAATCTGATGGCCGCCGGGCTCTCCCGTGTAGCTGCCTGAATAGTCCCTGCCTCCAGATTTAGCCTCGTAACCCATTGGCCCACACTCTTTTATATGAGCCAATCAATCGCCGGAAGGCGAACGCCGGACCAGCCCACAAAGGACCAAACACCAAGGAGCAGGTCCTGTCCCGAGCCTGTCCAGAGCTGACAAATGTGGTAAGAAATCTTATTTTGGATTCACCAAAACCGCTCTCTGACCTATTATTACACTTTCCTGCCCACCAAACCTTGCCACTTGCTGCGCTCCCAACCCGCACCAGGAAGCATGGAAACTGAGCGCTGATCCGCCCATGCTCCACGTGTGCATGACGTGCAATTCGGTCCTCCTGTACATGGCCCAAATGACCGCTTGTGCCTCTGTGCCACCATCACGTTGCTAACTGTTGCATAGAATTAACACTACCAGCCACCTTACTGCCATTGCAACTATCTACAACCCATTGCATCGCTGATAATACAGGAGCCTTGGCCTTACTGTTAACACTGTTGTCGGTTACTGCCCATAGCTCAAGCCTTTACATCTGCCTCATGTCTGCAGCCCATATGTAGCCCACCTACCCTTGTGTTGGGTACGGCATTGGCCATTACGCCACCCAGCGGCAACATCCAACCCTAATCTGCTGGCCACCTGCTGCCACCGGAATGCTGAACTTTGCACTTGCTGCCTTTATGTGACCGATTGCTTAATTGACTGCAGCCCTTATGTGCCTCTTCATGCGATTGCTTAACCTAGCCCATATGTGCCTGATACCTGATTGGTCTATCTAACTTACCTGCGCCTGCCATTTGATTGCTGACCTCAACCCTCATGCATCTCTCCATTAGATTGTTCTACCCAGCCTATACGTGCCTGCCCTTTGTTCACTCCATCTAGCCTATATGTGCCTGCCATTCGATTGTCCTACCTAGCCTATATGTGCCTGCCATTTGTTTGTTCAATCTAGCCCATATGTGCCTGCTATTTGATTGTCCTACTTAGCCTATATGTACCTGCCATTTGATTGGTCTACCTAGCCTACATGTGCCTGCCATTTGATTGTTCTACTTAGCCTATATGTATGCATGCCATCTGACTGATCCATTTAACCCATATATCTACCTAGTCAGCTGCATTTAGACTGCGTACCTAGAGCTGTACTTAGCCTTAGGCAGCCTACCATTAATTGCTATATCCAATGCTGCTCACCCCTCTGACTACTGCATTCAACAGCAGGGTGTAGTCTGATCTGCCCAACTCGCAAACCACTATGTACCCCAACTCGAGTCTACCCAGCTTCCATCACTAACTCAATAGTCTCCCTTATTATTACTGTCTATATCATCATGTCTCCTGTACCATCCCGAGGGAACATATGATCCCAGTCTATACAACCTATTCTTAAATCCTCATGCAACATAGCCCAGAGAAACCTTGGACTTTGCGCATGTCTACCCAAAATCGTTGAACCTCTTAACAAATATAATGTTAACCTAGACCACCTCCGACCTAAAACATGCTACCCAATGGAGGTCATCTCACCACACAGTCCTAAGACACTTCCCAGCCCCAAGCTCCACGCTAAAAGAAACAAGACCACCGGCAACCTACCCGCCACTCGTAATTCATGACTAATACCACAGTCAGATCCTGACAATAAATGTGCTCCAATCAATGCCAGATCCTTAGTCGCCCATGCTACAGACATAGCAGAGACCATTCTAGAAAATGACCTCGACTTTATAGCGATCACAGAAACCTGGCTCCACGAGGCAGCAGGCCCAGCACTTATGCTAGCAGTCCCTGACAACTACACTATCCTTAGGTCAGACAGACCCAACTCACGAGGTGGAGGATTAGCAATTATCGCTAAAACCAATCTCTCCATGAGAATTACCTCTTCTACTAACCTAAACTCCTGCGAGTCACTAGCCATCAAACTACCCACCGCCAATTCCCAAACGTTAAACATTCATCTACTCTACAGACCCCCTGGCCCAATAAGCTCATTTACTGCAGACATCACTAATACTATCTCAGAGAATTTAAAAAACTCTTCACAAACTATAGTGCTAGGAGATTTTAACTTAGGATATGATGACACCAACGATAACCTGGCTACCTCTATAGCCAACATTCTGACAGAGCTAGGCTTCACTCAGGAAGTGAATACTGCCACTCATATAAAAGGGAGAACTCTTGACTGGATTGCCAGCCACAATTGCAACATCTCTATCACCTCTGTCTCTCCGCAAATATGGGCGAACCACTATCTAATTGCCTTCACTCTTAATACTAAAATACCTTCTGTACCTGCTCTGCCCCCTGCTATACCTACCTTAACTAGGAATAAGAAAAACATTACAGCGGACAATATCCTACCGTATATACTCCCTAGTCTCAACACCTTACCAGATCACACAGACCCCGGCTCACTAGTGGAAGAATACAGTAATGTCATGGCAACTGCTCTTGACAGTATTGCTCCGCTTAAACTTAGGCACAGCAAACCTAAAAAGCATCTCAACTCCTGGTTTACACCTCACTTAAAAAACCTTAGAACACAGAAAATAAAATGCGAAACAACCTCGAATCTACATCCCACTCTAGAAAATAAAACTAATCTAATACGAATCTCAACGCAATACAAAAAGGACATCATCACGGCCAAACAAGAAACATATAACAATATGATTTCCCAAGCCAGCTCCAGTATGAAGGAGCTCTTCTCTATTCTAAAAGAACTGGAAACCCCAATTGCAGTACAGGATGACCCTATTAAAGATAAACCCTGGTGTACTGAAATACCACTGGCACTTACCAACAAAGTGGCTAAACTCCAAAAGAAAATCGCTCTTAAGAAGACCTTACTTTCAGCTCAAACCCAAACTCCTCCTAACAAAACACAGAATCCCAAACCCTTAGAACATACCCAATTTAACTTCGCTAAGGTCTCAGTTATTGAGTTAGAAAAAACAATTCTTGCACTTAAACCCTCTAACTGCAAAGGCGACAAATGCCTAGCACAACTAATCAAGGACGCGGCTAGAGATTTAGCCTCCTTCATCACTAAACTGATTAACGCCTCCTTCACAACTTGCACCATCCAGCGCAATCTAAAAGAATCCTGGGTACTCCCTCTCCTGAAAAAACAAACATTGGACCCGACTATACCTACCAAATACAGGCCCATTACCACAGTGCCTTTTCTATTAAAAATCCTAGATAAGGTAGCATACACCCAAATCCAGAACTTCCTTGAGGCAAATCTACTCCTAGGCGCCCGCCAATCTGGTTTCCGACCACAACATGGAACCGAGACAGCCCTTATCGACTTAAAAGCCCAAATAGACACCCTGAGAGACAAGGGACAACTAGCACTTCTCCTTCTATTAGACCTCTCAGCGCCCTTTGACTTGGTGGACAATGAAGTCCTATGCAGTCACTTGGACTCAGCAGCCCACTTCTCTAGGGAAGCCATAGTTTGAATACGGTCCTACCTTAGTGACAGAACTATGAAGGTCTTCTCATTATCAGCCGCAGCAGACCCGATACCCATCACTTGTGGGGTGCCCCAGGGATCTTGTATCTCCCCAACACTCTATAATATCTTCACCAAGCCACTCTTTGACGATCTTGACAATCTGGGTATCACATATACCAATTATGCAGACGATACCCAGATTCTATTACCACTCACAGGCGATTACGTGGAAGATCTGGCTTTGGTGAACAGAGTCTACAGCATCGTTCAGGCATGGATGGCCAACCATGGCCTGCGCCTAAACAATGAAAAAACAGAGCTTATCATACTGGGCACCGCAACTCGCATTGCAAAACTTAACCATATCTATTCGGCATTCATCATTGATGGGAACACCACTGAGGTAGCCAGAGAAGTAAAAACTCTAGGTTTCTACCTTGGCTCAACCCTATCTCACACTAAACAGGTAAACTCGCTAGCCTCAACAACGGCCTACACATGTAAATTAATTAGAGCATGAAAACAATTCCTGTCAGCGAACAGCGGCTTAATCCTCTCTAGAGCCCCCATCCTGTCAAAACTCGATTATTGTAACGCTCTCTACATAGGAGCAAATAAACAAACTATTAATAGAATGCAAGTGCTACAAAATAATGCTCTCAGGGCTGCCCTTAGTATCCCGAGAAGAGCACACATCTCTGAAATAAGAAGGAAACATAAATGGCTCTCCACCCAAGAAAAAATCAGCCTCAAATCAGCCTCCCTCATCCACAAATGCCTGAACAACAAAGCCCCTCGGTACCTATCAGAACGATTCATCAGAAAAAACACGATCAGACCGATTAGAATAGCCAACCCCAACTGTCTTCAAGTGCCAAGATTCAAACTGTCCACTGTTTGAGGATCTAGCTTCCCCGTCAGGGCAGCCCAATTGTGGAACTCCCTGCCACACACACTCAGATCCAACCAAACATTTACCGAATTCAGAAAGAACTCTATCAAATGGCTCATAGAGAAAGAGCTGTAACCCATTTTCTATCTACCGCAGTAACCTACTATGACCATATGCATTGTATTTCTATTGTATTGCTAAAGATGTATAACTTAGTCAAATATGTTTAGATGTTCTACATTCACATGCCTTGACACCTGTGCTGCTTACCTTCACTTTGTAACATGAAGGTAACCTGCCATAACCTGTACAACTAAGCTGTAAGTCATCTTTCAACTGCGCCCTGATATCTCTGGGTCTGGCGCGCTTTACAAATAAAACAAACAAACAAACAAACAAACAAACTCACCCCTATCATCACAGCATTCATCAATGCATCATTCTCTTTGGGAACCAAACCACAATGCCTAAAACAAGCCTGGGTTCGCCCACTCCTTCCCTTGATCCCACCGCCCCCAATAACTATCGCCCCATCACCACTGTCCCCTTCCTCCTAAAAATCTTGGACAAAGCTGCCCATAACCAAATCCAACAATACCTGGAAACTCATGCAATCTTAGGCAGAAGACAATCGGGTTTCCGTAAAGGCCATGGGACTGAAACTGCCCTCTTAGATTTAAAGAATCAAATCACCAAAATAATGGACACAGGCAAACCTGCTCTCCTACTCCTACTTGATCTCTCCGCAGCATTTGACCTAGTGGACCATGACATCCTCACCTCTCACCTATTCA
Source organism: Ambystoma mexicanum (assembly GCF_040938575.1). Lineage (NCBI taxonomy): Eukaryota > Metazoa > Chordata > Amphibia > Caudata > Ambystomatidae > Ambystoma > Ambystoma mexicanum. The sequence goes on from NC_090930.1 coordinate 369,547,346, forward strand.
ACGCAGCACACTTCTCTCACAAGACAACCACGTGGATAACCTCTTTCCTAGAAGGTAGGGCCATGAAAGTGTACTCAGACCAGGCCAACGCTCCCCCTACCACCATCAGCTGTGGAGTCCCACAAGGGTCATGCACAGAACAGACCCTCTATAACCTCGTCACCAAACCTCTCTTTGTCTTACTGGGCACTCTCAGCATATCTTACACAAACTATGCCGACGACATTCAAGTTCTCCTCCTCCTCATCGGAGACTATGATCAAGACACAGAAGCTCTCCTTAAGATTTATACCACCATCCAAACTTGGATGGCTATTAACGGTCTTTGTTTAAACGGCAAGAAAACGGCAACAAAACCAAGATCATCATCCTAGCCCCTAGCGAAATTCTAACCAAACTCAAGGAAAGAATCAATTTTAAAATACTCACCCTCACACATAAATGCATCAATCACACAGCACCTTCCTACTTATCAGAAACCATAACCAAGAATTCTTCCCTCCGTCCAAAAAGAAGCCACCATGCTAACCAACTGCAAATTCCCACTTTAAGAAGATTCTTTACCCCCATGACCCTCAGCTGTACCGTATCGAAATGAGTCTGTAATGCCAGTATATGTAACCCGAATATGCTCCTGTAATACAAATTTCCTTGTAACCATTATGCCTTCCTCTGTATCCAGCTTGATATCCTTATCTGTAACAGCGCCACGATGCCCCCGAGCTGTTGTTCGCTTTAAAAATATGAATAAATAAATAAAAATAAATTCACCATGGCCAAGTCCATGGCCTAAATTGTCATTAAGAGAATCAAAGTTTTTTATGAATTAATTTATAAATGATGTTATGTCTAATTCCATTATTGATGTAATCAGTTATCCACAATGTAATTAGTGTTGTCACCAGTGATGGCATTAGTGATGTGATTTGTAAAGTCATCAGTGTTCTCATACAACATGTAATTCGTGATGTCATCAGTGATGTCATATGTGATGTCATCATTGAGGTCACAGGCTACGCAACAGTAAGGTGGCGTTAACTCACTTTCAGGGGTTCTGTTGCATTAAGTTCTCACCTTAATGTCCCTGCAACTAAAGTTCTTTCCTTGAATTTCAATGGTTTTGTTACAATATATTACTCCCCTTGACATCCCTGCAACTACAGTGTTTTCTCATGAATTTCAAAGGTTTTGTTATTACAAAGGTCTTTAGAACACATTACCACTGGCCTCTATCCGACCACTCTAACAGAAATCATCTGCACGAGCAACCTCTCTCCTGTTACAGCTATGTCAATGATACCCAACTGATCCTAAGAATCCCCAAGACAAGCACCAACCCTCGTCCCAACCTGCATGTCTCTGTGATCTTGGCCAATGGATATCAAGTAACCTCCTTTTGAACCCTGATAAAACTGAAATCATGGTGTGCGACAATACTGGCCTTCTCCCACAAAAGTTCCCACGTCCCCCCTCCCTCAGTCCACCCTTCTTCCTACAATATAGTCAAAAATCTAGTCTGCACTATGGACTCAGGCCTAACCCTCTCCCATCAGATCAATAATATTTCAAAATGCTGTCACTACCACCTCAAACTTCTTAGACACATTTTTCCTTACCTCTCCTACCCCAACTGGAGATACTGGACTATGCCAACTCCTTATACCTGGGAGCACCGGCATACAAAGTCAACAAACTTCAAAGAGCCCAAAATGCTGATACCAAACTCCTCCTCGCCCTGGGACACAGAGACCACATCTCACCCGCTCTCCTCAACCTACACAGGCTCCCAGTCATATGAAGGGCCACCTTCAAGACCCTATGCATTACCCACTGAGCACTGCACAAGACGAGCCCAGCGTACCTACAAGAGAAGATAAACCCTACCTCCCCTCTCGCACTCTAGGATCAAGCACTGCCCTCTTTCTAGTGATTCCAACCTCTTATTCTGTCAGGATCGGAGGAGCTGCCTTCTCATCATTGGCCCCAACTCTGTGGAACTCACTCCTACCACATATTCGATACAGCAAATACTACACGGCCTTCCGCAAAGCTCTAAAAACCTGGCTCTTTCCATAATGCTGATTAAGACCATCTAAGGCTGCTGAGACCACACTCCACCTGACTTTCCTGCCTTGGCCCGGCCCTGCTCTCCCTCCAATTGGTTGCACTTGGCTTCTTAAGCCAATCACAGCAACTGGGAGGCAGGGGGCGGGCCATAGCCCCTAAGGCCCAAAACGAAGGCTCCTATCTGCTCCTTGTCCTCTGCCGGTATGCTGTTTCGTGATTTCCTGCACACCTGCATATAAGCATTCATGAATCTGCTACCTCACACCTCAAAGGAATCGGACTACCATGACACTCACACCTCCTTAACTATGGGTTTTCCCCTCCTGCTGATCACATTCCCACCCTCTCTTGACTTAACTTTCTCCTCACCTTCTCACCCTTTCTCCCATGCTACAATATTTGATTGCACTGTGTTTCTCACCCATTGCTCTGATTATAGTCGTAATTCAAAATATGCTGTGTTTTGCATTCAGATTAAAATCAAATCTAGCTGTGTTTTTGCATTTAGCTAAAAATCAAATTAAGCTGTGATTTTGCATTGAACTGAAAATCAAATTAAGATGTGATTTTTAATTTGGCTCAAAATCAAATTAAGATGTTTGTTCATGTAGCTAAAAAATAAATCTAGGTGATCCTTTGAAATGTGCTGTGCCCTTTGCTTGTATTGCATGCTTTTCTTGTAACCTGCTGGCCCAGTGACTGCATTGTTCCACTTGTTCTACTCTGCCTCGCTGTCTCTACCCCCACCTTCCCCTCTGCTTCCCCCCCTCTCTACCTCATCCATGGCACTTTCTGTTTCTCCTATTTTATCTAACTGTTTCTCCATTGACTATCCTTCCCTTCTCACTAAGTCTGGTAGGAAGAAGTACAAAAAGTATAGCTTGGCCTTTAACCATGGCCTCCCTATCACTGACGCTTGCACCAGCGCTTCCTCCCGATTCAACCTCACTGACATCCTCTTTGTTGTCCCTTCAACAGATCTATGGAGTTTTCATATGATCTCTGTGCTCTGCCCTTTCTCCTCCTCTCCCATTAATGGTGGCACCTGCTGGGAAGCACTCTTGGCTCCCTTTGACTCCTCTAAGGTCATCATTAATGTCTACCTAAATGGCACTGTCTTGGTCCAAGGCCCTCAGGCCAATCCCCTCCTCTTTGATAAACACTTCCCACGCCTCATCAATTTCCTTTCATCTCTGTCTGTCCCCTCTCTCCCCTCTTCGGCTCCCTTGCCTCACCCCTCCACTCCTCTTGGCTACCTTGCCCTCTCTTCCTTCCTCTTCTGCCCCCCCGGGCTCCTTCCTCACCTCTGCAGGGCATATCTCTGATTTGTATCCCTCCGTGGAAGTCCTTTAAGACTGGCAACCTTCTCCATCTTGCCAGTCTTCCTGTCAAACACTCCTCTGACATCTGCCCCCTCTTGGAAGAACTTGATCTTGATGTCCTCAGACTCACTGAGACATGTCTCACGGTTAGCTCTGTCACAAGCGTTGATACTCTCCTCCCTGATGGCTACAAGATCCTCACGGTACCCAGATCCATCCGGTCTGGAGGGGTTGTAGCCCTGAACTTCCCTGAGTGGATTCCTGCTTTTGTCATTCCCACACAGACCTACTCCTCTTTTCAATGCTTTGCAGGATTTCTCTCTCTCCAGGCCACTCTCTCTCCATGGCTACAATCTATCAGCATCCTAGTCAGATCACCTCCTTCCTCTCTGAGTGGGCGGACCTCTCCTCCTCCTTCCATTCCTCAACCCCCCAACTCCTCCTTCTTGGTGACCTCAATATACATCTAGATACTATCTGTACCTCCTCTGTACTCTTTTGTGACCTCTGCAATTTGCTTTCCTTTTCTATTCTCCCCTCTGGCCTGACTCACTCTGCAGTGGCCTCCCTGCCATTCTGAAACTTGAGGAGAACCATCTCCGGTTCTGGAAGCACCACAAGACCTTCCTCTTTGCTTCTGCCTTCTCGTCTCCTCTCCCTTGCTGATCTGTTTCTGCTCCTGCATTGTGCACCTGGTTACCCTCTGATTTCGGGCCTGGTACATGCTCACCCCTGCCACACACCCACACTGCCTTCTGGCAACCCTTGCACTTGGGTATGTATCTGTAACCCTACAGTCCTCTTCTCTGCATTTATCAGGCACCCCCTGTCTGTGACTTAAACCTAGCACTTGCCACTTGTTGGCTTCAATGCCATTGTTGTTTCTTTATCCTTTGCTCAGCACTTTCCACTTCTCCCCTCCCCTCTGCACTTTTCCCCTTCCCTCTCCCCTGCATTTGCACGTTCTTAATGTCACTTGGCCTAGAAAGATCACTGTTTTATTCTCCCTTGTTCACCTCCCTTACCTCTTCGCACTCTGAAACACTTGTGTATGAGTGCGATACAATTAAAATATCATATATTAACCCGCTGACAATCGTTGAAAGAGATCATGAGTAATGATGCCTTTGAATGAGCCTATTAAGTCACTAATAAGTTTACTCTGAATGCAGCAATCGGAGATGCGCAATTGAAATCCAGAATAGTGAGCTTGTTAGATCAAGACCACCACCCAGACACTCACTACTCATATCAATATGCTCAAACTCTACTCTACACCAACACACAATAGAGCACAGATACACCCCTCGATCAATTTCGGCCTAGCTGTTCACATACAAACAATACTTCATGAACTTCTCAACATTCTGAAGAACGCAGCTATACCACACACAAATTGGCCTAGCTGCACACATAAGCATTCTACACATGCCAAACACACCTAGAACCCAGCTTTGGTGACAGACCTCCAGACTGCACACATTAAACTGATATAAAGTACCACCACACCTAATGCTAGGATGCAGCTACCATCAGGCAATCGCATCAGCTGTGCACATAATCAGTGCACCCAAGCTCCCTCAGATACCTGACTCTCTCGACTGACCTGGACTATGGCTCCCGAAGGAGTTCAACCCACCAGCGGTTTGAGGTTATACCAATGATATGGAGAGCACTTTATAAATGCTAAATAACACAACATAACATAACATGGCCAACAGCCGTGACAACTCTCCATTTTAGAACTGTACTAGCCCACTAGCCATGGCCTTCGTCCATGTACAGTGAGTATTGTCACTCAATGGGCCTCATTACGACCCAGGCGGTCCGGAAATAACGGTGGCGGTAAACCCGCCGCCACCGTTGTTTCCGGACTGCCTGAGTCCGACCCCTGCAGGCGGGAGGTGATGTTCCCGCCAGGTCTGACCTGGCAAGTTTAACACCTCCCGCATGCAGGCGGACGAGGAAACACCGGCAGCATTACGAGATGCTGCCGGTGTTTCCATGATCCCCATTTCCATCGAGTCCCATAGGACTCAATGGCAATGGGGATTTACACCATTCCGCCTCCGTGATTCCCGGAAAACCGGGGTTGTAATGCCCCGGTAATTCCGGGAATCACAGAGGCGGGATGGTAATACGAGTCCGGCGTTAACCAGGCGGTTATACCGCCTCGGTTAACGCCGGACTCGTAATGAGGCCCAATATCTTAAAAAACTTGAAACCCATCACTCAAATATGTTCATCAATCAAAAACTAATTTTGACCTTTTTTGACAGTGGTATTGTTATACATAAAATATTGCAGACATTGAGAACTCACAGGGCCCGATTCATGGAATAAATCTGTGCTGAAAACCAGGGGTATGCGTGTAAAACACACGCAAACTGCCGTTTATCGATTCACGGAATACATTGCGCGTTGCTTACCTGAGACCTGCATTGAAACCGCGTGGGTCCAACACGTCACTGCGACACAACGTGAGGCGCCCACTGAAGGCGCACATGGTCCAGCGTACACACCTAAAAATGGGGCATAATACGTGGAATGGGGAACAACAAGCTTAACTGTGGGCATTACGTGGGAAGTACCACAGTAAAATACTTGCAACGCCAACACACGCGCTAACAACACATATTCATGGAATTGAAGAGGGCTTTCCTGCATGTGGGAAAAGACGTGCTAATCCGGAAACACGTCCGCCAAGCGAAAGCAGACGTAAGCATCATCACGCACCTAAAACAATGCAGAAAAGGCCCACGAGAACACAAACCCGCGATTACAGTTACAATGAATGCACCACTCCTCACAGCAGTGATCATGGGACACCACAGGAGGAGGAGGATAGCCAGTCCCTACATTTTTTACCCAGCACCAACCTTTTTGGGATGCCTGATGACCAGCTCTATGGCAGGTATAGGTTTCCACCTCATATCATCCTAGACCTAGTCACTGAGTGAGATGATGACCTCACATCACCCATCCTGTGCTCCCAAGCACTGAGCCCCATGGAAAAGGTGCTCAATGTACTGCATTCTTTGGCCACTGGGTCATTTCAGTGGACAACTGCTATAGTTGGGGATGTTTCACAGCCCATGCAGTCACCCTGCCTCCATCAGGTGTTGGCAATCATGACTGAAGGCCCCACAGTCTGCAGGCACATATACATGCCCTGAACACCCACAGAAAGGCAGACCATGGTCCAGGACTTTTATGGGGTGGCACACTTCCCCAATGTGCTTGGTGCCATTGATTGCACCCATGTTGCCCTGCGCCCACCTAGGGACACAGAGCACATATATCGTAATCGCAAGCACTGGCATTCCATCAACGTGCAGCTTGCATGTGATACCAAGGGAATCATTACCTCTGTATATGTCAACTATCCAGTGTCCACCCATGATAGTTTCATATTCAGAATGTCACGCCTACACCAGGCCCTGGAAGCTGGGAAGCATGGCAATACATGGCTCATTGGTGAGTACAAATGGCCCGCCAATTACATGCAGGTCTCACCAAGAATAAACCACATCACTGACAACCCATCTCACCTCCACAGGGGACAGTGCCTACCCTCTGAGCACCCACATGATGACGCCAACATGGAACCCCACCACACCACCCCAGGTAAGATACAACTCAGGTCACATTGCAATTAGGGCCATAGTGGAGCGCACATTCAGTCTGCCAAAGTCACACTTTTGCTCCCTTGACCACTCTGTTCAGCTACTGTATTCACCAGCGGTAGTGTGCAGGATAATAGTGGCAGCATGTGTCCTGCACAATGTTGCAACACAGCGTGGCATACCAGTGGACATGGTGGTGGCCCCACTTCCCCAACCACATTCACGTCAGCTGTGCATGGGAGGGGAAAGGGCATGTGGCGAGGCTGCCGGTAACCAGCTTGTGGCACAATTTTTCACCTAAAATCAAACCCCTGAAGAGTGCACACAGCCCTGGCACATGCCAGGCCACAATCAATGATGACAAAGTGACAAACATCTTCCGAAGCCTTACCATCCAGAGAATGTGGCCTCAGAAGTGCCTCATTGTGTGCATTCCCTAGCACTAAAAGCAACACAATCTGGCGTGTACAAAAGTGACTCATGGAAGAAGGAGCTTCCAACCACAACCATGCCACAGCAACCATCTAAATGTTGGTATATCACACAAACCCCCACACAATTCATGTCACCTGCCACACACAACATTCCATGGCATGCATTTCCCATGCAGAGAAACAAATGGTCAACACGTAACACCACTGTCACAAAGTGATCAACAATCAACGGACCAAGTCCATGAATCAACCCACCATGTCAGCTAAACCCAAGAATGTACACAGGAACAACAATTGGTCACTACAACAAACAAGACACACAACACCAACAGTGAAGCCCTCCTCCCATGACGAGACATAACTTCACTTGAGGTACAATGTACGGCGACTTGCGCATGTCACCCTTGGACATATGTGTGTCGCAGACAACCAAAAGGATCATTAAATTGCAAACAGCCGTAAGGCCAAGACCATTGAAGACAGACAAGCAAATAAATGAAATTACCACACCAAAAAAGTATGGTACTAAATGCACAAACCAAAAGGGACAAACAATCATGATTCCCACTAGGGGTCTATACACATGTTGGACTTGGGACTGTCCACAGATATCATGTAAGTCCATTGCCAATATGTAAGTAACTTTCACAAGATGCACTCCTTGCAAGCCCATGGAAAGGGGAAGCAGGAGGTGCACATGTGTCAGGAACCCAAGGCGCAAACAAGGAGGCTACCAACACGAGACGATAGACAAGCCTTCATGGGTCCAGCTGGAAATCACAGTGGATGCCATCGGATGCCACACAAAGCAACACACTATCACATAAATGCACAATAGACAGAATAAGAACATCAAAATTGCCCATGTGGGACTTGAGGGGGCACCAAGGAAGTAGGAGGTGCAGGGTGCACACCAACATCGACATGTGTGGATGATGTGTGAAAAAAAAAAACCTCCATGGGTTAATGGGCCTCAAAGCTATCAGGGATCAGGAGACATGTCGCTGCTGTCATCATACTGGGGAAGTGGCATGGGAGGTACACCACATATGGTCCTGGTTGGGTCCTCTATGGCATTGGCCATGCAGGACTGAGAGGCCTCCAGCTGCAACCTTATGGCTTGGAAGTCTCCATGCAACAACTCACGGGATGCATGCAGTTCCTCCGTGATGGCAAGGGTCATCAGTTGCAACTGTTGGTCAGACTGCCTACTGCTGGATGCCTCAAGTGCAGCCGGTGTTGTCCTGAGGGACCTATACTCCAACCTCAGGGCTTCCCTTTGGGACCAACCCTCTGCAGCCAAGCATGCGCACAGATTCCTCAGGTCCGCCCGTCGGTTCCTGTTAATGGCCAGCATGTTCAGCCTGTGTGAGCGGCATGTGGACCGCAATGCCTGCTGCTGGTGCTCCACCTGTCTAGAGGGAGGAATCATGAAATTGGCCACCCTAGTGTTAGGGAGAATTCTCATTCTATGGCTAATTTCCATTACCTATAGGGACCCCCAGCAGCTTTGCTAGATTTGAAGGGTTTATTTCTTTTTACCTGCTAAGAGTGAGACTCTTTTTCCCACTCTTAGGCATTTTTGCTATGTGTGTTGTAGGCTATTTTTGTATTTAATGCCTATGGGATTTTCTCTCACCCATAGGAACCACCTTTATGCACATGTGTTACACAGCACCCTCAGTGCAGTGAAACAGGGGTGTTGTAGCGACCCCCAAACATAGGCTCCATACCCTGGGACTGATAACTGTCTCCCAGAGCATGTAAAGTCCTCATTGGCTTTACTAGTCAAATCTTCTGAACTTAACCAGTTAAACCCATCTTACTATGGAGGTACTGGAAAGGGTTAATTGTTTTTCCCTTGAGTTCATTGTCGAGGGGTGCCTTAAAGTCCCATTCTCTAAAGTTTCTGGCTGGTGGCAGTGGTTACTACCAAAAATATTCAAGTCTGGGATGGGTCTGTTGTTTGGGGGGGTAGAACTCCTGGACAGAGTTGCGGCAGCAATTCAGGTCGCACTCCAACCTGATAGGCTGTAGGGTCTCCCGCCAAGAACACACTGTGTGAGTGACAGCTAGGCTGTATGAATGGGTCTCTTTCTGCATAAAAGCAGGGTCCTGAGGACTGGAAGAGCAAGATGTCGCCACTGGAACTACGGAACCGAAGGGGAGAGAAGCCACAGACATCTTCAGCATCTACACCACCGGTGAAGCCCTGCGGGATCATCTCACCACTTTTCTTCCACACGACGAGAGGAGATCTTCATCGAAAGAGCCTTCTTCCCTTGAGCTGGTGGGAACAGCCAGTTCACCCATCGCTCCCCCAGACCTGCCTTGGTCGAATCTACAGTGCCCAGCACTTGGAGACCGGATAGCCAGGCACCTATCGACCTGGACTGCGATTAAAAGGAGCATACCTTTTAAACTTCGTTTGGCAGCACTGCGGCTGGTTTCATCCCTGGGTAGTGCAGTGCCTCGAACCTTCCTCCACGACGAGAGCCTCTCTTCCTCTGCTGGACCCCTCGAACTGCATGAACTACAAGGGACAACCCCCACTGCAGGAGTCACTTCTTCACTTTACATTTTTCCGCCAGGCCTCCCTTTCCCCGTGGTAGCCCTAAAGGTGTTTTAAATCCTTTATCTACTTGTTGGGTTGGCTACCCTCCCTCTTAACCTTGTCTTTCCCCTCGCATCTACCCTTTTCAATATTCTTTTACCAAAGAATTGACTGAAGCTACAAGAACATTTTTGCTCCTAAGCTCTTGGTCCTGTACCACTGACTCTGGCTCAGGCCTATTGACTCTGGCTGATTTGTTAGATCTGCTCTCACTAGATTGATTTTCAATAAGAAATGTGTTGATGCACCTGAATCTTCTAAACCCCTCTTCCTTCCTACTGGTTTAACTTGTGGAGTGCCATGTTGCTCAGTTTTCATTCACCTATCTTTCTGTTAAAGTGTCACTGTGCATTACTTGTCCACAAAACTTCAGGGAAGTGTTGCTAGGGGGTGTCTGAAGATATTTTGGTTTAACTTGTGCTTTCCCTCCCTTTTGTTAAATTGATAGAGTGCCATTTGTAGCTGGTTTTCACTGTGCCGTTTTGCTCAGTTTTCACTCTACCGCAAACTTGTCTACAATTGAATAGGGAGTTGTATATACTTTTCCTTGACTAAACTTAACTTACTTTATCAACTGTGATCTATATGTTGAACTAGATGTGTATAGAATAAATATATTCTCTTTTTGATACAAAGCTTTGTTCAGTGTTTCCTTGTCCCATAGTACTGTGATACCTATTGTGTAAACCCTGAATACTGCTCATCTCTCTCTTGAGATAGGTCTGACTGCTCAGCCACAGCTACCAACTAAATCTTTGTGGTACGGACTAATATCAAAGGGGATTTATTGCTCTCACCTGTAATCCTAATCTGGTGTAGTGCTCCCTAAGGGAACTGCACTGGATTCTGCCTAACACCTATCCATACTCTGAACCAACATTTCCTATGAAGCAGTCTGTTGTAGTACAACACCATACATGGACTGCTCCCACACAGTAAAGCCAGACGATGCACGCCCACTGGCTTGGTGGACCCCACGCCTGCCCTGGCCAAGGAAACCTGGCTCTTCATGTGATGGTGCTGCCTGTGGCTGTAGGATTGCATCCCTCCCCTTATCAACTGGCCCAGGCCCAGGAGTCAAGACTGTCTAGCATGGCCCTGCAGCCGTAACCACCACAGATGGATGCACCAACACCGACTGGCCCTGTGAGGGGTTTTCCCCCCTTCAGATGCTTGGGATGCAACAGGATCCACACTCCATGCCCTCACCTGCGACATCACAGAGGCATCCATGTCTTTCACCACCAGAGCCATGGGCATCTTCAGAGGCTGACTCCAACTGGGTCACATCCAGAATGGTTTGCAAAATCACTGGATTGTCATGGGCTACCACCACATGTCCTCCACTGGTGGATGGTCGTGGCTCACAATCCTGTACCTCCACCACCTCCACCTCTGCCTCCAGAGCCTCATCACCTGCACCTAGACAGAAAAACACATGATTAGTCTTGGAAACAGAGTAGACCATACACATAGCTATCACAATGTCGACATGCAAGTCATCAACCTGCACTGTCACAATCTCACACATGTATGCATTGTAAATGCAAGTGATGGACAGCATGAAAGAAGACATCGACATGTGTGGGAAGGGCAAAAACACATTTGGTGCATGGTGCACAGCACCTGCTCCAACCATGGAGTACCTGAATGGCACAGTCCATACAACAACAACCATAAACACACATATGCCACGTAAATCAGCAGTACAACATGGGGGACGATGAAGACCCCACGCAGTACATTGTAGAGATTCAAGAGATGTGGCATGCAGAGGCGAGGGATCAGTGAGACCGGTCAGTTCCACTTTTTTATTTTGTTATGAAAAAGGATTTACCAAAGGAAGTTCAGAAAGTGCTTGACAAAAAATTGTGGGAATCAAGGCAAAGGTGTGAGCCAAGATTCAAACTATAATTATACACCATTGTAAGAGAATAAAAGAGCAAGAAAAGGAAACGGCTCAAAGGCTGCAGGATAAGAAACCAAAACTAGTACAGAAAAAGCTAGCTAAAATAGTGGTTAAAGTGGCTGCACCACCAAATGTGCAAACAGAGGTGGAGCAGAAGTCATTACATTCGCACCACCAAATGTGAGAATAGCAGCGTTTTGGCTATGGGGGAGACAAGGACAGTGGGCAGGTGGACCTCAATACCCCTACCCAGAGTGGCAGCATGGAGGTCAGCAGTGTGGAGGGGCAGGTTCAGAAGGGGATGAGGGGGGTTTAGGGGTATGGGACCTCGGGACCTTGGGGAGTTGATATGGGACCCTTGCAATGCTGGAGCTGTGGGAAGTGGGGGCTTTTCGCACAAAAGTGTAGGAGCAGGCATGTGTTGGGATGCAATCCACATAGCAACTATTGCCCATAGCCTCAGCCCCAACTACAGGCACGACTCCTGAGGCAAACCTCCATAACCTATAGGATACATCAGGCCTACACTCACCAACTATCGCCATGATCCCCAGGTGCCCAAGTGCAAAATCCTCAGGTGACACAATCACTGATGCCCTAACAGAACACCATGTGTGGAAGTAACCTGCCAATGAACAATGTGGTACAGAATGGCATTGTCGTACCCTACTGGGGAGGGAGTGGTGGGGAAAAACCCTTTCATGTTCCCTGGCACCAACACATACCCCGACTATGACAGCACACAGAGAGCTCTTGCGTGTCCAGTCCTGACGAGGAATCCCTGGTGGGTGCTGAGATAGGTAACAAGTATTTCATCTTCATGGTTTGCCCAGCTGCCACTATATCATGCATCAGTGAGTGAAAACTCCCACTATCAGGTGAAACTCTTGACATGCAGGGCTTCTCTGGGGCTTTTTTCAACGGTTCCCTACACAAAAGAAGTGGATATCAAAATAGGAGAAAAAGTGGTACATGCACCCGTGTTGAATTCTGAGTGGTCCCCGATAAATGTGTTGGGGCGCGACCTGTTAAGCAAATTGAAAATGGCCATCTCCTTCACAGGAGTGTGTGTCACCTCAGGCATGTGTGCCTTACGAGCAATGGTCATAACACATGCAAGGTGAGGGAGGCAGTGGTTTGCGGCATTCCTGTGGACCCGGGTATGTTTGTGTATGGCATAACATTGCTTCTCAAGGTGGTGCCCCAAATTGGTAAGGCGTGTTAGTGAGTGTCATCTGCCTTCATTTTCTGGCCTGCGGTGACCCCTGAATTAGTGGCAGGAACAATATTGTCTCTAGATTTACAGGGTGTGGTAGTGCCAGCTAAGAGGATTGTTGTAGTTTGGACCGACACAGAGGAGTACGAAAGGTCACAGTATTGTGTGTTGGACCTACCATGCCTCTCAAAGAAGTGGCTGATCCACACTTGTTTGAGCATCAACCAGATGATGACAAGATTGTGCTAGTGATTTCTATTCCTTGTGACATTATGGTGCAGGATCGAAAGGTGCAATGTCCTCTATTGGCTCTCATAGCCCTGCCTCCTTTCAATGAGACAGACTTAGAGCAGGTCCCTGAGAGGCTCTGGACAACAAATGCCCATGATGTGTGACTCTTACAAGGAGTGAACCCAGTTCGAATAACACTCAAACCAGTTGCCGTGTTGCTCTGGGTGAAGCATTATCCTTTATCAAGGGAGGCAAAGGAGGAGTTGCAGGACACCATTTTTGCCCTACTAAATCAGGGGATAATTGTACAATCTACTTCCCCATGCAACACAGCTATATACCCACTAAAAGGTTGGAGCTGTACAATGATCCAGGAGTTGTGCCCTCTTAATAACATTGTACAGGCAGAATGTCCTGTGGTCCCGAACCCTGTGAAAATACTTTTTAACATTTCTAAAGAGGTGACCCACTTTACTGTGGTAGATCTAAAGAACACCTTTTTTCTGTTCCCTTACCCACCTTGACTGACAATACTTAACTGTGTTTACACATGGGGGGATGCACTTTGAACACACAATGAAAAATTAGAAGAAATATTGAGGCTTAATACCATTTAATAGAATTAATGGTACAAGTACACTTTTATTTCACAGAACAGCTATCTGGTCAAAACCTTGCAATGTGTGGTAGTTGACACTGTGAGATGAGAGAGTGTAGGACATTTCAAAACATGGGTATTTATACCGGACACATCGTCCAGCCCATCTTCGAGTTACATATTCACTTAGGGTTCTTAGCCAGTTCAGATAACTAGTACAGATTCAAACAACTATACATTGTGCAATGTATTCTTCAAACACTAGACATGTTTTTCTGCACATAAGACACAATGGTAACATTCTTTACTTATTTGTATTTGTCTATCGTTTGTTCTTGAGTTTGAAGTAAGCTTAGGTTCAAGGAGCGAAAACAGATATTTCTGCAAAAAGCACATGTTCAGCTATTCAGCATTCTGTTTTGCTATTTGAACTGGAAAGACTTTGTTGGTACAGGTGGCATCTAAATTATTGATCAAATACAGCTCTTGTTTAGTGCTAAGGTTTCTTAGTGCAGGACAAACAATCCACCTTAGCATCTTCAACGTGTTTATCTACGTTGATATACTACAAAGTTTGTTTTTCTCTGCTGAAGCCAAAAACACAAATTCTTACATGGGATGGAAAGCAGGAGTCAATCAACATGGCGGATAACTTAAGATGGTTGCGCAGTCAGCCTATTTAAGTGTTCTTTCAAATGCGATTTACAGTACAACGCGAATGCGCTTAGGCCAACATTTAATATCAGGTGTTATTATGCAAATTATACTTTTACAACAAGACTGCCTCAAGGGTACTGCGAGTCTCCCAGCATTTATAACATAATACAGCACGCTGATTTAGGTCCCTAGTACCATTATTCAATGAGCGTCATTATGACCCTGGCGGTCCTGTAATGAAGGGTGCTGGTACGGGACTGGCACCCTTCATTACGGGAGTGCCTATTATGAGGTTCCCTTTGCGGGACCCGGAACAGACGTCTGGTAAAACCAGACATCCTTTCCAGGTCCCGTGAGGGGAAGAGGGAGCTAATAACGGGCCATATGTAATGTGCCCATTATTACCTCCTTCCCCATTCCCATTGAGCCCTATAGGGGATGGGTCATAGAACGAATCAATGGGCTATTGAAGAGCAAGCTGTCATATCTGTGCACCACATTAAAGAAAAATCAGGTGCACTGTTTGCCACTTCCTCTATACAGTCTGCACAAGCAGCCCTGCAAAGATCACCACTTATCACCCCACAAGGTTGCAACGGGGCAACACATGCACACTCCTCTCTATCCTGTAGACAAGCATCGGACACTCATAATGCTGTGTCCATTTTGGTGGAGGAGTTTCACAACTATTTGTCTGCCCTAACACAGGCCATAAAATGTATCTCCCAGCAGATTGCACTTCCCCTGACTGAGGAAGCAACCGGTGCTGCAATGGTCACGCCAGCAACATCACCCCCTCTGCAGTTGCTCCCCGGGTAATTTCATTTTTTTTTGTCATTCCATCTGTAATAAGAAAAGTATTGTGCATTGTACCTTGTCAAAGTTCTCCTATTCAAATGTACGTCCTATGCATTATATTGCTGGGTTGTTTGCCATATCTATGTTTGGATTAGGTATTTGTCTGGGATGCATTTTTATCTGGGTGTGCATATAAAAGGAGAGAGGAGTGTAAATATGGATGTTATTATCGACAGTTCTATGAAATATCTCCAAGAGTACAGACTTAAATGTGTCTCCATGTCCTCTAACACACAACACTGTGGCCACGGATCCCCATGTTAATGTCCATGTCGAAAGTAATAACACTACCAATGGTACCTATGAACCCAATTTTTTTATCAGTACAGGTTTTAATTCTCCCAGGTTTTTTAAATAATGTATATAACAATTTTCTAGCATGTAGGAAGAGGCAAGTTAAAAGGCCCAAGTGGTATGAGTACCGTGGACCTGGTTTAGATGCAATGGAAGACGTGCACCATCCAGAACTCTCAAATAGTTGGTCGAAAGACATGAGTTAAGTGAGAAGGAAGAGGGTGAATGATAGTTTTGTTTGTTCATTGATACCACACATGTCATGAGACCCCAATGTCTTAATACCCCAATAATAATCAATTTTAGAGGCTCAATGCCTAGTTATTCTGGCACTGTATAAGCTGCAAGGAATCTTCCAGGCACAAAGTGTACAATTAGAAGTTATAGAACCTGATCAGCTGCAATGCACCCAAAACCCTAAAAGCATCCCCTGTTTGCAGAGGCCATATCTGAAATTGCAAGGTGTAAAGTACATGGTGAGCAAGTGGCAAGAAACATCAATGAGCTGCATGGCAGGAGGGCTCATGGTGTTCGGAGATGAAGTGTTGGCCCGAGTGAATAGAGCATGTGTACCATTCTGGAAAAAACATTATTGAAATGTATCAATGGAGAAGCCAGTGAAAGTGCAAAAGCAAGAGACTTTTGAACTATGTTTTTACATTGAAGGAACCGTTTTCGTAGGGGCAAACCAACTATTCAATAAAACCTTACTTCTTCCTGACTTCATAAAAGGTACTGCTGCAGTATTGGACTACTACTGGGTTTGTGGACATCAGGCATTATTGCTACTGCTGATGGCCCATGTTGCACTCAGCACTTCTTGCGATCCCTGAAGACCAACTGGCAGTGGGATCGAAGAACTTGCTCGCCCCAACCCCTAGACCAATAATAGGGGGCCATACCAGAAGCATGTTGCAGCCCCCATATCCTGCATATTAACTGAAAAAGAAAAGAATGGGAAATTGTGCAGAAAAGGAAGATTGAATTACTTGTCTTAAGACTCCTCTGAACAGCTCAAACAAATACACACTGAATATAGACTGTTTAGCAAGGAAGAGACCTTTTTTGCATCACTATTACTGCCTGGGGTTCAGATGGCTGCAAATGCCAAATAGCTGCAAATTTGGTGTTGGGAGGTCATACAGCTAGTGAATGACACTGAACAAGGTCTCAACGTAATAAAGTTTGAGATTTGTGCAATAAGACTAATGACCCTCCAAAACCAATATGTTCTCAACCTGCCCACAGCAATGGAAGGAGGACTTTGATGCAAAATAGGTGATTCTTGCTGCACATTCACACCCCCAAATGATGCAGAGAATGGCACCCTGATGCAAATGATAGGAGCACTGGACACCCTCAGATCGCACATTCAAACTAATGCAGGCATAGAAAAGGATGACTGGTTCGATGACCTTTTCTCCTGGGTACCAACCTGGATGAGGGCAATCATGAAACTACTGGTACCTGTGATAGTGTTCATGTTGGTGCTCCTCTGCACTTGCCAGCAGGGACTCCTATTTGGGTATCGAGTGCACTTCATGGTACAAAAGACAGTGCTGCCAAAACAGATGACCAAAATAAACCACACATGGTTGTGATATATCAGCACTTGCACGCACCGTGTACTATCACTACACCCCCACTCAACCCTGAGTATTAAACAGAGCACTGGTTTGATTTAGCATGTTGCGGGTGATTCATATATATGACTTGCACTCCTGAGAATTATGCCCAATTTGGCCAGAAATTGCGGCACATATTTAGAGCATGGGTTCCAAAGGATGGATCACCAACTTACTTAGAAGCTGAGAGGTTGGAGGAGGAACTTTGGTCGGGACAAGCAACAACGGACGCAGTAGGGAATTTGTTAATGTAGAATTAACGAAAGGGGGAATGTTGGAAAGGGGAGATGATCATCCCACACCCCCAAATGGTTCAGGATAAGGCAAAGGCTTTGAGATGTAATGTAAGACACCTGGGGGCAGGAGGTGCTCTAAAGGTCCGTCACACAATCACATTATTGCATTCATTGCTTTGCAGATGTGATTCACATGCAGGTACAAACCTCATTTTAGATATTAGCAGCCATATTGAAATGTAAGGACTAAACGCGGCACAGTGACAAAGCATCACAGGCTGAGAACATGAGGAAAGGAACAGGTTGTATCCCTGTCACTGATGGGAAAGGCCAAAGCCTCAGATATCCATAAACCCTTCATTGTCTTAAAAATTGCCATCCTTCGTGCTCTGGGAAGAATGTGCCCTGCAAGGCCATGGGAGGAGGGCTGAGAATGTATGTATGATGCAATCCCATGAGAAGGAGGGCATGGGCCTCCAACCTCTGCCATTCCCATCTCTAAGTTATAGCACTCAAATGCTGTAGCCTTAAGAAATATGAATTTCAAGGTACCAGCCAGGCCCAAACCACTGATCATAAACCTGTTAGACCCCCTATCAATCAGGAAAGATCAGAAAGCAGGATTTCCTTGCCTTCACTTCTGGGTCATGTGATGTGTGCTGCAAGGTACAAGGAGGAATACATGTATAGCCCAGAACGAGGGTGGAAGACCTTGGAATAGTGCCAGCCTGTCTGGGATCGAGTGAATTTTGTGAGTTAGTATGACCTCATCTTTTCCCTCAGGCCCCTGTCTGCTTGTACCAGGTGTACTAAAACATAGATAGAGATGTATTGTCTACTTTGTACATGATTTCCAATTAGCCACTGCCTCATGGCCGATGATTAGTGCAGCATCACCCACGTGGAAGAGGATGGACTAAAGGGGCTGGGACCAATGATCCAGCCTCCCCTACAGAGCAGAACGCCTACGTATAGGGTCTCACAACCACTGTGATGCTATATATTTCTTCTTAATGTGTTGCTCATGCAGATTTCAGCAGAAAGTTTGGCGGTAGCAGAACTCTTCGCTGGCACACTCCTATTTTTTAGGAATAAAATGCTTGTTATCCTTGCAAGAGGTGTCTTTGGCCTTTTTTCCCTAGAGGGTGGATTTTTTCTGGTGTGAGCATTCAGGGGCACTCCTACAGAATGCAGTGGGGAAATGAGTGGCAAGAAGGCTGCCTTTCTGGAAACGATTGTTGAGAAGCAAAGGAACATAACTTAAAAAGGTTTTGGAAAGTACACAAGAGTACTGAAGAGTACCAATGTGAATCTGGCCTTCCCTGAAGAACTGTTTAAAATCTAATGTTGTAAAGTGATGAATTCTGCAAAGCTGATGTAAACTGATCTTACCACAGAGGCATTTGTTGTTTGTAAATTACTATTTGGGCAGGGGAGTTTACCCGAATAGTGAACTTAGAAGTATTAGGCCTGACATGGGAGTAAACCATGTGTAATTGAAGTAGTAGGCCTGGCACGGAAGTAAAGCCGGTAGAAGTTGATGAAGAGCTGTGAAGTGGTGTTAACAAATTATGCTGACAAACTATCATTGCTGAATCAAGAACTGCATAGAACTGCTGTAGAACTTGTATTTACCTTCAGAAATAATGAGTTGTTGAAGTGCATCCTTTCAAAGACAATTTATGTTGCTACTGATGGAAATATTATTTGGTTATGTGAAGAAGATTATTTTGAATCCTAATATTAAAAGAGGTAGAGACAGAACCTTCTTTATTGAACCACTAGAGTGTTGGGTCTTTTGTTAAGTTGGAGTTGCAAAGAGCTGTTTGAACTTTGTTGCAAACCAGGATTTTCCAGTTTCTTTTTTTTTTAACAGGGGAGCAGAATACTGTTTCAATCTGGCCAAAGGGAATTCACCAGATTATAAAGAGAGATTGTTGTCATATTGTGAACTTAACTATTATATAATGTTGATGCCTTTGAACTGCCATGCATTACCTTGTTGAGTTATTTTATGTTCAAATGTGAGGGACAACTATCCTTTCCTCGAGTGTTTCCTTTACTTTATTTTAGGCAGGGAATTCCTTGTCAGGGTGGAGATAGTGATACATGTATCCAACCTTTTGAGTTAGTAAAATGACATATTTTCAAAAACCTTCACAAAGTTTTTCGCCTCACATTTCTGACCCCTCACACAACCTCTTCAGAACATATCCTGTACTCAGCTCATGTCACCCCCGAAAATGGGAAGGGGGTATATTTCTTATCTGTTCCTATTTCACCTTCATGATTGGGATCACTGTTTGTTAGAAAAGATTTCTCTTTTGGAAACCTTCCCTCCATAGATTCTGTGAACCCCTAATCTTTCTGCTTCATTTTTAACCTGTTCTGACCTTTTGATGAGAAGCAAAGCCTCGAATTTCACGTCCCTTCCCTTTTGCTCATTTGTTTTCAGGAAACTGATCAATCCTTCAGACTATCAGAATGGGTAACCTATGCTTACCTACTATCTTTTACATGGTTGTAACTTTTTAACCTTACACACAGCATTTTACAATTCATGCACTAGGGATACCTTTGTATTGGGAGCATAGCTCAGTAGGCAACATGCTTGCCTTGGCAGCAAGACGATACGGAGCACCACAGGTTCGATCCCTGGGTCCACGCTTAGAAACCTCTGGGTATTAAGCACGTTATAAATAACCTATCATATCATATCATACATGGGATTTCTGGTTAATTTTATATGCCTAAAGACAAGCTGGTGGCAACAGATATATTTTTACAATGTTTGTGTTATTTCTAGTGTGCACAATCATGTTTACCACATATAGGTACCAAGCATAGCTAGTGCCCTAACATGGCCATGCCACACGATTTGTGCTTTTCCTTTGGCCATATTCTAGTTTGGCCTTCTTTCCACCTGCCAGGTCAGGAAATCCCATATAAGGTCATTCACTTGCCTTGAAAAGCTGCTGCCTTTGCAGACTAATGCTCCATTTGTGTGTGCATGGCCCAGGAAGGGGGTGGAACTGTCTGTTACCATTGCACATCCATGGAGCCAGACGTCTAGGTGTGGGGCATCAGTGAAACCCTGCTTAAATGATGCAGTTCCTTACCATCGGTGGGATTGTGCTTGATTTTAGGCTGGATTTTCGATAAGAAGAGGGCTCTTACAGCCATTTTGTCAGATAAGCGTTGGAGCCAAAATCCCTCATAGACAAACTGCTAACTGATGATCTGACTAAAACTCCTAAATAAGCCTGGTATCCCTTCCTGCATCTAGCCCTGTGAAGCCCTGTTGGATTACCTGATCTCTGAAGACTGTGGGTAGTGCTTCAACCCTTGGACTAGTAGGACCAACTAGTCTTGATGCCTTCTCGAGAATCCAGCCATCCAGAGCCTTCAGAAGTGTTCCTGGACCACCCGGTGGACCAAGTAGCTTGCTCTTGGCTACTTCGCCAGAAGTGTCACAGTTCTGCACTTCAACCTGGAATGTTGGTGGTCACCAACGTTTGGTAAAAGTCTCTTTCCCTTTAAACTTCAGCATCCCAGAATCAAGGCATCCTGTCCTAGTGAAGCTTCTTCAACCATGATTGGAAGGGCATCTGGCGTTGTCTGTGTGCAGTGGCCGTCACTGGAATTCCCTTTAGACCATACTGTGAAGTTTCATGAAGAGGCCTACATCAATTAATCTAGCATTTCTTCCTCTCCAGGGTTTCATCTTGCATCTGTACCTGACCAGAAGAATCCTTGTACCTGCAGCTCCTGTGCACCACCTACCGAAACCAATGGTGAGAAATCCAACCTCCAGCGGCCCCTTGTTGACCCATCCAGTCCATTGGGATCATTGGAGTCAGGGGGGTAATTAAATGTGAAACAGCCCTCCATTGGAAAACAGTGGGAACCAGTCCCTTTGTATACTAGTATTCCATTACACTGCCTTTTGGTCATCAAACTTTTGTAGCATCATCTGAAATATAGGAACACAATTTACCTACTGTCACAGTTCCGGTTTCCAGGTTCAGGAGTGGCACAAACCAACCATCGCCCCTGCGGTCTGGGCGCCTGCAAGCGAAAGCCCACACAGGCCTCTGCGACCCCAGTGGGGGAAGATGGATAGGAAGTTGATGATTGGATGGGTTCAAGTTGCGAGAGTAACTGGAAAGAGGATTAGGAGAGGGGAGGTGGGTAGGTGAGGGGATATAGGAAAACACAATGAAATGCAGTTACATTGCAAACACGGACATGCACTACATACACTACACAGCATAGAACCAGAAAGGCACTTATCTGTGGGGTGAGTGCTGGCCACCTGCCTGCGCGCTCTCAGGTCTGGTTAGTGGAGCAGTTTCAATGCTGAAAAGAGAGCAGGAAATACTACTCTGCGTGTTTCCTCTGACACACATATACCAACACTTCTTGTACATGAACAATGGTTAATGCCCCCTTCAGAGCGCTCTTAGCGAGTCTGCTTTCTGCCTCTGTGTTAATTTGCATGCAACTGCAAGGGTATAAACGCTGCACGTGGCTCTGCGCTGCACCTGTGTCTTATACTGCTGGGTTATTGTCTAAGAAGTTCACCACAAGGACGAATGGTTGTGCTGCCTGTCGCACGTGATGGGTCACGACTTTCCAAGACGCACTAAGCTAGCCGCGAATGTGGTATAAACTGCTACACGTGACTAATTAAGTATGCAAATCGTATGCTGAGTATATGCACTGCTCAGACTGTTGTTCCGCAACTATGCATAAATCAAGTTCAGCCCGTTGGACACTACAGCGCTAATATGGTTCTAGGATATACACTTAGCTTTAGTGAGGCATGGGGACATGAGACTCTGGGCGATGCCCCCTGTGCGTGCCTCTTGCTTCCCTCTGTGGATTTTTCATCTCACTGCACCGCAGCACTGTGCTTTTCCCCTGTGCTGCTTGCCTCCCTTGTCTGTGGTGAGGTTCTGTGGGGCGTGGCCCCTCGTGCTGGTCCCTGTGTTGGGAGCTCCGGTAGGCACGCCCTTTCAGGTCACGTATCCGAGCACAAGCCTTGTGCTTTGGTTTTTGTACGCACATGCACCCATGCCTCATCCAACGTGGGCTTGGTTAAGTAGTTTCTGGCCCAGGGGTGCCTCGGTATTGTAGTCTGCAGGTCCATTTTCCTGCAATGAGGACACAGACGCCTTCTATAAGGCTGCACTCTTTTGCATCTTGTTTGTTTCTTTTTTCTACATGCTGTTAAGCGTGTGTAAGCCCCAATAAGGTCCTGAGTCCCAGGCTCTGCTCCTTGACACCTACCCAATAACATTGTTGAATATCTTCTTTGAACTCACCAACACAGGTACAATTAGAAGTTAGCAAACAAGACTATGTTCTGGAGGGAATCATTGAGGCTCTTGTCACTTTTGGAAATGCCTCACTCTTCCAAACAATTAGGCTGCTGAAGTTAGGGGAATTTACTTGTGACTCGGTTGCATCTTTTCTGCATTAAATGACTTACCTTCTGTGTTGATTAAGTCATTAGAATGCATTTTAAGAACATATGTCAAATGTATGTTTATTATTCAGTATTGTGCAATAGTGTCACCTGATATTTAAATTTGTTTTAGTGGGTGTAAAGTCCTAGAATAAATATTCAGGAGGATTCTGCTTCTACTTACCAATCTGTAACTGCTGAAAGAGATGTTATTAGCAACACTTCACAACAGTATTTTCTTATTTAACAACCAATTTTATAAACAGACAAGAGGAGTCTCTATGGGCGTGAAATACACCCCAGCTCTCGCAAATCTGTTTATGTCCATGTTTGAGGACCAATATGTATACACTGATGGAGCACACACGACAAATGTTGTAATTTGGACCAGGTATATTGACAATGTGCTCCTTATCTGGAAAGGAACGAAACAAGAACTAGACGAGTTCATGGGAAGACTTAACCTCAACCCAGCAGGAATAGAGTTCACCAGCATGAGCAGTGACACCAGTATAAACGTTTTAGACCTGATGATATACATATCCGACAATCAAGTACTAACCAAGACATATCGGAAGACAACTGAGGTCAATTCCACTCCCTATGCTAGTAGCTATCATCACAAACCATTGAAAAGTAATATCCCCAAAGGGGAATTTATTAGAGCGCAGAGAAATTGCAATGAAAATGAAGCATTCATGGAAGAATGTGCACTGTTGACCAGATGGTTTAAAGCCAGCGGGTATACAGAGAACTGTATTAAAACAGCATGTGACAAAGCACAAAGTCTAACAAGAGAACAACCCTTGATACAAAGAGTGAAAGAGAGTCAGCATCCGGGCAGAGTGAAGTTCATAACCACTTATTGTGCAAAAAATCACCAAATAAGAAACATTTTGAAAAAGAATTGGCACCTGCTGAAATTAGATCCACAGATTAGAGAGTTCTTAGAAGATGTTCCATCTCTAATCTACAGGAAGGCAAAGACACTAAAATCGAACCTGATCCCTTCAATGCTTCCGGAGGACAGGAAAGAACCAATCACCATATGGCTTCATCAACATAAGGTTGGTTTTAGAAAATGTGACACCTGTTCTATGTGCAAGCATGCCGTGGACAGCACACACCTTTTCAACTATCCACATGGAATTCAAATGAAGATTGTAGATAATAAAATCTGTAGATCTAAATATGTCATTTATGCCATCATTTGTACATGTTACCAAATATACATAGGAAGCATGATAAGTGAATTACAGACAACATTTATCTCTGATTGGGAGCTAGGACACTTCCTTACCCCTAGCCCACCACTTACAGCAGAAGCACCAGCTTTGTGAGAAAAGGGCATAAGGTTTAATGGGCTCAAGAAGGTAATTTTAGGACCGAGGAGCACAGACGTTAGGGATGCTAATGAGAGACATGTTCTAATTTAGGATGGATTTAACCCGCGATAAAGGATCACCTTACCAAAGATCGTGACTAAGGAATACAATTATAGTAAGAGGTGGTGTCCCACCGTTTGAACCTATTATTTACCACAAATAATGCAGATAACTGTGCAATTGGCGTCGTTTATACATTGTTGATTTTTTGACATCTAAATAGCAATTTGGAATTGTCCTGACAAAGAGAATACATGATAGAAGCTGAGTGTGGTTATTTAGTAGATATAACATCACAGTTAACAACTATTTGATAGGATGCCTTGCTTATGTGATACTTTGACCATTTAGCATACTTATAATGACAACTAATGGAAACTATATATGCATGTTTGAACATATATTTTTAATTTATTGGTTTGAAATATGATACATCAACACAAATTGAACAACATGCACATTGACAATGAAATGCAGTGACTAAAATTGTGTTTTTTTTAAATGTTATGTTATGTCTTAAAGACGTGCCCTGATTTGAAAAAGGCAATGTGTTTGCCGAAACACATGAAATATACAAATATCTTTCATAATTGGGGCTGACATAGTCAAGATTGTCCTCATATCCCTCCTTCACTTTGATTGAAATATTACGTGCCAGAGCCGGGGATCCTACCATCTTGTGGGAGATGGCACTCTGCAGTTTGGCAATGTTGCAGACTTAATTACAATTTTAGATTGATTCGAGATTAGACTTTAGACTCAGATTGGACCAATAATCTCCAAGATTTGATTCCCTCAAACCTCTCCAAACATGAACAGCCCACTTCAATGAAGTGCCTCAAGTCTGTGATAATACATTAACCAATGCTTCTCTGTTTTTAATAAGATTGTCATTAGACCATAACCGGACCCAGAGAAACAACAGGTGAAGCTGACAAATCGATTCAATCCCCTGCATCCCTGTTTCAAGTAACAATGGCAAGTTAGGCATGGAGGAAGGCAATATATTTTTTAAATGCTTATTTTTTCCAAACAGCATTGAGGAAATGTTCATCGGCCCCCAGAACCCTGTCCCATAGAGTGCGGCCTGTCTAGCCGAGCACTTATAAGGCTCTAGAGAAACACACTGCATCCCATTACCATGCTCCATAGTGAACCTAGCAAGGGCACCACCGTATCTAGCCAGTACAGCTCTTGCTTTATCCAAATGCATAAACCAACCACAGGACACCATGTCCCTAATCCCCAGGTAACCATAAAAGTGTACCTGTTTGATTTCCCCTTCTTCCAGTGTTAGCTTGAGTCCCTGAGGTTTCCTCATGGTATTTTAAAAATCATGGATTTTATTTTGCTCACTTTGAGTGACAGACTATTTTTCCTACAGAAATCCACAAATGTGCCCAAATTCTTGCGGACGCTGATAGGAGTTAATGATAATAAAAGTGCATTGTCTGCAAACTTTTGGACCGGAATCCTGTTACCAGCTAACATAGGGGAGTCCATCTGGGTAGCCAATAGCTCCTCGATAACGCCATTAATGAATATGGAAAATAATTTGGGGGCCAATACACACACTGGGCGGATGCCCCTGTCAATTTTGACACGGCTGGAGTTACTACTATCAATTCCCTACCGTACTATTTCTGAATTGCCCTAATACAGGCACTATATAGTAGCAGTCAGAAGAGGGACCGGTATGTTAACTCCCATAAGACTGCCCACAGGCGAAGTCTAGGTACAGTAGTCAAAAGCAGTACGCAGGTCAACATAGACCACATAGACACTAACCTTCCTGAGGACAGAATATTTATCGCACACCAAATGTAGCCATAGGATTTGGTTAAATGTGCCTAAACCCTCACAAAAACGCTCTTGGCAATGGTTAATTATGAGACAGAAAGCAACCCAGGCCTCCAGATGGAATAGTATGGCCCTGGTAAATGTTTTCCCTCCCATATCCAATAACGAAATGGGTCTATAGTTAGACGGCTGGTCTCTAGAACCTTTCTTATGGATCTGAACCAACTCTGCACAGGTCCAAGAAACAGCTACTGCATTTTGCCTTAAGATTTCACTAAATAATTTAGTTAAATACAGGACTCAAACAACAGGATCACTTGCGTGAAGATCTATTGGGACCCTATCAGGGCCTGGTGCTTTCCCTAGCATGTGGCTCATTTATGATCTTCCAACCTCTTCACTGTTCAATACTAATAGGGCATAACTAGCCATGTCTCTCTTCAATACCTTATCCTCTCTCAAGTGGGAAGTACTAATATGTGCCCGATCCGCACTGTAGAGGCCGCTGTAGTACTCGACCCAGGTCTGTACCAGGATACACGCCTGCCATGTGTTTGTAACTGCTCTGTACCCAGCCTTCATCAGACCTCAAAAATCCCTTTAATCTTTTTTGTTAATTGTGTTCAACAAAGCACAAAAGTTTCATCACACCATGCCCTGGTTCTGTCCTTAATTAACCTGCAATACTCGATTGACTCCACCTTCAACCCAAGGGCATTTCCAAGTGATCGAGTCCAAGCCTCATTGATCAATCTTCCCTTGGCCTGTGTACACTCCTTATCATACCACAGAGTGGAGACCTTGATCGCTTTACATATGGTTTTCTGGGGTTTGGAAAACAACAGCCCCAGCCTCGCTATCAAACTATCATGCAATGTGAATAATATTACATTATCATGTGGGTCTGCTGTTGCAAACTTATCCAAGAAAGGGACAATATCCTTCTATGCCAATGGCAATGTCATTTCCAAATCAAGCTTGCACGACCTAATATTACGTCTAGCACGGCCTTGTATTTCCAAGGGGACAGCACCTACATGAGACCTTGGTGCTCTCCCATTAGGATTCCCCCAAAAGCAACCACTCATGTCTAAGACCAAGGGGTGATGGTCGCTCTAAATCCTTCTACAAACATGAAAACTATTCACTAAATCCCAGACCTCGATGCTCACACAGATATAATCGATTTTACTTCGAGCCTGGCTGTTTTCAAAGGTCAAGATTCCTGGGGAGACCTCAGGGAAATGGCCATTGCAGGCCCTAACATTGGCCGACAATAAGAGAACGGTATAACCGAGGTGTGCCAGGTATTTGAAAGTGCTTAAGCTGTGTATTTAGACAAGATCCTTCCTCAAACAAACAGAACTAGCTGCAGCATCCGGGGGGAACAAGTAGGCACCTCTAACCCACTTAACAATACAAGGAAAACAGTGAATGTTCCACAATCGGATGCGCTGCCAGCTCACATACGTTATACATCTATAGCATTAAACATCCTCATAATCAGTCCATCCACAAAGTATATTTTGATTGAAACATGGATAGATTTTGACATTTTTAATTATATTTATAGTCAATGATCAAACACCAGATGTGTATGCCCAGATGACAGAGTCGTATGCCAACACGTGTTTCATCCACCACAGGTCTTTTTCATGGCAAAACTCTGCCCCGCAAAACTAATGTCCAACATTTCAGTACATATGTGTGTCACCAAATAGCAACAGGGTCAGACAATACAGGAAAAACATCAAACCATACAGTAAAATATACATTACCAAGTCATGATGTCATAAAGATTAACACAGCAACATGTCATCAACAGCACATAGAAAGAAATAAAAGTAAGAATGGGAAACTTCAAACTGGAATATACAATGGTAGATCATCTGATGTGCTATCAAAGTGTCATCTAAATGTTGCATTTGCATTGCCATAGCTCATGCAGTGAATTCATGCATGCCACAAAAGATCAGTTACAGAAAATATTCCATTTGGAGAATTTTATCGGGCCCGCCGTAACTGCAGTGATATGTCAGACTTTACTGATGAAGTGGGACGGATTCATGAAAGGTTAAAAAAAGAGGTTACTCGAACTGCAGCATTCAAAATGAAACGAGCTAGTAATATATCACAAGAGGATATGCTGTCTGAACATGAGAGGAAAAAGCCCACTGGTTTTTCAGATGTACGCATCATTACAAAGTATGTGCAAAATTCAGATATGTTATATAGACTGCTAGCTAAGCATTGGCATTTACTTCAACTTGATTCTGATATATTGCCATACATAACAGACAAACCCAGGTTCATTTTTACGAACAATTGCACGCTTAAGGAACATTTGTGCCCCTCCTTTTTAGCCTCCCAAACTAATGTTGCAAACTCCATATCATGGTTACCTTCTAAGCCAAATGGTTTCTTCAACTGTGGTACATGTAATTTTTGAAGGTTTGTTATTCAATCCGACACCTTTTCTTGCCATAATGGTTTATCAATTAAAATACTTGATTTTATGAACTGTAAGACTAAATTTGTAGTGTATGCGATTCTTTGTATTTGTGGTAAAGTGTATGTTGGTTCTACCTTAAGGGAATTGCGAATACGCATCAGAGAACATGTTGCCAGTTTAACAACTCAAAATTACCTCTTTCAATGCATTGGCAAGAACATCACCAATTGGATAATGTTAGTGACATCAGATTCATTGGTCTAATGCAAGCGAGAACCCACTCTAGAGGTGGGGACCGTCTTGCATTACTGCGGCAATTAGAAGCTCGTACTATATGTAGGTTACAATGTACCACCTTAGGACTCAACAGTGACAAGGAATTACATTTATTCTTGTAGATGGGAAGGTGAATGTGTGATCCTCAACCTAATGTACTTTTATCTATGTGTGTCACTGCCGGAGCATAGGGGACCAGCGAGGCGCCGGCGCTGCATCCGTGAGCTAAATATATTATATTAGTATTAACACACAAAAAATTCTTCTTTTGTCATTGTTCTCATGCATACTTTCTGCATATGTGGCACTAATCGGTCAATGTACATAGTTACTCCAATATGGAACTGTATTGACAATCCGATGTACTGGCTATATCACTTGCCCATTTGAATTCTCAATAGTGGCAGTGGGATCTTTACTAAAATCCAAGCACCAGAAGTATCACGGAAGCTAGGGCAAAAAATAAGTACTACTATTTATGTTGATTATTTTGCAGGCAAGAATTAAGCACTACTATCCATGTAGTCTCACGCTTCGTTGCCCTTCTGGACAATGAGGCGTGAGACTGGGGATGCGAATGACTTCATTTATTGTAATATCAAACGTGTGCTTTCTGCCTCACGTAAATCGCTCGGCATTGTACATTTATTTCGTACGTGGTCATATTTACAATTTTTAACTGTCACGTGACCGACATGGGTAATGTGACCATGTGTCATGCAATTCTAAGGTGCTTTTATTTGAAGCGTGAGACTAGGGATGCAAGTGACTTTATTTATTGTAATAACAAACGTGTGCTTTCTGCTACATGTAAATTGCTTGGCAGTGTACATTTATTTCTTATGTGGTCCTATTTACAACTTTGAACTGTCACGTGACCGACATGGGTCACGTGACGTTGTGTCACACAATTCCAAGGCGCTTTTCTTCTTTTTTCCCGTTGTTTCCTTTAATACGGAACGTTTGAACCTACTATGAGACGGACGGGTGCAGACGACAGTTTAATCATGTAAGTCCAGTCGTGTATTCTTTGGGACATATGTATTCCGCTTCACACAAATTTGTACGGTTCTGCTTATTAGGTAATGCCATTCAGGGCAGGCTGCATCACAGAATGACAAATGCACCAGGATTGTTCTAATGATTCAACAGTGCAGGTAACACCTGTGGTCTCACTATTGGGATTCTACTCCACCAAGAGTTTTGAGACCATGTTTCAAATTAACCTATCATATGCATTGACTAGGTTTTTCCTTTCAAATATAGGACACCGACTCTATTTAAATGACATCTTTGCGCACAATTATAAGTGGATATTCATCAGTAAGACTTTTCATCGGGTAACTGCTGAATTGATACTTGGTGGCATAGCATGATTATTGTGGATATGGAATCTTTATTTGCACAGTGGTCTCGAGATGACTGTATTCAACACACCTTTAGTTGGCCATATATATACACATCTGGCTCTACGGGTACGGTGAAGAGGTGCTTTAGCTGGTGACACCGGGCTCCAGGCGGTGGCATGCATGAATTCACTGCATGAGCTATGGCAATGCAAATGCAACATTTAGATGACACTTTGATAGTACATAAGATGATCTACCATTGTATATTCCAGTTTGAAGTTTCCCATTCTTACTTTTATTTATTTCTATGTGCTGTTGATGACATGTTGCTGTGTTAACCTTTATGACATCATGACTTGGTAATGTATATTTTACTGTATGGTTTGATGTTTTTCCTGTATTGTCTGACCCTGTTGCTATTTGGTGACACACATGTGTACTGAAATGTTGGACATTACTTTTGCGGAGCAGAGTTTTGCCTTGAAAAAGACCTGTGGAGGTCGAAACACGTGTTGGCATACGACTCTGTCATCTGGGCATACAATTCTGGTGTTTGATCATGGGCTATGAATATAATTAAAAATGCCAAAATCTATCCACGTTTCAATCAAAATATACTTTGTAGATGGACTGATTATGAGGATGTTTAATGCTATAGATGCATAACGTATGTGACCTGGCAGCGCATCCGATTGTGGAACATTCACTGTTTTCCCGACAATAAGAGAATGGCTACTTTCTCAGCGTTCTTAAATTGTCTCGGTGAGTAGGCAGAATTAAGAGTCCCTATTCCCCAGTGGCTATCCTCCTCCTCCATAATATGAATCATACTATGCAAGGGCTCAAACTGAAGGTTTAAGTCCCCCATTACAAATATCCTCAGGGGGACAGGAGTAAACATTCTCTAATGTGAGATATGGTCAGCCATCCTAGTAATAAGGTCTATGTCCAATCTCGGTGAGAGCCTATTTTTCAAAATCGTGGAATCATCCTCAGCTTGAGTTGTAGTTCAAGCAAACCAAGAGAATCAGTATCCACAAACGTGATGGTCTTAAACAGAGTGACATCTACCCATGTATCTACCCATGTAACTAAACCCCCACTTGGGTGACCCTTCTTCCCTTTGAGAGCAGGTATTGCAAAGGTAGAATACCCTTGAATATAAAGGGCCTCTGTAGCCCAAGTTTCCCGTAAACTGACTGTCCCAAAACCTCAGATAAATTTAAGCCAATTATTATCGGACATATATGTGTTGACCTGCACCCTAGGATTAGTCTGGACAAGACTTTCAATAGTGTGTTGTTGAATTATATCCCGCAAATCCACAAAATTCAGCTCACACTCATGAAACAGGGCACTGTCCTTGCCTGGGTCACCTAGACCATAAATCCAGGCTAATTGTTTCCAAACCCCCACTAAGCTGAACCAATCTACACTGCAGCCTCGTTAGGTCAATCAGACTAAGTGAGCGGCCCTCACTACACAGGGCACTATTTCCAATTGTGGTTTCCCCTCTAGGTGGAAAAGTAGAGGTCTGGGATGGTACATTTATACCGACAGCATTGGCATCGGATGGGACAAAGGCAAAATATCGGGCCTCCTGATCATTCCTCCTCCTCCCAACCATAATAAGCGGTCCTGTACGTGCATTATGCCACAAGGATGGTGACATTGTGATGGAAACAGCCAATCCATCCGGGGGCAAGGACCACTGTTCCATTGCCAAAATGGCCTGAACCATCTTGTGGTCCTTCATCCAGATTTTAATTGCATCCACCCTGCGTGGTCCTACTAATCTTTCACAGTGCGCGATATCACTATGTATTTAACACCCAAAAACTGCAATGCCTTGCCCACAGCGCTCAGAAATGAAGCATCATACAAAGTTTTCCATAAAGCGCATAAAACTAAACTCTTCAATTAATTCATGTGCTATAGACCTTCCGGCACTCCTCTGTATTGGTAATCAGCACATCTCTAACAACTTCCTGTGCGGCTGATTTGGCTCCTCTGTAACCACGGACCCATCATGCTCTACACATTTTACTGTCATTGAAAATGTAATGTTGTGTCAACATTCCTCATTTCTTCACCCATTGCTCAGTCTTCCCCACTGCATAAGACACCACAATCTGGTTCCACTGTAACCAAGAAACACTTTGCCAGCCCCACCCTGTAAGTTGTAACTTTATTGTATCCTGTACTCATTATTGTCTTCATTGTCATTACTCTGTACCCTTCTTGCAACTAAGTAAGCCTACTGCAACAGTGCCACGATGCCCAAGGGTCGTTTTGTGCGCTCTATAAATGTAAATAAATAAATAAATAAAACATGTATGACCGAAAAGGTACTCTCTTTTCTCCCTCAACCAATGAGTAACCTTATTAATTAGGCCTTCCCTCTGTTCATATTTAGTATCCTTGGATTTAGGCACATTTGTCAGATTAAAGCAGGCAGGCATCAGTATTCCACCGGGTTATTCAAATTGAGGGAACATAATGTGGGCCGAAAGCCTGCCCTAAACCGCAGATCATTATCTATC
Organism: Ambystoma mexicanum; assembly: GCF_040938575.1. Classification (NCBI taxonomy): domain Eukaryota; kingdom Metazoa; phylum Chordata; class Amphibia; order Caudata; family Ambystomatidae; genus Ambystoma; species Ambystoma mexicanum. Next base: position 369,580,308 of record NC_090930.1, read on the forward strand.
GTTAATGACCTAGGCTGAGAATTGAGATGCAAACCCTACCTCTCCTGTGCACATCCCATCCAAGTACATCAATTAGCTCTTTGCTGTTCAACATGGGCCCCCTTCTCCTGCTCAGAAGGCCCAACAGTTGACACTACGTTGACTGATGGGCGATCTAACAGGGAATGTTTACGTGAAACCAACCCACCCATCACCTTGGTCAATCTGCTCTAATCTCTTTATAATTATTACATTTCTTTCTAGATAGTGATGTGAGTTGATGAGCACGCTCTGCTTCAACCACTGAGTTGCTAACTACTTCAGCCTCCCGACACAAACTACTAGCAGGGGACATAGATACCAATGCAGATACAGGTACAGATACAGATGCAGGTTGAGACATGGGTTGGAACACTGATCCTGAGGTTATAATGGGATCAGTGCTTTGGGTGTTCAAAATCACAAACCTATGGCTAACAACAACTTCAGGGGGACAACTAATACCTACAGGCACATCCAAATCGTCCTGGGAATACATTTTGGCTCCAACCTCACCCACTCCCCCGTATCCCACAGTGCTAGCCCCCGCAAAGGACTGGTTAACATCCACTGGTATATTACAAGACTTCCCTTTGTGTTGTTCTGGACGGTTCACTAACTCACAGCCAGGCAGTATTTCCTGACTTCCATAAGGGCAGCTAAGCTCACCTTATGGGGACGCTTATTCATTTTAGCAAGCCTATGCATCTCCTCAATACTAAGCTTACCCTTGGTAAGATCCTGTTGATTAGTACGGGCATTAGATCTATCCTCCATATTATGCATAACAATAATGTCTTCACTAGTTATCACACTACAATTAGAAGTTAATTTCTTTAGAACAAGTCCTCTGTGTAGTGCCTGACCCCTTACTAGTTGACCTAGCATCCTTGTGGTCAATGTCTTGTAATAGCCCAGCAATCTCTTCAATCATAGCATTCGCCTCCTCGATTACGTGCACACATCGCTAGGTGTGTTTCCCCACTAAGCTATTAAAAAGGGGGCTTACAGTCTTTCTTTTAGGCATAATGCTCACACAATATTCGTGTCAGGGATAACAATCCAACCGTGTGTACAAATCCCTTTGGTTATGACGATAGTTAAAAGGTTAAAATATATAAAATATGTGGAGCAATAAATATCCTGATGGAATATGAAAAACAGGCAAAATGACCCACAACGCGTGTCCTGAACTTTGAAACATGAATAAAAACTCTTTAAAGTTTGAATCACTAAAGGGAAAATTCCCTCCTGCTCACCCAAATCGCAGTGAGCCCCAACAGGCCATTTAAAGCCCCCAAATAGTACCAATTTACTCCAAACTGCACAGTTCCTAAAGGGAGGATAACCACTTCCACAAACGACGACACTGACCCTAGGCTGAGGCACGCTTGATAGCTAGAGGGGAAGCCAGAGTCTGCCCCCACCCCACCCACATGTCACCAGCAATGGCGGCAACTCTTGAAGTCTCAGAATCCCAGAGTCACAGCCTACAAATAGATAAAGAAGGAGTACACTCCTTCAATTCTTCCGCTTTTACATATAGATTTATGGGAAGCAGATAATGGCCAAAAAAAACAAATATCTATGAGTTGCCCCTAGCTTGTGCCGCACTCCTCCAGCTGTGCCTCTTTACATGCAGAATTTCTTATAAAATTGCAGGAGACAAATAGTGGCCAATGCGTCTGTAACATCAACAACTTTCCACATGTCGTACCACATAGAATTACTTTTGATAGCGTCCTATATCCAACTTGCTGACTCCACGGGAATAGGCGTCAGACCAAAATAGCTCCATCTATCAGCTCCCAGGCCATACGCTGAAGAAAAAGCTACACAGCACAATGAAGAGCATAATGTGCCTTATCCCGATGGCACCTCCCAGCTCATTTCAAACTGTGCTTCGAATCACTAACAGTATTCAAAGTGCTTTAATGAGCTCTCTCTGCACAGAATAAAGTTGCTAAAGTCCAGCCGACATCTACAAATAACTACCATTTTACTCCAGTGAGCAGCCACAGCATTAAGCAGCTAAGCCATTGTCTGGCTGGGGGGTAAATGGCATAAGTCAGCTCACCACTGTCATAGCACACTGTCCACACAGTAACAAACAGCACCAGGAGGGCTTCACTGCTAGGGGAACGGTTAGCCCTTTTCTGAGCTGCTTGTGCAGCCTCTGGAAAGGGGGCAGGGTCTGCTCCACCACACAGCTCCCCGATAAAAGCTGATTGGTAGCAGTGACAAAAAACAGCAGCAGGAGGGCACAGCTCAGATACCCTTTTCTCTGATGCACAGAAACATAGAAGCAAACAGCTACAGTGACTGTGTTCCCAAAGAGTGGGAATTGTGGTTTCTCACAGATCTCAAGTGTCCCGCCAGTCTCAGGATACAGTTTGGTCATATGATTAAGCTAGGTCCAGATCTGCCGGTAGGACCCAGGCAAGTCTAGCTGGGGATAATCTAGAGATTAGCAATGTCCTACTGAATGAAAAGAGGGCGGCCATAAAAGAACAGAAGCAGAGGGATGCCACAGCTTTAACAGAGCAAACACACATTGACTGCTTTAGAGTAGCAAAAGCAACGCAATTTTGTGATACTGTGTAAACTTGTTCTGGAGGACCATAAGAAGCCCCAGTTTTGAGGAAAGTGTCTTTAGCCGTGATACAGAAGGGAAGCCTCTGCACCATGTCACACATACTTAATTCAACTCTGTGAGGTGGGGAAAGACACATTGGATTGCTTCAATGCATTGGAACGCATCTTCAGCCCCCAGGTGGACGAAGAGATATGGGAGCAGCACGTATAGGCTGCTTTACAGAAGCTGGAACTGATGCTAACAGTTAGCTCCTGAGGAGATACCCATTTAAGGGAAAATTGAAGCCCTCAGAAATTGTATATAGTTAAAAAAGAAGGGGAATTAATCTTTTGAGGAGTTCACACATCAGACTTTGAATGATCTGAGCTGATGGGTCACAGATAGCAAAGTTGACACATTTAAGGGCATGGTAGCATGCTTGACTATTCTTGACAATTGTGAATTGGAGTTAAACAAGTGTTTAGTAGAAAAGAGTATTGCCGAACCTAGGGAGCTTGTTAAGGCTGCAGACAGGCATGTCCGTACTCAAGTCCAGAACAAGGCAACCAAATCAAATGATATGGCAACTGATAATGGTATACATAGGGAGGGAAAGAACATAGATCTTGACACTTATTCCAAGAAAGGCATCCAAAAACAGCAAAAGGAGATATTAGACCCATGGCTTGACAACCTGCCACTAAGGCCCTCCACCCCATTAACACGTAGATGCTGTTTTCCGTGTGGAGATTTAAGGGAGATTTAGCATGCAAGGGGAGACCCATACAGGCCATCGTGAGCGTTGATCTCATGGAGGTGGCAATGGACAATGTGAACATCTTAACAGATGAAGTCGCACAAGGCCAGAGAGCGGCCAAATGTTCCCTAACTCTGAGTGGGAATGGTAACACGTCCTTAGAGGGGATCCCATTTCCCACTAATACTCTGATGATTCCATAAATGGGGACAATTCTCCCACTTTATTTAATACTTTTGTGAGCATCACAGCTGTAAGGCTACAATGGAAAAAGGAAGGGCAGTACATACCAGAACCTAACCAGATGGTTAGGGGGTTTGATACCAATGGTAGAGCTTAGTTGGAAGGTGAACACCTCCCTGCGCCATGTTGCATTCAAAACTCCAATCCAGTAGAATCTCTTCTGGGTAATGACTTCCCTGACCCAGACATAGATGAAGCAGTTACTAGAGAGTGACAATGCGAGCAGACCATGATGTGAAAGCCGTAGGTCCTGAGTCTTTCTCAACTAGTAGCATGAGAGCTTGGTTTTAGAGTTAACTCCCAATCCATTCCTTATGTCCCCTGAGGCTTAGGTGACTATGTAGTTACAACTGAGTTCAGTGATCTCAGGGATGGCTACTGGCATTAAAAAGGTTTCAGGAAGTTTAAGATATGACAGGCCTCTAGCAGTAGGTGTTCTCTTGTTAGATTGACTTTTGCTAGCTACAGTGGGACTGTCTCACTCTGGCAGGTCAGTGGAAGCAGAGAAGGGAGTCGCCATTGGGCGGAAGTCCTGATCCATTCCAAGAAGGTGTCCAGGTGCAGAGTGAACACTGTGGCCAAAACAGGGAAACATTGAGAGGGGGAACTACCTGACCATATCAAAGACAAGGAGCACACGAATTCTGAGGCAAATACAGTTAGGAGTTAGTTGTTTAGCCTCCTCACAGGAGTGTTGTGCCAGTGTTGGTTCCTAACAGTCTTTCTGGTCCTTGGATGTGACTGGGATATCTGAAAAATTGTCAGACAATATTTTCAACCCCGGCTTCAGGCAAAAATCGGAGCAACTGTGCACTCCTGGTCATGGCGAGTTACTGGTAAACAGAAAAGGCAGCCATTGCCCCTGTAAATTACTGAACTAGTGAGTGGATTGTCTTGTAAGAGGAGCTGTAACTTCTCTCTTGTGGTAATCCCCGCTAGATGTCATAGCTGAGAGAGGACCCATATGATGTATGTGGTTTTACAGATAGCACAGAAACATCTGCAGGCCTTTGCCTGACAAACCACCTTTGAGAGCTGGAAAGCTGGTTTGCTCACGGCTTCATTTCTGGAACTATGAGAGTATGGGCAGGGAATAAAAAGCCAGATAGGGCATCTGTACATCTGTCATTGGAGTAGACCCAACACATGGCCTGTCTTCACAGGTGGCTGATGGTGGCAATGAAAAACTGGCCCACAATTGAGAAGAATCCAGAGCTTGGGTATTGGGCTATTTATCTATAGCGATTACAAATGACCATGTTGCCTAATTCTAGTGTAGTATTAATATATGCTGTCCACTTGAGGAAGAGCATCACCCTTAGAAGAATCGTTCTCAAGCTTTTTGGCTGTGGATGCGTTAGGAATGGCCATTTATGGAAAATGTGTTTAAACCATGGCTTTTCTATTCTTTATTAATGAATAAAATGATGCATAAATGTACATCACAGAAAGGATGATCTGCTAACCAGAGCTCCCTTTTATTAAGCTCCATAAAGAAAAGCATGCAAGACCTGTGCTATGCTGCATCAGTATCCTGATTTGCAGCTCGTGCTCTCCAGTGGCACAAAGCAGAGTTAAACGTCACAGGTGCACATTTGACAGCTGCTATGACAACCAAGTCACTGCATCACAGGGGATGCATTTACAATCTCCTTCTCTTTCAAAACTGCATAATTATGATGAGCTATACTCTTGGTGGCAGTTTAATCTTTAGCTGAGTTTGGGTTATGATGGCTGGCAGTTCACATAATTATGAAAGCCACATGGCATCTGTATCTGTGTGCCTAGTCCAGCTATGCACAGGCTGCATGTATTCTCCCTAGACTGCCTGTCTCTGCTGCAACAGCAGGCCAACAGTCAGTGGGAGCTTGCTCTCTTTTAATCCTTTGTGAGGATGAGTAACACCACTCTCCCGTATCACAGACCTCAACATCAGCTGCGCTGAGAAACACGACTGAAATGCCAAACCCTAAACAAAAGGCCTTAACTCACTCCAGGGTGTAGTATACCAAAGAGTCTTTGATGTTGGGGGCAAAGGTAATGCAGTCATAGGGAGCTAAATATAGTTGGGTAAGGATTCCACCCTCTTTCTTTTCTCTACACTTCTACTTCCTTTCTGTCTCCTAGTCATCCTTTAGCACAAACCACTTTGGGGTTGAGACATTGAGACAAAGACCACTTGTCACAAGGATTGGAGTATTGCACATAAATATCAGTGCATTTGTGTTTGCATTGTTTGAGAATTGTATGGTAGGCATTCTTTATGCTCTATCTTTTATCTGCCATGCATTGACAAACCACCTTTGCACTTAGAAACACTTATTGGTATTAAGCGTGTTATAAAATAACAATTACAAATATAATTTTGCTGTGCCATACAAGTGGTACGGCTGCTTTGAAAAATCCGGCCCTTTATGTTTAAATATATACCAGCCAGTGGCTATGGCCTTTTTATTGCATGATGCAAACTAATTGCACTCCTTTATTAATACACAGGAACCGTATACAGTTTTGCATTGGCAGGCATTTGAATAGCTAGAATTGATATAACTATTTGCCAGTAGAGGTGTGCTTTGCTGCTGACCAATTTTTTGTTCAGATACAATGGACCTTAAGTAATTTTCTGCATGCTAATATCCGATTAGAAATTAACTGCAATATGTTCTACCTAAGCAAATCAAAGACTCTGTGCACTGCACGACTTTCTACTGTGTTGTCCTTTGTCACCTTTCTATTTTTAGTAAATGAGAAAAGTTCAAATACATGTGAAATGCTTTTCATCATTTTGAAAAGGATTCCTAAATTCCAATGATTTAGCTGTTATTTTCAAACTTGATTCCAAATATAACTATTGGAAAGTCAAAATTAATGCTCAGTGATAAAGTTTGCATGCTGCGTATGTAACAATTATGATCATGTTTTGTTTAATGGTAAGACTCAAAAATGTTCTTAGCGTTTCAAAAAGAAAGCCTCTTTTAATACCATACTAGGAAATAGAAACGAATTACAATATCTTAATTTCAAAAAGGACAAAGGGGCCTCATTACGAATCCGGATGGTAAATTCACCCAGATACCACCAAACTGTATTACCATTACTGCCACTTGGTCCGGCGGTATTACCGCTAGATTACAAGTGACAGTGGCCATGTAGACCCCCATTATGTTTTAGTCCATAAAACACAATAGGGCATTTTTATTGGAATTACCGCGCCAGTAATTCGGGTGCAGTATTTCCAGTCAAATTTGACGGAAAGCTGTCCGATTATCCTGCAGCTCATAGCTGGAGGTGAATTCTCCATTTTGCACCAAAGTTATAGTTGGGCGGTGTGGTGCGGTACTGTACCGCCACATTTTACATGTACTGCCCAACTTGCAATGAGCCATTGTGGAGTGCAAAAAATGTCTTTCATTGAAACTATTGTCAACTCTTCTCTGTTAGAAACGTTTCTGCAGTTTGACTGCAGATCATCTAAATGCAATTTGGATTATCGCGGTAAATTCAAAAATAGATCCAGGAATTTTATTTCAATGTCCTGAAAGTTACACACCATTTTGTTCTGAACACTTTGCATCAATATCTTTCTACACAAATTATTATTGGCATTAATTGCCATTAATTAGCAATTTAAATGAAAGTATATAAATGCCGGCATAGTTTAAGCCATGTAGTTGTGGGATTCTCTGCATATACATGCACAGGTGAGCTCAATTCAGCAGTTATTGGATCTTTAAATTTCATCAAAGCTGAATGGAATTGACCAAATGCTTGAGTGCTTTACATCTTCGGTGTGCACCTAGTACCTGGTACACTTTTAATTGTGTTTTTATTTATATCTATATTGCACATCGTGTACATTGATACAAGTAGCCAATAGTTACAAATAATAGCAGGAGTACAAGCACACATGATCGTTAATTGTTTAACTAAATAGTGCAATAGAATCCCAATAAAGAACAAACAGTCACAGCCCAGCAGAGTGAAAGGGAGAGGGGATAATAGGGATGTAGAGTAAAAATGAGAAACAACAAGTTGATCACTCAAGAGAATCTGAAGTGAGAAACTTTAGCAGAGAAGGTCAAACATGTTGTCATAGCATGGGGTTTGTACAAGGGGCCAATAGACTATTGTACTTGACGCCATTGTATTATCATGCACAATGATTTAAACATAGATATCCAGAGAAGGTCCCCAGATGTTTGAAATAAATTCTAGCTCACCCTGATTTTATGTTTGCCCCTCTCAAGTGTTGACAAATTCAGTAACTGATGGGTACACTATTTGAAATTCAAGCACTGAGTCGATTTCCAAACTCAGAAATTCTTCTTATGTCTATGATGCACCCCTTCAAGAACCAGGCTTTATTTGCTTTGGTCAGGTGATGGATCAATTTCTTGTCACCTAGGATGAACAGGAATGCCTCTTTCCACACTTCAGCCTCTAGAACAAGGTTTATTCAATCTGACACCTCCTTGCAAAATCCATTAGTTTTTTGATAGGACTGAATTAAATGGCTTTCTTTCACTTCCAGCCAGTCCTGGCTCCAGGAATGTTCATCTGGGTGGGCCAGGGTTGTGATCAGGGTGGCCCACATTCCATTTGGTGTGGGCCTAGGAGTGCCCTAAACAAAGTGCTGGTGTTGATCCAGATTTCCCAGATCTGTGATCCAGCAAAAAATGTCTTCCCTGATCTGCAAAAATACATTTGCACCCCTCTAAATATAAAAAACAGTACAAAGCAAAAGAGAAGCCAGGGAAATAGTGTTGCAACATGAATTTACCTATCTTCCCTTCCCATCTGCTCACCCCTTTCTGTTATGTCTGATCCTTCTTCGCCTTTCACCGTCCAGTCACCTTCCTTCAGCTGCCCTAACCACCGTTCCCATTTAATTACTCTCCCACCTATTGCCACCAGCCCACAGCATGCCTTTCTTGGCCCAGCTTGGGAGAGTTGGGAGTGATGCTTCCTCCTCCTCTGAGAGGGCTGAACAGTGAGGCCCAAAGTCTTGGTTCCATCTCAGATGGTGTTCGGCCAACAATACCTGCCTGAGTACTGTGCCCACTCCCAGCAGGCCCCGGAAGATATGCTTGTGCTCCCTCTATCATGTTGTGAAATATAGACTCCTCCCCCCAGAATACTAAAGCAAGGAATATGAGATTTTGTTTCCTACAAAATTATTCTTTTTTTAAGCTTCTTTTTATTTCAAGAACACAACATACCATGTCCAATCAATGCAGGTAGTCTTATTGAACTTAACAATATTGCACGCCGGACCCTTGGAGTGGGCAGGAGCCCTTCCAACCTTTCTTGCCACAGCAGGAGAATCAGACATCACGCCGCGAGCTGCACTGGAGGAGTAGCGCTACTTTGCTGCCCATCGCACACACAAAGGGCAGGAGCCTTCCTCCACTCCTGCCAATACATTCAATCTTGCAGCAGAGGCTCGGGGAGGACCGCCTCGCCTGAGCCCTCACCTCCATCTTACAAAACGTGAGGTGACCAGCCCAATCTGCACATTTCTTATATAATATTACCACGCCTGAACCTAAAATGGGCACCACATTTCATGGAATGAAGCTGAGACCGACGACACGTTGCTAAGCAACGTTTGCACCATATCACCCACAAGCCTTCGCCAGGCAGAAGCTGGCCCGCAGACATGAAGGCCTGTGGCAAAAAAGGGCCTGTTCTGCGCCTGTTTGCGCACCGGTGTTAGGGAAAATTCTCTGTTTAGGCTGAATTTCTGGAGTTTGTTTTTTCCATCCTGCCAAGAGTGAGACTCTTTTCTCCCACTCTTGGACATGTATGTGTGTAATTCCTTTTGAAATGTCAATGTGTTCGATGGGCTATGGGGTCTTTTACTCCATAGGGTGTCATATGTTTTTCTATGCGTGTTACACTGCACCCTACGTGCCGTAACACGGGGGTGCCCTAGCGGGTCCCCCACCATAGACTCCATACCCGGGGACTGACTACTGTCTCCCCGGGCATGTAAAGTCACCATTGGCTTTACTAGACCTAAATTTACTAACAGAACTAGTACAAACCATCTTATTTTGGACGTACTAGTAGGGGTAATTCGATTACTCCTGGATCTGTTACTCGAGGGGGCACTGTCCCATCCTCCCTCGTCGAGTTTTGGCTGGTGGCAGTGGAAACTACTTGTTATGTTCGTCCCCGAACATAACCCTATGGGACTCGCCCCATTGTTGGAGATTGATACTTTTTCTCATTAATCTCTGACGTACCACCGATCTACTTATCTTAAATAGGTTTATCGAGTGGTATTTTCTGCCAAAACTCGGTTTGTAAAATGGCGTCTGTGTTCGTCTCTGTGACTCCTAAACCAAAGGTCGAGCCCTTTGTTCCACTTTTGTCAGGCTCTGTACAGAGACCCTCCAAAGTGGTGCCATTCTGTCTGGGTTACCACAGGGGTGTGGGAGGGGGTTTAGGCACCCTGGACCGGGTTGCCTTGCCAACTCCGGTCGCACTCTGGAGTGATTGACCCAGGTGGTGAGCCGTCCCGCTCACCACTTAGCATGTGTTGATTGACAGCTAGGCTGAATGAATGGGGGTTTTCTGCATAAAAGCAGGGCTTTTGGGACTGGATCTTCAGAAGTCGCCACAGGACCTAAGAATCCGACGAGGGTAACGCTGAGCCGACCTGCACGGCGACACCTCCGGTGGAGCCCTGCGGAACCGACTCACCACTTCCCGACGACAGAGGAGATCTCCCTGCCGGAGAGTCTCTTCCCCTGACTGGTGGGAACAACCAGTCCCCTTTGCTTTTTATTCGCCTCAGGATGCGGTGGTCGAATTGTCCGTGCAGAAGCACCTCGGCAACCGGATAGCCACTACCCCTGAACCGCGACCAAAAGGTGGTGCCTTGTGACGGAGCACTCCGTGGCTGGTCTCTTCCCTGGTGGTGCACCGGACTTCATTTTCTTCGACGACGAGATCATCTCTACTCTTGGCAAAGAACCAACGTGCATCCACCACCAGGAACAACAGCCCCCGCCGGAGCTGCCCTCCACAACAAGGTACCGTGTCCGCCTGGCTTCCCTTTCGATCGGTTCGAGTGAGGTGTCTTAATCCTCTCCGTTCCATTGGGTCGCCTCCAAGCTTTTCTCATTCGTTGTTCTGAACTGGTTCAATCCACCGATAACAATTTGCAATACAGACTTGAATGCATCTCCAGTAGAGACTTTTTGGGACATCGCGCCTTGCCTCTCTCCGAGTGGGCCTGGCCTCTGAACTTTACGATCTATTGTGATTCTTCCCTTCCTGCCTTGCATTTTATCCGATAGGATCGAACTGTGTTGATTTCGTAACCTGCCTATCTTTTTCTCTCCCGTCCTAACTAATATTCGAGTGTCATCTGGGTTGAGGTATACACCTCTGTCTGAAAATAGTTGGTACCAGTAGGACCTAGAGTTGTCGATATTGCTAGGGGGATTGATCGTCTACTCCGTAGAGTAATTGTGTTTGATTTGTTTGCCGTGATTTGCCTTAGTGTTTTTCATAGACATTTTGTTATATCTTTACACTAAGCCTCGTTGCGTGTTTGCTTGTCTTGCTGTGAAGAACTGCCCTATTTTGTATACTCCACATACTGCTCAACTTTTCTTGAGAGAAGTCTGACTGCTCAGCCACAGCTACCACGTGAATCTGTGTGGTGCAGACTGCTACCAAGTGGGTTCACCGCCAACGCCTGTAGTCCTAAATCTTTTGCAGTGGTCCCAGAGGGAACTGCACAGGTTTCCGCCTAACAACGGGTTGTGCTGGTGCCTCTCTCAAACCATAAACCATCACTTCGAGATAAGGTAACCCTGTCCCTCAAGGCCGATAGCCCATGCATACAAGCATACGTCTATTGTCACTATCAGAACCGCCAACAATTAGTGCTCTCGCCCGCCTACCACTGTCTCTCATGTCTCTACACATGAGCTGCACTTCAAGGCACACCGCCCTCCTCTGCAACCATGGAACTCTATCACTACCATGTACTCATAACACCCAGTCGCTGCATCAGCGAATCTGTACGCCACACATCGGAATCACTGCATTATCTTATTGAGTCAGACATGCATATAGTGCAAATTTACAGACTTGCTATCCATGCATATGTATTGCCTACCTTACCTGACCCGTTTACACGCAGCCTCTGAATAGTCAGTAGCCTACCCTCATCCCAGCGCATATACGCCCATTCCTAAGGCTAACCATGTTTGAACCAATCTCATGATAATCAAATTAGCCTATTCCACTGCCACAACTAAGCCTCTCAACGCCAAAGCCTCTATCTACTGCTGCTAAGTCTAATATTGTTTGCATACCTTTGATACTTTATACTTATGCACACCTTTGACAAATTGTAATAGCCCAACGTGTTGCAAAATTATAGCCTTGTGATAAATTAAATTAGCCTATTCTGCTGTGATATCTGGCCCTGTGATAACTGAATTAGACTATCTTGCTGTTTCTTCCAGCCCTGCGATAACTGTATTCGCCTATTTTGCTGTGTCTTCTAGCCCTGTGATAATTGTATTAGCCTATTTTGCTGTGGTATCTAGCCCTGTGATGACTGAATTAGACTATTCTGCTGTGATATCTAGCCCTGTGATAACTGAATTAGACTATCTTGTTGAGATATCTAACCATTCTATAATAATATCAGCCTATTCTACTGCTCTGGTAGTTACCCAGACCTTTGATAACTGAACCAGCCCATTATACTGCGATAAATTGAATCAGTCCATTCTCCTGTGATAGCTAGCCATCCGATAACTCTAATTAGCCTGCAACCAGGCCCCTATAAGAATTTTATCCTAGCATGTCTACTACCATATTGCTCTAGCCATACTAGTCACTATCAACACCCTACTGTGCCTTGCCAGTCCCTACATTCGTGCCCCTCTGAGTCCGACTTGCCTCACAATTATCTCATCTGTTACATGGCACGCAACTCAGCCTAGTATCTCGGCACAGAGCCTAGCCACCTCCAATCCCTGCAACACCATTCTCAGGAATACCAGACACAGATCTAGACTAGCCAAACTATTTGAACCCCCTGCCAGACTCACACCCAGCTCTAACGCTAATACTAACTACTCCTCTGGCCAAAACACAACTAAATCCAAACTTTGCAATAACCACCTTCCCCTCAATGCCACCTCCAAGCATTGTTCTGCTCTTCATCCCAAGACTTCTGACGCCACACACCAGACTGCAGGCAATGATTCCCATATAACTGCACTCAAGGGGGCCCTATTAAACGCCAGATCTTCGGTAACACATGCCACAGAAGTTGCTGATTTGATCTTAGCAGATAACCTTGACTTTCTCATCATAGCCGAGATTACATGCTGCAGCAGGACCCATACTTATGTTAGCTGCATCTGATGGTTACACTATTCTCAGACAAGGCAGACATGAGACCCAAGGAGGAGGTATCGCCATCATCTGCATATCCAGCCTCACCATGAGACTTGCCACTTCCCAAAACCTCAAATTGTGTGAAACATGCACAGCCAAATTACCAGCGGCCAACTCCCAAACCTTAACTTTACACCTGATCTATAGACCTCCTGGGCCTATTGGATCATTCGAGGAGGATATCTCCACCATACTCTCAAACAACCTTAAAAATGTATCACAAGTTCTACTCCTTGGCGACTTCAATTTGGGATTCAATGATCCTCTCGACAAACCTGCCTCGAATACTGCCACTATCCTGACCGAACTCGGGCTACTCCAAAAATTCTCCACACCCACTCACAACAAAGGAAGAATATTAGACTAGGTAGCTGACTATAACTGCCATGCTAACATCTCTTCCATCTCCCCCCTAACTTGGACAGACCCCTCCCTCGTGTCCTTTGCGAGCACCACCACCAGACCTCTCCCCACCACGCTCCCTACAGCCCCTCCCACCCTAACTAGAAACAAAAAAAACATCACAACTGACAAGCTCATCCCAGCCATCCTTCCCACTCTCAACTCCCTTCCAGACAGCACCGATCCAGGTACACCGGTCGACAAGTATAACAAAATCATGGCAACATCGCTGGATATAATTGGCCCACTCAAACTGAGACCAAGCAAACCCAAAACCCACTTGAATAAATGGTTCACCCCACACTTAAAGGATCTAAGGCAAAAAAATAAGAATCTACGAGGTCGCCTGGCGACTACTCCCATGGGAAACTAACAAAACCCAAACTCATCAAGATCTCCACTCTCTACAAAAAATACATTTTCCTGGCTTGTCCCCAAAGACCTCAAAGAAGCTTGGGTACGCCCATTAATCAAAAAACCATCACTTGACCCTACTGTCCCCGGTAACTACAGGCCAATCACCACAGTCCCATTCCTGCTAAAAATTCTCGACAAAGCGGCCTATAGGCACGTCCAAAAACACCTGGAGGAGAACCAACTCTTAGGCCTACGGCAATCAGGTTTTCGGGCAAGACATGGCACGGAATCAGCCCTCCTCTACTTAAAAAACCAAATGGACGACCTGAGAGACTTAGGCAAGCCTGCACTTCTCCTACTCCTTGACTTATCAGCTGCCTTCGACCTGGTCGACCACAACACAATGTGCCGTCACCTCGCCTCTGCGGCCAACTTCTCTCCCAAAGCATGCAAATGGATTACTTCCTTTCTCAAAGATAGGGCTATGAAAGTTTTCTCGGACTCTGCCTCGGCCACCCCGACCCTACTCAAATGTGGAGTCCCACAAGGGTCATGCATAGCGCCCATGCTCTATAACCTTTTCACCAGGCCTCTGTTTAGCCTCCTTGATGCCATGGGCATATCATACTCCAATTATGCGGATGATACACAGGTGTTAATCCCTCTCACAGGTGACTACAAGACTGACATGTCTAATCTCACGGCTATATACTCGACTATCCAATTCTGGATGGCTGACAACTGGCTCTGTTTAAACAGCGAAAAAACAGAACTCCTACTCATCGGCTCACCCACCACCCTGGGCAACCTCAGTTAGGAATACTCCTCCTTCACTATTGACAATACACCCATCAAGGTGTCTGACCACGTCAAAACACTGGGCGTCTACCTTGACTCAAACCTCACCATGGACAGACAAGTAAATGCCATCTCTACCTCATCAGCTTACTACGCCAAAATCATTAATGCTGCCAGACCCTTCCTTTCACAACAGAACTGCTTAGCCATAGCCAGAGCCATCATTGGCTCCAGACTAGACTACTGCAATGCCCTACTATCTGGGACGTCCTGCTAAAACCTCTCTAAACTTCAAGTAGCGCAAAACAATACCCTCAGGGCAGCAAGTGGGAACTCAAGAAAAGAACACATCTCAGAAATCAGGAGACAAGTCCACTGGCTCCCGGTTAAACAGAGAATCATTATCAAAACTCTCTCACTAGCACAGAAATGCCACCATGATACCGCCCCTCCGTACCTTGTACAGAGGATTGTGAAACATACTGACACAAGACCCCTTAGGGAAGGTTACTCTAACCTTATCCTAATGCCCAAAACCAAAAAGGCCCATGCAGGAGAATCTAGCTTCCCGACGATAGCAACCACAGTGGAATGCCCTCCCGCCGAACCTCAGAATGATTCAGTCCCACTTAGCTTTCCACAAAGGGCTCAAGACACAACTCTTCATCTAACCAACAAGCTGTTCTGGTATGTCTTCTAAAGAAAAATCCTATTAATGCTGCACATGCAACTAAGAGACCTGTTGGTCAGATGTAATCTGCCTACTGAAAATTCCTTGTAATCTCTTGTAACAAGCGCCACGATGCCCCCGGGCTGTACGTGCGCTCTACAAATGCAAATAAATAAATAAATTAAAAATAAATAAAATATAATCCTACAACACCCAGATCTCCAATGTCAACTCCAGCATGAAGGAGTTATTCACAATCCTTAAAGAGCTAGAAACCCCCACCTCCACGCCAGACACTTGCACCAAAGACAAAAGTTGGTGTTTTGGTATCCAGCATGCACTCCCTAATAAAATAGCTACTCTCCAAATCAAAATAGCCCGAAAAAAGCCTCCTTGAATTCATCTATTTTCCCACCATCCATTCCTTCTTCTAACATCACACAGCCCCACCCTAAGACTCCCACTACTCCTAACTCACCACCCATTCGCTTCAACTTCTCTAAAACCTGTATCCTAGAAGTTGAAAAAACTCTACTTTAACTCAAACCTTTCCAACTGCCATGGCGACCCTGCCCAGCCCAGCCCAGTTTATCAAGGACGCAGCAAGGGACCTAGCCCCCTTTGTCTCCAAGCTCATTAACACTTCATTTGCATCCGGCACAATCCCCACTAACCTTAAAGAATCATGTGTGCTCCGTCTACTAAAAAAACAAACACTCAACCCTTCAATTCCTACTAATTACCGGCCTATCACGACCGTACCCTTTCTCTTAAAAATCCTTGACAAGATCGCCTACACTCAAATACAGAAGTACGTGGAACTACACCACCTCTTGGGAGTACTCCAATCTGACTTCCGTCCACAGCACTGTACTGAGACGGCCCTCATCGATCTAAAGACCCATGTCGATGAACTAAGGGACAAATGGAAATCAGCCCTCCTTCTCCTCCATGACCTATCGGCTGCATTCGACCTTGTGGACCACAAGGTTTTATGCAGTCATCTTGACTCAGCTGCTCACTTCTCCAGGGAGGCCATTGCTTGGATTGAGTCATTCTTAAGCAAAAGAACCTTGCAGGTTTTATCACCCTCAGCAGCTGCAGACCCTATCCCTATTACCTGCGGTGTACCCCGGTATCCTGCATCCCTCCCACGCTATACAACATATTTTACTAAGCCCCTTTTCGATGGTCTGGATAGTCTTGGTATCACCTACTCTAACTATGCAGATGATACACAGATTCTCTTCTACTTTCAGGGGATTATGTTAAGGATCTGGCCTTAGTAAATAGGGTGTATCTCATCATCCAGGCATGGATGGCTACTCATGGTCTATGCCTGAATGATGACAAAACAGAGCCCATCATCCTGGGCACCCTCACCAACCTCAATAAACTAAAGCCTGAATATGCTTCCTTCATAATTGATGTTAACCTCAATAAAGTGGCCAACGAGGTGACTCAACCCTCTCCTTCACCAAACAAGTCAATGCCTTGCCTTCTACCACTGGCTACACTTGTGAACGTATCAGAACCTACAAACCCTTCCTCTCTAACAATAGTTGTATCATCCTGGTCAGAGCCCTCATTCTGTCCAGGCTTGACTACTGCAACACCCTCTATATTGGTTCTAATAAAGCAATCATCAGGAAAATCCAAACACTCCAAAACAACGCCCTTAGAGTGGCCCTTGGAGTGGCTAGGAGAGACCATATCTCTGAGATCAGGCGGCAAAACAACTGGCTCTCTACAAATGACAAAATCAAACTGAAAATTGCATCAATCACCCATAAATCCCTGAACAACGCTGCCCCCAGCTATCTCGCTGAGAGATTGCACAGAAAGACCTCTATTAGACCTTCCAGACTAGCCCACAGTAATTGCCTCCTTGTTCCTAGATTCAAACCTTCTAAGGTGGGAGACAGTAGCTTTCCTATAAATGTAGCCCAGCTTTGGAACTCCTTGCCACCCGCAATTCGAGAAGATCAGTCATATCAGAACTTCAGAACCAACTGCACTAACTGGCTCAAATCTACTGATATCTAAGTGTCCACCATCTGTAAAGTACCTGTAATGTATCACTTTAATGTCACCTGTTATCCTTGTGCTTATCTTGTGTATATGTGTATATGTGTATATATATATATTCAGTAAAAAAACTTTGTTAAAGGATCGTTATGGTTAAGTTGCGCTACTAAAAACCTATGAAATTCAGTGAAAAAACTTTGTTAACTGGATGTTATGGTTCAAAGTAAAACCGAAAAACCCCTGAAATTCAGCAGTTATGGTAAGATAAGTAACCATAACTCGCGCCGCCACCGTGCACTGCTAACACTAACACCCAGGACATCAAAGATGACATCACAAATGTCATTGATGACATCATTGATGACATCACGTGCCTGGCTCTCCCTTTTTTTACTTTCCTGACATATCTAGGCCACATGATGTTCTTCAGTAACAGTCAGGAACTAAAAATTGTAAATTACTATATTCGTACACTTATCCTTCAAGTATGTTCTTAGAATAATTCCCTTATGGTCCAGTCATATCATATGAAACATATACATAGGAGAAGTCACAACCTTGAAAGACAGCAATCCTTTTTGTGCATTAAAATTATCAGTAGATTTATCAGCACTTTCTGATACTTTTGATGTTTTTTTATTAATGTACTTTCCCTGTATATGCTCATATTTTTATATGTTGTACTCACACTATTTTCCTTAGCATCCAGACACATCATGTGATATATATAGATAGGGTAAGTAACAGCTTTGAAACAGAGCAATCATTTCTCTCCATAAAGGTAATCAGTTAGGTTATGAACACTTTCTGCTACTATTGCTGTTTCTTTTTCCTACTTCAATTCCCTTGTATATATTCATATTTGTATGTGGTGTTGTCTCTTTGTGATTTGTGTATAATAATGCAATTATGTAGTAGGTGGGTTTTATTACCTACGTATCACAAGTTTCACTGTACGCAAAACTCTAATATGAAAATAGTTATCATTTCAATATTGAACATGGCAAGCTTATGAATATTACACCTCCATCATGTATGCTGCACACAATGCCTATGTTTCTACATGAGTACCTTAGTATACTGGATTGAAGTTAATAATAGAATGCTAATTATATCAATGCATAGCTTAATGCACTGATTAGCACTTGATATTTATTCCAATAATCTTTGACACTTTTTTTATTAACATTACACTAAGAATCCCTTGTGCAGACTTTTCATGAAAGGTAAATGCACATGTGATGTCATCAGTGATGTCATCAATGACATTTGTGATGTCATCTTTGATGTCCTGGGTGTTAGTGTTAGCAGTGCACGGTGGCGGTGCGAGTTATGGTTGCTTATCTTACCATAACTGCCGAATTTCAGGGGGTTTTCGGTTTTACTTTGAACCATAACGTCCCTTTAACAACGTTTTTTCACTGAATTTCATAGGTTTTTAGTAGCGCAACTTAACCATAATATCCCTGACTTCATATACATGTAACATAGAACATACTAACCCCCTCGTAGTGATTTTCATGTCCGCGGACTACCGCCATGTCCGCGGACACATCGAAAATCTGAGCGTGGTGAATGTAAATTTAAATAGTGTGCCCCATTTCCCCTTTGAAGTTGGCTCTGAAAAGAGATGTTTTTTTTTTCCAGATGCTTGACAGACACCTGTTATTTTGTATTTTTTTTCTTGTTTTTTTTTCTTACTTTACTCCTAAAATCTTTACATAACCTTCTCCAAAGCAACCCTTACGTTCCAAAATAGAAAGCCATTTCCCGTAAAAGATAAAGAAATGCCATCTTCTTTAAAATCAACAGCATTACCGGCATCAATATTCTCATTGTTACAGAAGAACATACCAGCTCTAAGCATGAAGGTACACATGCCTCGGTTGATGACACACCTAGCAATGTTTTGCTGAGGACAAAAAACGGAACTGTTGTCCCATATTGCCCTAGGTAGTAATCCAGAAAAAATTACTTTCGCATTTGGAAGGATCTTCATTACGGCTTGAACCAAGCGTTCCAAATCAGCCAACAAAGTAGGGGCACTGACGTTGCCCAAAGGGAAAGCACCATAGTGCAAAACTACCACATGCGGACTGTTCATCGTGGACATATCCTCACAAACTTGTACAATTCCCTGTACATTGCAATCAGGCACAGTGCTCCACACCACCTCCACTCCTTTCACATCAAAGTTCTTTGCAACATGCCTGCATTCAGCGTACTGCTGTAAACCATGCACAAACATATCTCCGAGCACCAACACCCTGACTTTCTCCACTTCTGCCATCTTCACCACACACAGTCTCTTTCAACACAAATCCACAACCTCGACATCTGATTGGGTGATCCGTACAGTCTTCTTTCCATGTTGGATTTCCTGGAAAAACCCTGATGTAGCACGCCCTGTCCACGACTAGCCACGGTGTCCGCGGACGGTGTCCACTTTACTCTCTGTGCCATTCCCTCATTGCATACAGCTAAGCAATCACACAATACGAATAACGTCCTCAGAACAACCCCATTTTGTGAATTTTCGAACATTTCAGGACAATTATCATTTCATTATTCAACATATTAACATTACAGATATTATACTTTCATCTTGTACTCTGCACACAATGCTATGTTTCTCCATTAGTAGCTCAGTATACTAGATAGAATCCCATAATACAATGCTATTTATATCAATGCATCGTTCAAAGCACTAATAACGGTATGATATTTATTGCAATATCCTTGACACTTTTTTCGAAACATTATAATAAAAATCCCTAGTACACAAATTCCATGAAAAGTACATACACACGTGATGTCATCAGTGATTTCATCAATGACATTTGTGATGTCATCTTTGATGTCCTGGGTGTTAGTTTTAGCAGTGCACCGTGGTGGCGCCAGTTATTTTTCAAAGCTTACCATAACTTGCGATTTTCAGGGGTCTTTCGGCTGTACTTAGAACCATAACGTCCTTTAAACAAACTTTTTTTAATATCACGCAAACAATATACAAACATGGCGTGCAAAAACCAACTTCTATAGATGGCTTTACACAGAATGTTGCAAAGTAAGAATTTATGCTTGTTCACAGTGAAGGTCAGCTGCTTCCACAACTTCTACAGATAGCTTTACACAGAATGTTACAAAGTAAGAATTTATGCTCGTTCACAGTGAAGGTCAGCTGCTTCCATTTTTTTCTCGGGCCCCGGAGAGGCTCACGAAGCGGACTATAAGGTTGTATTGTGTTTTGACCTTGACAGACAGAGATTGTGATGAAAGACTTCTCTTGAATGAGTGTTGCTAAAACATAAGAGAAGATAAAGATGAAATTTCTGAAACGAAACCACTTTTATATATTATATCACTATGCGAAAGATCGTTGCACACGCAGAGTCGTATTTTGGGACTGCACCACTCGTAGTCAATGGAAATTGCAATTGTACTGTAAGTAACCCTTTAGATTACTTTATACCAAATATAATTACAATAGCGTAGCATTAAAGACCGCTGAAGTTGAACTTGTTCGTTGAAAGTGGCATAATGTTTTCTACCGCGCACTATCACCGCCGAATTGATCCCCTGTCGTTTAGAGGGCTCTGAAAAAGGCAGACGACACAGGGTGGTTTAATAGAAATAATTTAACCGGTCTATAGGCGGTCAAGCGCTCTACTCGCTGTGCCACTTCACTGTAGCCTGTCAAGTGGCACAGCGAGTACAGCGCTCGCTTTGCCATCCGTGCACAGCTTGTTTGAATCCCGGAAAGGCCAAACTCAGCCTTTCATCCTTCCGTGGTCGATAAATGAGCACCACACACCGTCGTTAATAATAAGCACTGCTTAGATACCTCACGGTTCTTAGCGCTATATGAATGGGAAAATATTATTATTTTATTATTAACATACTCTGTTGCACTATCTTCGATAGCAAATATTTTCACGCCCTAATAAATAAAATGATGATTTTTAATGAAGATCGGCTGGTGAGACTAATTTATGTTTTTTAAAACAGGTATGTGGCTCCATTTTGCCTATGTCACGATTTACAGACTCCAGCGGATGGGGTCTTCAACTGCCATGTGCAGGTCCAAATATGCAACTTCATGACCCTCACCATTTTATGGGACAATTGCCAAGGACCAGTATGCCCTTACGCAGTACTAGCGGCTACAAACAACATACCAACCAATAGGGTGGTCTAATGGCTCATTGTTGGAGCAACCTTCCGATTATCAGAGCGACCATTTACTGCTTTTATCATAAACCAACAGCCTATCTACGGCAAAAGAACAACGCGTGGCTCCAAATAAACTTTTGCTGATCGACAACAGAGACAATTGCAAATCGCTGAATATTCACTAAACATTTCATGTGAAATAAATGTACTTTACCAAATGTACAATCCTGCTGTTTACTTTTAAACCACAGTTTCATATTCCGAATTGTGGCGCACTGATTTGTAAGCTGATCTAACACTCTCTGTACCGCAAAGGAACATTGCGTGTCTCAACATGAACTTTTGCGGATCGACAACAAAGACAAATGCAAATTGCTGATTATTCTCTAAACATTTGATGTCAAATAAATGTACTTTACAACATTTACAATCTTGCTGTTTGCTTTTAAATCACAGTTTCATATTCCGAATGTTGGAGCGCTGTGTTGTGACACAATGTGTGTTGTCTTCCGGGTTCTGTGTAAAGTCGCGTAGTACTGGAGATGACTGGGCGTGTTTCATTACGCACCCTGTAACGTCACGGAGAGAGGCGGGGAATATGAATGCTTTGATAATATCAGGCTTAGGGGCGGGAGATATGATTTAGTGTCGCAAAAGCAAGTCAGCCAGGTCAATAGCGCCAGTCATAGGATTATCACATAATGTCGGCGCAAACCAGCCGGATTTATCGTTTCTTTAGTGGACAAAAAGTCGGTTGACGCCCCTAGGAAATTGTACTATTAGCGGACAAAAGGAGTGCTCTTAAAACACTTTCACGAACAATACAAACAACGTTCTCAGAACACCCCCATTTTGTGTAATTCCAACCATTGCGGGACACTGCGAGTGTTCTTAGAACACATTCAACTAGACAGATTACAATACGGACAGCGTCCTGAGGACACCCCCAGTTTGTGTATTTACGAACAATTAAGTACACCGCAAATGTTCATAGCTCATTTTTACCTTCCTTGCGAACAAAAATGACACATACTCCGTCCTCTAAACACCCCACCATTTAGTTTATTTACAAAATGTCAGAACAGCTGTGTTCTCCGTGGACAAATCGAACGGAACAAAAACGTCTAGCACATAAAAAAACAAAACATTGAACCTATCTCATACTCCCCCACCCTCCCCAAACACTCTTACACACCAACACACGGCACTAAATACAATTTTTTATCCACGTTTCACTGCGCTGTACGCGGTCGACTGCGAATACAAGATGGCGGGCGCCACAGAAAATCTGACGCGCTCCACGCCCCTCTCTGTCCAATCAGCGAACATGTTGCATGTCCACGGACATGACGCAAGGCCATGGGCCAATCGGGGTGCTGTCCGCGGAGCGAACAGGGAAGTCCGTCCGCGAAGCGAACGCAGAAATTACTAATTCTTTTGCCTTACATTTTGGTCATTTAAAAAAACTACTGGACAGATTTACACCAAATTTACAAAAGCACGCTTTTGGGACCAGGCCGCCACTCCTGCCGCAGATTTGGTGTAAATCCGTCCAGCGGTTCGGGCTGTAGCCGTGCGCAGTTTTTTCCCATTCAGTCTATGGGAAAAAAAAAGTTTTGGGACCCCCCCCTATAACTTTGCCCCCCCTGGACGAATCCTCACCAAACTTTGCAAAAAATTCAGAGCGACCCAACTACTTTTTTTGCAAAGTTTGGTGAGGATCCGTCCAGGGAGAGCGAAGTTATAAGCCACCCAAAAAGTGCTCTTCCTATGGAAACAGCAACTTAACCATAACTACATGGCCACTACCGTGGCCATGTAATATATATACATATATATATATATATATATATATATATATATATATATATATATATATATATATATATATATATATATATATATATATATTACACAGCCACGGTAGTGGCTGTGTAGTTATGTTTAAGTTGCTGTTTGCATAGGAAGAGCACTCTAGGCCCTGGCCAGAACCACCGCAGCATGTGACAGCAATGGATACACCTGTAGTATTGCTTATCAATCAGATGGTTTAGGAGAGTGTGTAGAGTCTTGGGTGAATGGCCAAAGGCCATGCACCCAAGAATAAAGTTATAAGCACTGGAGTTATACGCCACAACACACCCATACATTGCAATATCTATGGACATACAGCTAAGAGTCTAACCTCTGGCCACAACCACTGCAGCATATCATAGCTATAGAAACACCCGTAGTATCGCACATCACTCAGGTGGTCGTGGGGAGGGCCTGCAGTGTTGGGTGCATGGCCAAAGGACATGCACCCAAGAACAAAGTTATAAGCTCTAAAGTTATAAGCCAACATGGGTTCTATATAGTGTGGTGGTTGTGGGCAGGACGTAGACGTTTGGGTGCATGGCTGCAGGCTGTAGGCCATACACCCAAGAGTGTAGACTCTGCCTACAACCACTGCAGAATATCACATTCATGCATCTTACCCATACATTTGATTATGTATGTGGTAGGTGTGGGCAGGGCCTAGAGTTCTGGGTACAAATTGAGTACATGCTACAGTTATAATGTTTTCTACTATGGGTTTGTTAATGATTTATAAGCGACCATGTGTGCAATATGCTGCAGTGGTTGTGGCCAGGGCCTAAAGCGTTTGGGTGCATGGCCGTAGGCCATACTTCCAAGACTCTAGACCCTGGCCACAACCACTGCAGCATGTCACAGCAATGGATACATCTGTAGTATTGATTTTCAATCAGATGGTTGTGGAGAGTGTGTAGAGTATTGGGCGCATGGCCAAAGGCCATGCACCCAAGCACAAAGTTATAAGCATTGGAGTTATAAGCCACTGCACACCCATACATTGAAATATGTATGGAAATACACCTAAAACTCTAGGCCCTGGCCACAACCACTGCAACATATCACAGCTATAGATACACCCGTAGGCCATGCACCCAACACCACATTTATACATAGTGTAGTTACAACCCACAATGGGTGTGATATGGTGTGGTAGTTGTGGCCAGGACGTAGAGTCATTGCTGCATGGCCAGAGACCATGCACCCAAGAACAAAGTTATAAGACCTGGAGTTATAAGCCACTATGGGTTTCATATACTGCATACCCATACATTGAAAAATCTATGGCCTTACACCCAAGACTGTAGCCTGCGGCCACAACCACTTCAGAATATTACAGGTATAGGTACACCCGTAGTATCAAACATCATTCAGATGGTTGTAGGGAGGGTCTAGTGTTTTGGGTGCATGGCCGAAGGCCATGCTCCCAAACCCAACTCTATACGTAGTGAAGTTAGAAGCCACAATGGGTGCGATATGCTGTGGTGGTTCTGGCCAGAACCGAGAGTCTTGGGTGCATGGCCAAAGGCCATACACCCAAGACTGAAGTCATAAGCAGTGAGGTTATAAGTGAACCTTGGTGTGCTGTGTTGCGGTGGTTGTGTGCACGACCTAGCGTCTTAGGTGCAGGGCTGCAGACCATGCACCCAAGAGTAAACTTATAAGTAGTGAAATTACAAGCACCATGGTTTTGATATGCTGCAATGGTTGTGGGTAGGACCTATAGTCTTGGTTGCTTGGCCACAGGGTGTAGGTGGTAGATTATACATCCAAGATACTAGGCCCAGCCTACAGCCACTGCACCATATTACTGCCATAGATGAGACGTGTAGATTTGAATATTTATGACATGAGTGTAATTATACTTACTGTTTACTTTGTTGAGAATCCATATATTTCTTACATGACTTTAGTACTTGGCTGAACTATCCTTTTTTCATTTCTGTGATAAAAGAAAAGAGCATGTTAGTAT